>NW_020837986.1:6216488-6359914 GCF_003676395.1 Aethalodelphis obliquidens | reverse complement strand
CACACACACACACACACACACACACACACACACACACACACACACACAAGTGAGAAAAACGATTAAAGTGAATATTAAGCACCAAAATGAATGATACAAATAGAAACAGTTCTACTAGTTGAAAGGAAAGCAAGGTAGCACCTGAATCAATCTTAGAATAAAAATGAATATCATATGTAATACTATCTATTAATTATTGACCAATTTTATATCTGTATAAGACAAGGAGTTTTTCTATAGCAATCACTGCTCAGGAATTTTCTGTTCACCAAATGGTTGCTGTCCCTATGTTGTGTGTCTGTGTGTGTGTGTGTGTGTGAATTCTAGAGGGGGTTCTTTGAGATTTCTCTAAAACCCACATATCTATGAGGTAGGAATCATTCTTAATTCACCGATGAGGAAACCAAGGCTTACAGCAATTAAGTAACTTTTATAACTAGTAAGTGGCAGGGCTGAGTGTGCTACTCTGAGGAAGGAACAAGTGATAAGACTTAGATGGTAAGCCAGGAGCCATCTGTGGAAGTTCATGAATGCTGGAATGAAGAATTCAAGCTTGAATGAAAGGCAATAAGGAATCCTAGTAATTGTTTGGTGGAGAAGTAATTCAGTGACCTCAGTTTTAAGAAGATTAATTTAGCCAAAAGAGCTAGATGCATCGGGATAGAGAGAGAAAAAGAAATTTAGCAACAGACAAATGACATCCATTCTATCAATATGATCCTTTCCCTTCATCATTCCAATCAGATAGAAACAGAGCACAGGAACTTAATGACTATCATGGAAAATCCTCCCCACATGCATTTCTAAGAAAAGTGGGTTTTTGTTTTTTTCCCTCAGCTGTTTGCCCTTAGAACAATACCCCAAAGTGTTTCCTTCCCTCCAATTTTAACTACTAAAGTATGTAATATGACTCCAATATTTGATTTAAAAGAGAGAAAGAAAGAAAAAAAAAGAAAGAAAGAAAGAAAGAAGGAAAGAAAAGAAAGAAAGAAAGAAAGGAAGGAAGGAAGAAAGAAAGGAAGAAAAGATCCATCAAAGCAAAATAGTAGTTCCCTCTGATCTCACACTATTTCTGATGAATCAGTATGGGGTAAGGAACTCTGTACTAACGGAGTGAAACATGCTCAAAATTGCACCAACAAAAGATGGAATTTTGCCAGGAGCTGCTAACAATTGAGACAGCTTAACATTTGTTATTTGATGGAGAGAGTTCCAGGGGAGATTTCAGCTAAGCTGAGGGAAAGCTCCCTTTCTGCTCAGGCTATTTGCTAGGTCACAGGATGGGGTCTCAAAGGATATAGAATGAGTGAGCTTATCCCCATGGAGGCCAATGCCCTTCCCAGAAGAGTTAAGTCCAGTGGTTTCTCCAGGAAAAGGACACAGAGGAGTCAGGGATGGGTGGGTGTGCTGACTAATCTATAAAACCAGTGTCCCAGGAGGAGCAGAAGTTGAAACCATTTGTTTATAATTAGAGATGCAGTGGGCTGTGTGACTTGAAATTTCACGACTCAACGTCCTTGGTGAAAATGCTCAATAATAATTCAGAAAAACAATCAAAAGCTTGGGCAAGAAATATTTGAATGTATATCAGGTATCCTCTTCTCAAGCAAGACCAGTACAGGTCTTCTGATAAGTTACCACTTTGAAGACTAAAATGAAACCTACTTCCAAGTTCTCCCTTCAGGACCTGCTGTTTCACTGGAGTTGGTACTATTTACAGCAAGAGGCTCCCAGACCAGGGTGGGACACAGTGAGGCAGATCTACACGTCTCCAGACTTCCTGTCAGAGTTGACTTTTGAAAAATGTGCTCCCTGGGATTCCAGAGTCTGGAAACAAATGCAACTGACATCTGCAACAATAAAAATTAGAGACCAGCTCAATGTTTACCATTAGAAAGCATTTGGGGACTTCTGGTCTGAAATTTTCATTGAAACCCAGACGCATGAAACCATGCTTACAATATAACGTTAAGCAGGGGGAAAAAAATCAAATTTTTAAAATACTGATTTCAAATACTGATGCAGGTGGACAGGACTAGGATAGAATTTGCAAACACAAAAATAGTTAATTTAGGTTTAAGACTTTTAAAACATCATGAGAAAATGTTTTGTCCAATGTCCTTAAGTGTTGCTGTTTTATTATTTTACATTTTTTAAAGTGGATCAAAACAACATCTGTTTTAGAGAATTGAGTTTTCATCAGTAGATTGGTTTTGGGAGAGTTGGGTATGATTTTCAGCCGCTTCCCATCCCCCCAAAATTGTTATGAAGAATAAGTGAGTTAACAATGGACAGCAATTAGCATAGTGCCTAGCACATAGTGGACCATCCTGTTATTTTCATTATCATTATTATTGGTACTCATCTCAAATGGAGCCTAAACTCACCATATCCCCTAAGTTTCTATACTTGATTTGCTTTCCCCAGTGGTGGTCAGCTTCAGCTCTGGGTGTTTCCTCTTTTCATTACTAAAATCCCGATCTCAGTTTGCGGTAGCCTACCTGGGTGAATTTGGATAAACCTGATCCCTCTTGGTACTGCATGTATGGCAAGATATAGTTAATATAAACTAAGTGTCTTGTTGAATTACATCGTGAGTGTATTAGAAAAAGAGAATTGTGCTGAGAACATGCATTTCACGAAATGCCCACCTTTGCCGCCACTACATTTGTTAAAAATATCTGAAGGAATTTTCTGTTTGTTAACATCTGTGATGTCGGCTATTCTAGAGAGATCAGTCCAAAGAGTCCAACCTCCAAAGCAAGTGGACACTGACAGCTCTCATTTGGTATCTTTTATAAAGCATTTTCCTATGTCAAAATAAGTCCTCAGTGGAAGATTCAGATTCATTGATAATTATCTTCTATGCATTCCAAGGCCTTTTACTCTGAAGAACATCTATTAAATTAAAAATATATTTTAGGGTTTCCCTGGTGGCGCAGTGGTTGAGAGTCCGCCTGCCGATGCAGGGGACACGGGTTCGTGCCCCGGTCCGGGAAGATCCCACATGTCGCGGAGCGGCTGCACCCCTGAGCCATGGCCACTGTGCCTGCGCATCCGGAGCCTGGGCTCTGCAACGGGAGAGGCCACAACAGTGAGAGGCCCACGTACCGCAAAAAAAAAAAATATATATATATATATATTTATTCTCTCCCACCCTCTCCAGAGGGCAAGCATTTCACTATAGATTGCTAGCAACCAAGAATCAAAGCACATAGTCTCTTATTAGAAAAGAGTTTCCTGCTGCTGGGAACTGCCTCAGAAGAAGCTGAAGTCCATTCAATATCTGCAAAGAAGCAAAGCCCCAGGATATTCCCAAGCCTTCCCATCATTAAGGTACATGACACTTAGGAAGCTGTAAATGCATTCAATCAGTGCCCTGATTCTGGTACTCTATGGGGGAATCTGCAGTGTGGACTTCAAAACAGAAGCATCATCAACTTTTTATTAATTCAGCACACCTTTGCTGATCCTTACTGCATTGTATTGACTCTAAGATACAATTGTTGTTGTGTTTATTTGTTTCACATTTAAACGTCTCTGAAGTCAGGTGTTCAGAGAAACCAGGCAGCCTATGGACATACTTATAATTGCCTGTGCATGACCATCAACATTTTCAGAGTGTCAGTGGCTTGAAGGAAAATCCCAAGGACAAGAATTGAGATTCTTTCAAGAAATATTTCTTCACCAATATACTTGAAAGTCCAGAAGACAATATTGTGTGAGAAAAATCCAGATGACAGAGATCTGAGACAGAGAGTGATTCACAAGACTCAGACTCAAGTATAAAATGTTTTAAGAACACCTTAACCAATTTATTGTACAACTGTTTCTTTTTCCTATGCGCACAGGCATGATATATGGAAAATATCTGTATCTAAATGAACCTAAAAGGGTACTTAACAATAAATCATAATTATGTTTTTTGTTTTTTTGTGTGGTATGCAGGTCTCTCACTGTTGTGGCCTCTCCCGCTGCGGAGCACAGGCTCCGGACGCACAGGCTCAGTGGCCATGGCTTGTGGGCCCAGCCGCTCTGCGGCATGTGGGATCTTCCCGGACCAGGGCACGAACCCGTGTCCCCTGCATTGGCAGGCGGACTCTCAACCACTGCGCCACCAGGGAAGCCCCATAATTATGTTTTTAAAATAAGAATAACCTAGTTTAAAAATAAGGAAAACTGTTTTAGAATAAAATCTATTATTCACCTAGGGAATATAGTCTTTTCTTGGCTTTAAGGGTTACACAAGTCAATGGCATGAAAAAACAATGTGTACATTATATGTGGTTATTTATCCAGAAGACATCAGATTAGCCAATACAGTGGTCTTCCTGTAAGTACCCCTATACCTTAGCAGGGCTGACTATGATTCCATGGTCTGATGAGTCTTCTACCTGATTTGAGAGTGGCAACCTCCTCTGAAATGAATTTTGGAGCAACACAATTTGAATAAGCTACAAACAAAAATGCACTCAATGAATTGGGAGATTGGGATTGACATATATACACTAATATGTATAAAATGGATAACTAGTAAGAACCTGCTGTATAAAAAAATAAAATAAAATTCAAAAATTAAAAAAATATGCACTGATTATTAAAAAATAAGAAAAATATCACATTTATTGAAAATGTGGTAGACACTGTGCCAGGAATCTTGTATGCATTAGCTCATTCAATCCCAACAAGAAATCTGTGAGTCAGATATCCATATCTATAAATTACAGTTGACAAAAATTGACCAGAAGAGTTTTCTACTTGCTCCAAGTTACACAACTGGTAAAGTACAAATATGGGGTTTGAACTCCAAACACTAGGTTCTTTATTATATATTCTTAATACAAAGTATTGAATTATCCCTTAATCAATCTATGCCAAGAATCATCCCACACACAAACACACAAACTAAATTGCTAAACCCACAAACTAAGAGCAAGCAATGAAATGTTTATATAAGTCAAAAGAAATATTGAGCCAAGTAATCACTTATTTCATCAGAGAATGCATTAAAACATAAAATGATTGATGATGATGTAAAAGAAAGTGATCAGTGGACCTCGGGATCTTGACATTGTGTGATACATGAGCCAAACTTGTTATGGAAAGTCCTGAAATTGTTTAACCTGTGTGAGTGAGGGGTGGGAGGTCATGCTTTTCAGGTTGCTGACAAATTTTTCTATTTAAGAGAAAAAAACACTTCTATATATGTTGTACTCCCTTCTCCAACATAAGCTCAAGATTCACGAGGAGAGAAATACTTTCATAGCGTTCATTTAACCTCAATGAGAACGCATTCTGATCATAAGGTTTCTGAACTTGAAATAGGCTTTATACAGAATGGCTCACATTTTAAACACCAGGTACAATGACTGCATCATGAGAAGCTGATCTCACAATTTGAGACTCAATAGGTAAGAGAAGAAGTTTGAACAGAGATATCACTCAGTAGATGATAGTACTTAAAAAGAAATATTAAAAATACTCAGCCTTGATAGCCTTCAATGAGGAAACTAAACTAACAAAAGTGAAATTATTAATATACAGTGCAGATAAGGTGAAGCTTATATGCACCTATTTTATGTGAAAGAATATAAATCATATTCTTTATAAATATTGATGGTAGGATTGAAACCTAGACTTCCTAGTCCCACGCCATCTCCATCACAACATAATGCCTTTCTGAGACATTGAAAAACCTTCTTTTGTACCTGGACATAGCCAATAGTTTACCCTGTATTAATTTAAAAGAGTTTAACAAACTTGGGCTTGGTTCAGACTGGTATGAACCAAGAGAGAACATCAAATGTATGGAAGAGGAAAAATAACAAGTATCTAGGTAAATGCATATAATTGAAGTTAGCTGGGAAACAGCTCAGTAGACCTAGAGATGGATCCATGACACCAGGATCTCATTCTATGGCTTCACGCATAAACAAACCTGTGCAGATTCTCTAAGAAGGAGGTTGTAAAGAACCAGGGAGAGCAAGTCAGGGGATGATTAAGTGGGCCTTGCTTCTAGAAACTCAGAAGTGAAATGGAATGCTAACCAGGGAACACATGCAGAAGTCCAACTGCAGTGTTTGGGAGGTATGGGTGGGGAATGGAGTGTTGTAGAAAAGGGCTCAGATAAATCCATATATTGACCTCCAAGACAGTTGCAGAAGGGCTCACTCTAAACCTCTATGTAGGGCACAGATAAGCACCCTGCTGATCTGAGGTTTTAGTAGGGGGGTCTCAGTTGTTCCAAATGAGAAACATGTTGTTGGACTAGTCTCAATTAAATTACCCTGGACATAGTCCCTTAACTTTATGTACCTTCTAGAATTTCAACCCTGTGCTTTTTTGTCCTCGGCTGATCTCTAGTGTGTTGGAGGAAGACCATACAATGCAAAAGCAGAATGGGGGATTGCCTATGCTATATATTTTGAGAGAGGAAAGGGAGACTCCTTTTGCCTTCAAATTCCTACCACTTGTATGCTAGTATGTGGAATTTCATTATCTCTTTGGGTTATTGCTACTTCTCAAAGATCTTCTTATCTATCTTTTATCTATCTACTATTCTGCCTATCTTTCTTCTTATCAGATCTATCTTAACTTGCCATAATGTCTGAGAAGGATGACTCCTTTAGCCAACATATATGATTTTCAGCTTCCACAGAAATAATGTACCTTATGAGTAAAAAATGGACAAGTACATTTTTAAAATAGAAAAGGAGAGAATTTGAAAGCATGAAAATCTAGAATGAGAAGGAGGAGAGAGAGAGAGAGAGAGAGAGATGGCTATGTTATTTGGGTTATATGGAGGAGTTGTAGGAGTGTTAAAAAATAGTGCAGCCTCTGTCCTTTTTGGCATAGCTATTATGTGCCAGGCACTGTGCCAACTGCTTTATATGTAGCATTTCATGAACAACTCTTTCAAGTAGTTGTGCTTTTCTCCATTTTAAAGATGAGGGACTTGAGGATCTGAGAGCCAAAAACTAGTTACTCAGTAAGTGAAAAACAGTAAGGTTCTGAGTTCTGTTTTCACTGCTCCAAAACCCTTTCTCTTCCCTTTATGTTGGTCTCTCTACAAAACATTTCCAAAGACATACCCTGCCTCATGGAATCACAAATGGCAGTTCTGAAAAGAATGTATGATCTCTACAGCCCAACCCTCTCCTTTTACAGATGGGAGGCCAAGGAAGTAGTATGAGTTGCACACTGAGCAAGGGCATAAGCTGGGCAAGAAACCAAGTCTACTCTCTTTACTTCCACTCAAGAGTCTTCATACTGGGTCTCAAGGGAAGAATCAACACCATAACTGAGGGAGACTTGTAACTCATAACTGAGCTTTTCATATCATCCTCTTATTATGATATGCACAGATTAGACTGTTGACTTTAGAAACATTGCATCCAAACATTGTCTAAGTCATTTCTTTTTGCTATCTTCTTTAATACCTCACTTATTTGTAGAAAAATATAATTTTCTATTTTTTTTACTTTTGTCATTATAAAATATTGGATAAATATTGAATTTACACAAAGCAAACAAATGAGTAATAACAATATCCAAAGAAATCATTTGGCTTACTTCTGCTGCTGTTGTCTCCCTCTTTTGAGTTTATGTTCTCTCTAACCGACCAGTATTTTTAACTCAAAAAAAATCGTTGTTTTTTTTTTCAACTTTAAAAGTTTGCTCATAAGTGCTCTGAATATGTTTACTAGGAAAAAAATTTAAATAAAAATCATTGTTCAGATGTCACTCATATCAATCATTTCTTTGCAACAGCTGTAGAGTAGAAATAATTGCAATCATGTGCCCTATACTTGAAGGAGGAGAAAAAAAATAGATTACTTTAACAAGAGTCTGGAAGTGTCTAGGATTTTCAGACACCATCTTCTGTCCATCCATTTGTACAAAAATCCCAATGACTATTCCTCCAGCAATGTTTCCAATTATACAACACCCACATCCCTAGTAATCATCCCCTCCCATTGTCCCAATAAGCATACCCACTCATAGCTCATGCCTGATACCCATCCTGGCACAAGGATCAGGTTGAATCAACAGGGGTTGAAGCAGTGGCAAAATCAATCCAGTGCCAGATCTGAACTACAACAAGGCCAATGGGTAATAGGGGGCTAACTTACCACAACCACATGGAGTTTGAAAGTTTGTGCCTGGTGACTTCTCTCGACACAGACTTTCCTCGTACAAACTATAAGGTCCACAAGAAGCAATTAACAAACAGTAAAAAGAAAATAGCTAATAGGCAGATGGGTTTTATGGGACTCCAATCATAAATCTTTGCTCCAGGTTGAGAAAGCTGACATCTAGCCAACTCTAGTTGAATAAGCTCAAAACTTGTGTTAACTTTAGGACCCTATCACCTACTATAGCACTCAGAGCTGTGAAAATGATCTTCACTGACTACAAAATCATTATCTTGGTAAGCATTTTGCCCACCTACAAAAGAAAAGCCCTCATCCTTCCTCTCTCTTCATCATCGCCTCCATGTATCCAGGTACTTTAAGAGCACCAAGAAGCTCAAAACACTTACTCTTGTTTAGCTATACTTTTTCCCTGCAAGAAGAGAAGTGCTTTGTGGTATTTGAGTAGGAATTTGGGAAGGTTAATGTTAGACTTTGCACTGAGGCCCATATTTACATTTTATGACACTGGCTGCAAGGTGATTTCAATAATTTGAACCTATTGCTTCTCTAACAGGACCAAGTACCAAGCATAAAGTTTTCAAGTACAATTATAAAAACAATTTATACAATCCTCCATTTTCTGAATGAAGAAAGTGTCTCCAAGGCATACTAAGGCTTAAATAATTTATTTAATCATCTACATCTTTGATGCTTACTATGAACATGAAGGTGCTCCACCCAGACCCCTCTTTAAGGGAAGACTTGCTGTCTAGCTGCGGGAATGCAGTCAGAAGAGAACTTTCAGTTGTAGTCTTCTTCAGGGTCTGCCTCCACTGCAGGATGCTGCCTTGCCCTAGCTCCATCCCCTCTTCCCAGGAAAGCCTGAATCCTGTGACTGGACAAGGCTGGAAAATAAAGACTTGACTATTTTGGTCCAAAGTGTTACACGCTGATGGAAATACTCACTCCAGAGCTCTCTGTTGGGTTGGCCAAGTCTACATGGTAGTTTGACTTTTCCCTCTGCTCCATCCTGTGTCCTTCTTTTCTTTCACAGGTGTTACTCTCTAATAAATATCTTGCATCCCAATCTCTATCTTGATGTCCGCTTCTGAACGACCCAGTTACTGACCCCTACACAACTATCTAACCTCTCTCTCTTTACCCAGATCCAGCCTAGACTCTATAACTCACCTTGACCTTGACAAGGAACATTCAAAGAGTACATAGGTGAATGATTATCACATCTAGCTGCAGGTGGTAGTACTCAAACTCCAGTGTCCCAGATTCCTGGGCACAGGCTTCTAACCCAGAAAGTGAATGCCAGGTTTCCAATGACTCTGCTCTACTGAATTCTCAGCTTCTAAACTCAGGTTTCCTCAGAACTTATTCCCCAATATCCAATCTAAGATGGTGTTTATGATGCCAGTTATCTTTTACCAGGGGTCTATTGAGCATTGTCCCATAAAATTATTAATTGAATCTGGTCAATGACATGACAATGATACTAAAGGTCTCATTTTGCAATTATGCATAACATCTTCCTATTAGTGTTTCCTGACAAAACACTGTATGAGTGAAAACAAACACATCCCATGGACCATTGTGTTGCTTCTTGCTTTGATGTTTGCCAAATGGCTACTAATAGATAGCCTGAACTCTTAACTGAGTGGATATTCACACCTTTCCTAAAACCTTCTAGGTGAACTGGACTTCTGATGGCAGATGTTCTTTGAATATGCCTTCTGTGCCTACTCATGGAATACCTAGCCCAGGACTCGCTCTCCTGTTCTGTGACAGGAAGACATCAAACCTGTAAGGGAAAGTTTTCTAGTGATTAAGAAGGAACCACCCAAGAGATGAAAATTGGTGAAAACTGGTTCAGATTATAACTCTGAATATAATATTTATACTTGCTGCATATTTGCTGATAACCCAAACTCAGGTCCCCTTTTCTTCTCAGCAATACTCTAATACTTCAGCAATAAACACATCCCATGTTGAGTCCTGTGCTGCTCTCTATAGCTCACTTTTATTTTTTTTTATTTTATTTTTTGTGGTACGCGGACCTCTCACTGTTGTGGCCTCTCCCGTTGCGGAGCACAGGCTCCGGACGCGCAGGCTCAGCGGCCATGGCTCACGGACCCAGCTGCTCCGCGGCATGTGGGATCTTCCCGGACTGGGGCACGAACCCGTGCCCCTGCATCGGCAGGCAGACCCTCAACCACTGTGCCACCAGGGAAGCCCTATAGCTCACTTTTTTGTCACAGGTAGAAAAAAGCTGATAACCATTCACTGAGCAACAGCCTCTGTTTCAAAATCTTCCAATAACTATTGCCCAGTGATTCATTACTTCACCTACTTAACAAATATTAATTCATAATCAACTTATGTTCTCTAGTCGACTTCTCTTAACTAAGCTCTGTACTGTATGATTCCCATGCCACCTCTTCCCATGAAAATTTCACATAAGACATAATAAATTTTGAACTTTCTAGTGTTCTTCCCCATGTCTTTTCCAATTCAGTTAGAAGGATCACATTCACTTAGTTGCTCAAGCCAGACACTCATGTCCTCATCCTTGATTTCTCCCTCTCTTTCATTATCCATGTCTGTCCATCCATTTATCCATCCCAAGATCTTTCAGTTATAACACTTAGATCTCTGTTAAGTGATGTTCTTTTCTCCAGCTCTGAAGTTATCACCTTAGGCCAAGCCATCATCTCTCTCACTATTGCAGTAAAATCTCTTCTGAAAGCCTTCCTCTCTTGTCCTCCTCAAATCCATTCTCCACTGAGTAAGCAGACAGGGTGATCAACTTAAAATCTAAATCGACTTGTATAACTTTGTTGTTTAATTCAGTTTAATAGCACCTAGTAGCATTGAGAGCAAAATCCAAAATTTGTGCCATGGTCTACACCGTCTAGAGTGATCTAATCCTTGCCTACCTCTCCCATCATTACCAGCCCCCTTCATTCAATCCTCTGAAGGCACAGGGGCTTTCTTCTTGTTTCTCAAACCAGCCAAGCACTTTCTAGCTTCAGCGCCTTCATATTTGCTGTTCTCTCTACTGGGAATGTCCTCTCCCTGAATATTTCACATTCTTCAGATATTAACTTAAATGTCACCTCCTCAGAGATCTTTCTCCAACCACCTTATCTAAAATAGGCCACTTACTTCCACAACCTATTATCCTTTATTATAGTACCTGTTGTTTTCTTTCATGGAATTTCTTCCAATTTATGATTAATAAATGTGTTTGCTTATTCAGTCTCTGTCTACTCCAGTAGACTGTGAGTTCCAGAGGGCAAGAAGCATTTTTCTTATTCAAAACATATCCCTAAGGCCTAGCACATTGTCTTGCCCATAACTTTTCGAATGAATGAAACTTCTTTCTCCTCGGCCCCCTTCTCCAGGCCCCCTATCAAGTTTCATGGTGTCACCATCATGTTTAATCTTCTCTCCAGTCAATACAACTCCAACAACTTAACACTGCTGCTTTCAGTCCCTTCTCTCCATACCCTATGCTACTGCCATAAATTAGACACTTGTCATTCCACACTCAGACAACTACAATAGTCTGCAAGCAGGTCTCCCTAGGTCTGCTTTCTCCATCTCTGTCCTCTGTACCCTGTCAGAGTGACCTTTCCGATATGCAAATCACTTTCAGGCTTAAACCCTTTAAATGGCTCCCTGTTGCCTACAGGATAAAGTTCAAACTTCTTAGGATAGCATGCAAGGTACTCGGAGATCTCACCCTGCCTTCCCCTCTGGCTTCATCTCTCAGTCTTCTCTGACAACCCCATCTCCACAATCTCTGAACATTCTGTCCCTGCCTCCCACCGTCCTGTGCATTCTACCTTCTAAATACCCACTAATGCATTCATTTCTCTGTATCTCCACACTTACTAAGCTCACTGGCCTGGATGACCACACCTTTCTCCCTAATTATACAGTGCCCTGACCAATCCATTTCTAAACAGCAGTGAGTGAACTTTTACATAACCATTGTAACCATGGAAATAGCTACCAACTCTCCTCCTTGCTTAAAATTCATCCATGAACAGAGGTTAACAGGTCCTGCGAGAATTAGCCTATGAGGACTCTTCTAACCCTTCCCTCATTCTCTGTATTCAGACTTACTGTCATGCTCCTTCCTGTCCCAGGACCCTTGTTCCTCCTTTCTTCATCTGCCTAAAATACTCAAGGACACTTTCTCCCTGTGGCTTGCTACCCTTTACTCCTATAGCTCAATATTTTCTCTAGGCTAGACCAAGATTCTCTGAGTATCCTCTCATAGCTCACTGCATTTTTTAAAAGTTCTTATCCACCCACAGAGCTTTGGGATATGGGAGAAAGAGCAGGTTCTCAGAAACAGAACAATGAATTTCAGACCATAAATTCGGGGGAAGAGTAGGAGGACTTGGGTCACTGGATGCAATTCTTTGTAGACTGCTCTTTTGGCTGTGAGTGTTTTCTGTTCCCCAGGAAGTGCTACAGAGGTTTAAAAATCATTGTTATATATTTTTCCCCATAATTTTAGGGGTTTGATATAACAGAAGGAGGCTGCAGCATGCACTCAATTCAAAGTCTGGAAAGAATTAGAATCATGGGATTTTGTTTGTTTAGGTTTTGTTTTTTAACATTTTTAGTATATCTTACTTCACCTTTTTCTTTGGCCTATTAATCAAATTGATTTCCCATCAACTCCCCTAACCTATTCATTCAGTATTTATTCATTCATTCACTCAGCAAACACTCACTGGATGCTGTATCCTTTCCAGAGGAGACAATGATCTTAGAATCCTTTGAATGTGGAGCATGGAGGAGAATAAACTACATTTGCAACCTAGGTTTCAGAGAGACCAGAAAGCAAAAGAAGGTCAAATTTTTCAAGTCCAGGGCAATGATAACACATAAGAGTCCCATCTGAGGGGGATAGTGAGGCAGGTACAGAAGAGGCAAAGCCAAGAGTCCTAGGGTCAGAACCATTCAGCTGGAGAGAGCCTCCTGCAGCTATTTCAGCCAAGTCAGTGGTTGGAAAAGTATCTCTTTGAGGGCTTGGCAGGTTCCTATAAACAAATGCATGAGATCACTAGGCAGTGTCATTTGGCTCCAGATGAATACTGTATTCCCAGCAGAATTCAAGACAGTATCCAAGAATATTGGCCACTGTTACTATCCCAGGAATATTGGGACAATTGTTGAGAGAGAATATGGGCAAGGGCTGGTAAGGAGTTAGCATCCTTATGAAATTCTAACTATGATAAAAGCCTAGAGTACCAGACAGGGACACTGGGCAGGTCCCCAAGCCTAATGACTTAACCCTCAGGGCACTGTGTACCAGTAATGTCTAAGACTTATCCAAAACCTGGATCTATTATTGTCTATCAATTCTAAGTTCTAGATACAAGTCATCTGAGACTATGGATTACACACTCAGCTGTAAGCAACTCTAGCTCCAGATGAGTCAAGGTGAGGCTACAGATGAAAGGGCAGGGGAACTGGGATTGACTCTGAACATCCCACTGCTCCCTCCCTCTCCTGTCTTCCTGCAGAACCCTGGGGTAGGTAGGGGTGGGGAGGAAGGGAATCATCTCTGTGAATCAGGGCCTACTGCTTCCATTTGTTAAGACCTTCCTTCTGTCCTTTTCAAATATCACTGTTAATACCCCTCGTGGCACTGTCTTGGTCCTTTACCCTTTCATCCAGATATTATTAAAAACTAGTGTCAAAAATGGAATTCTCCAAAGACCTTGTAAAAGTCAACTGTGAGGCCAGGCTCTACAAGAGCCACTTCCTAAGTTGTGATTCTGCAGCCAACACTTTTACTCTTCAATCCCATGATGGAAATCCTAGAGCTAGCTTTCCTCACATTGCAACTTTCCTGGGCTTGAAACCATTCTTGGAATCTCCCTATTTGTTTCCAACCCTCTATACATTTCAGACTCACTCCTATCTTTTTATACATAATGTCCTCCCACTCTCACCCCACCCTCACCCTTACCCCACCCTGGAAAAACACACACAATATTCTATTTCTACAGACATTTTTGGAGCATCAGGATGTGCCCTGCCCTAGGACTCCAGTGATGGCCCCTGAGATATTTCGGTACACAGATCAGAGGTTTTTGAAGAAGCAGTTTTAACTCAGCAGTTCTGATGTGGAAACAAACTATGTAAATGGTGTTACATAGCCAGGTAGTGTGCTGTAGTGCCCTGAATTTAATCCACAGTAGCCAGACACAACAGATAATTACGTTTTTCCAAATTAAATTAAACCTAGCTCCAATATGCTGAAAAGAAACATCAATCTCTGTTACGTTTAGTGACACTTCCATCTCCTCAGGGTCATGAAGTGATAATAATATTATTATTTTATCATAATTAATGAAATATGATAAACATATAGCACTTGCTAAGTTTCAGGCACTATCCTAAGGGCTTTATCTCTATAAACTCACTTATCATCACAATCACCTTGTGAGGTAAGTACTATTATTTTTGTCCAGTTTATAAATATTGAGGCACAAGAGGTTTTCAGTCTAAGCCCATAGAGTAAACAGAGAAGTTGGCATTGAAACCAAGAGGCTTGTTCTAAAATTTGTGTTCTTAACATCCATGGAAAACAGAAATTCTAGCACTTAGAGGTTATCTGGAAAAAAGGGAGCAGGGCCTTATCCTTAATCCAAGGTGCCTGCTACCGTTAGCCTTCATCTTCTGTTCCATGGGGTGACTGCTGCACCTGAATTCTCTGCCACCTTTGACTTTTAGCTCCTCGTGGGGTCCTCCCGCTGACCACAGGCCCAGCCACAGAATCTTGGTTAAAGAACTGTGGGTCTTGGTGTCCAGTTTTCTCTGTATCCCATTGAGGTCTCCAACACAGGGCACTGTGTGCAATTAGAGCATAGGTCTCCAGCTCTCATGGATATCCCCAATGACCAGCTTTTCCCTAATTCACATACCAACCTTTTAAGCTGAAGTTATGGCTACCCTATCTTCAACTCAAAGCACCAGTCTCTAGCTCCTTCCCTCTATGAAAATCCAAAACAGTCTCCCCAAGGGAGCCTGAAACACAAAGTCCATTTACTTCCTTCCTGCTAGTTGTGGATTTGGGAGTGGACGATGATTGGTCCCTCCTCCCTGGATTGGGATAAAGAAAACACCTGATTTACTCAACCATGGTGAATATACAGTATGTTTTCCTCGTCTTTCACACTGATAATTGTGGAATAGTCCTCTTGGAGCCATCACTGAGCCAGACTCTCTCACTTCCATTCTACCCCATCCCCATCATTACTGAGCCTCCTGTGACCCTCACTCCCACCTTGTTTCTCACTCTCATCTCCAGCCCAGCCTTCACAGGCACCCCACACCCTAAGGAGAATTGCAAAAACAGCATCTGCATTTTGAAAGTGGTAAATAAAGGAAAAGAACCAAGCATTATTTATCCTGTTTTTTCCTATATGAACTGTTGTTTCAGGTAGAGGGTGGGCCATATCCCTTTAGAGAAGTATTACAGATAATAAATGAAGGTAGAAAGATAAAATATCACCACTTTGCAAGCCCTAGTGAAATAATACATCTAAACTGATCATGAATGGCTGCCAACATCGCCAAATATATATATATATATATATATATATATATATATATATATATATATTCCTTACATCCTAACACACACACACACACACACACACACACACACACAGAGCAAGCTTGAATCTGTCATATCTCTAAATGGGTGCTGTTCCGTCCAGCAGCCACTAGCCACAGGTCAAGACTGGGCCCCTGAACTGTGGCTAACTGTAATCAAGGTGTGTTATAAGTGTAAAACATGCAACAGATCTGTAAGATTTAGAACCAAAAACAACAAAAAAATAAAATATCTCAATCATTATACTGATTACATGTTGAAATGATACCATTTTGGATATATTGGGTTAAATTAATATATGATTAAAAGAAAAAAAATGCATCTGTAAACCTCATTCCGCTGCTTTCCTTCTGTCTGATCCTAGAGCTTAATTCTGTTTTTAGAAGACTGGGTAAGGCTCAAAGTAAGACGGAAAGGTCAAAATTGGGGTCAAACTTGGCAACAGGTGAAGTTCAGAATGGGAGTCAGTTTTGTTTTTTTTTTTTTTAACTCTTAATAATGTTATCAGGTTCTATTAAAATTCCCCTGCTTCAAACTGAGAATACACAAATACCACGTAATCAAGGGTAGTGTGATGAATAGGAGGAGGTGGAGACAAAAGGAGGAATCTTCGAGAAAGACCCCATGACAGTAAGAAAAGGCCAATAGGAACAGTCTGGACCCTGAGGTTCTACTGACATCCAGGCTTCCTGTTGGCTCCCATGGGCTTTGCTCTTGAATTCCTTGTTGGAGTTTCATCTTCCCACTTCCCGGCTGAGTTCTGGGTCTCTGCCTTATCCACACCTCTACAACAGGGAATGTTGCTTAGGTATTTGTTTCAAGATAATTGCAAAATTCAGAAAAACCAAAGAAAATGATTACTTGGCATGAACATCACATGAGCAGTGAAGCTTCGTGCTGGGGTGCAGATCTCTGCTCCGTTCTTAGAGGGGTAGCGTAGGACGGGTGTGCTGCCGACTCACACAGCCTAACTCTGGATTTCTGCTCCGTCACTTACCAGATTTTCCAAATCAAGCCTCAGCTTTCCTCAACTTGTGCAGAGGGTAAGTTAATACCTGCAGAGTGCCTTCCACCATTCCTGGCTTAGAGGTGACTGCTGTAATGCTCATGAAACTTAGGCTTTCAGGAACTTCATGTGCAGCAACCTCTTCCAAGGCCCTGGGAGGGGCCTCAGCAAGTTTTATTAACATTCATTTATCCTCTTTCTTAAAGGGCTTCAAATATTTGCTTAATCGCCAGTCCCACGAAACATGGATCAGCCCCTGCTCTGGTCCATTTTAGCTCTTAACAAATGTGTCAGTCTACCCTGTCCTCCCTCATATTCCCCTCTATCTCTCCCTATTTCCTTTCCTTTCACTTCTACAGGGTCAAACAGTACCTGCCCATCCCATTTTCCACTTTTCTTAGGCCCTGCTTATGTATGTGGTAGATAGACTAATGGTCTTTCAGAGATGTCCACACCCTAATCCCTGGAACCTGTGAATATGTGAACTGATATAGCAAAGAGGCTTTGTAGATGTGCTTAAGGTTATGGACCTTGAGATGGAAGATGATCTTGGATTATTTAAGTGGATCCAATCAAATGACATGAGTCCCTGAAAGGAAAAAATCTTTCCTGGCTGAGATCAAAGAGAGATGCACCATTGTTGGCTTTGAGGATAAAGGAAGTGGCCACAAGCCAAGGAATATAGGCAAGCCACCAAAAGCTGGAAAGGCAAGAAGATGGATTTTCTTCCGAAGCCTCCAGAGGAACACAGTCCTGCCAACACCTTAATTTTAGACCTCTGACCTCCAGAGCTCTCAAATAGCAAACTTATGTTTTTCAAAGTAGCCAAGTTTGGGCTTCCCTGGTGGCGCAGTGGTTGAGAGTCCGCCTGCCGATGCAGGGGACACGCGTTCGTGCCCCGGTCCGGGAAGATCCCACATGTCACGGAGTGGCTGGGCCCGTGAGCCATGGCCGCTGAGCCTGCACGTCCAGAGCCTGTGCTCCGCATCGGGAGAGGTCACAACAGTGAGGGGCCCGCATACCGAAAAAAAAGAAAAAAAAAAGTAGCCAGGTTTTTGGTGATCTGTCGTCAGGGCAGTGATAGAAAACAAGCACAACGTAAAGAAAACAGTTTGCTCTTTTGGTACCTTGTCTTTGGCTTATTTACCTGTGATGTCTCTCATTTTGCTCTCTTGCCTCCTAATAATTACCTCTTTTCTCTTTGAGTCATGCGTGGTGGGAACGGGGCTTCCCCCCCACCCCGCACCTCCTTTCTTATGATTTGTAAGAGTCCTCATCTGACATGGATTTGCTCAAATTCCAATTTAATTAGATTAAGCACCCCGATATATTAAAAATCCTTTACCATGAGGCAGCTGTTGAAGTCAACGAGAAGATCAAGGTTTCAGTCTTAAATTTTCCATTTTCTACCCATGTGACCTTTGGCAACTTCACCAACCTTTCTGAGGCTTATTTTTTCTCTCCCAGAACAGGAGACCCACAGGGCATCCCTTCCCATTCCCTCGATTGTGAGTTCTATGAAGATACCCATCCACCCAGTGAAAATGGACATTTTTACAAGAATTTAAAATCTATTTTATCTCTTTTATATCTTGCTTTATCACTCTATCTTAGTTGTGCTTGTAAGGCTTGTGTAGATGCTAATGGTGAGCAATGGGGGTCGCTGCTTTTTTAGTAAAACATATTTTCTTAGAAGCTCTGAAAAGGATCTAATTAAAGTTTGACACCTCACAGTGGTGGTGACCTGAGGGTTAGATAATGATCCCTGTGTCACCAAGTTGTTGCAAAATGAAGTGGGATAACTCATGCAAATGACAGGACCTGCACATAGGAGGCTTCCTGTGACGGGATTCCAGCACAAGAAGTAAGCGTGTCACTCTTTCTTTTGTCAGAAATTTGAGTGTATTTGAATACTTATAAAATCATCTCCTGGCCTCTGCATTTGCAAACTGAATTATCTGAATACTCTTAGTGGATCCTCTAAATGAGCCTCTATATGCAAAAACTCTTTGGGAAGGTAGCAAATGCTAGATGGTACTGTAAATGCAATTTTCTAATTATATATTCATCTTTGTAAATCTTTTATTCCCAGAATAGAAGCACCCTGTTAGTAGGGTGTTGTGTAAAATGACATGACCTGTTGGGAAGAAAATCAAAATTTTTATTTTTGTTGATCGGTTTCTTCCCCTACAATATTTGCACTTCACTCCTAGGAAAAGCTGAACTGAACTTGCTTCCATTTTTGTCTTCCTAGACACGAAGGAGATAACAATGAACTTTAGTTTTTCTTTTTTGCTTTCTTTCTTTTTTTTTCTTTGATGCATCAGTCACTGTTGAAGAGTTAATGCTGGGCAGTTGTGGATTTTGACATCGGGCAGACCTGAGATCAAACCCCAGACCACTCTCTTGAAAGATAATGGGAACATTCACTAACCACTTTAGAGTTAAACCTTCTTTAATATGAAATGAAAATGATACTCATAGATTTTTCAAAAGATGTTTTGAGAGTGAAATGAAAGAATTTCCTCAAAATAGGGTAGCATGGTGCCCGCACAGGGTATTCTATAGGTGTTACTTTTGTCTTTATTTGGACTTTTCTAGTCAGATTATACAAACCAGTAAATTATTTGCTAAGCATTATAGAGACAGGGGTGAGAGGAGAGAGCACGGTTCCTCCAACCAGCACCATTATCAAGGTCAATGTTGCATGGGAAAACTAAATGAGTAAATAAACACTTATAATCTGATTGCATAAATGCTTGATTCTTGTGATCAGAGAAACACCAAGCAGAGAGGGAACATGTGAGCGAGACAACTTGATCACATATGAGGGGACAGAGAAGGGAGGAAATAACATCTTAAGTAAGAGACCTGAATGATGTGTCTGAGTTACCCGGATAAGAGAAGGAGAGTTTGTGAAGGTACGGACCCCATGCAGAGGGATCATATGTGGATGTCAAGGGCCCAGACACATGAAGGCAAGGTGCTTACAGAAAACTTGAGATCTTTTTGTAAGACGGGGGCTGGAGAGAAAACCTTAGGATGTGGGGTGGGTAGGTGGATTGGGAAAAGTACTGAAAAGTAAGGCAGCAGGTAGGGAAATCATGAATAACCTTGTAATTAGAATTAGACTTGTATTTATTCAAAGGGGAGGCATTGCACCATTGTATATATGAGAATGACATGACTAGATTTTCCCTCTAGAAGGTCACTTTGGCTGCCCTAGAGGGCCAAGACTAGAGGCATGGAGAGCAGTTAGGAGGCCACAGCACTAAGCCAGGTGAGAAGTGGTGGTGGTGGAATTAAGATAATGACAATGGCATTGGTAAGAAGTAGGTAGAGTTGTGTGATAACAAAGCTGAATCAATAGGATTTGATGATTAGATGTTACCTAGGTGGCGAAGAAGTTGTCAGTGGTGATACCTGGGTTTCTCAATTAGGCAACTGGGTGAAAGGTGATTCCTTTTGCTGAGATATTGAAAAATGACCAATAGAAAATGGCTGGTATATGAGGTTGGATCCCAGGAGACAGAGCTGAACAGGAGATTAATATAGCCAAACAATTACAAAGTGAGAGCTGGCTATGCTATGTATCTTTGAAATACACCAACATTTAAGGCACTATATGATTAGGGGAACATCTAGATGAGGCTGAGAAGGAATGGACAGAAGAATAGGAATAAAATCAGGAGTGTGAGGACTTGGAAGATATATTAGTCAAGAATTCTATTTGCGGGCTTCCCCGGTGGCGCAGTGGTTGAGAGTCCGCCTGCCGATGCAGGGGACACGGGTTCATGCCCCAGTCCGGGAAGATCCCACATGCCGTGGAGCGGCTGGGCCCGTGAGCCATGGCCGCTGAGCCTGCGCGTCCGGAGCCTGTGCTCCGCAACGGGAGAGGCCACAACAGTAAGAGGCCCGCGTACCGAAAAAAAAAAAGAATTCTATGTGCAAGCAACAGAATCCAACTCTCGTCGATATGAGAGAAAAAAGATGAACTTATTGAAAAACCACTGGATAACTCAGGGAATTACTGGGAAATCTTGAAAATTAAACTGAGAAACATAAATGGGGTTCAAATGCTGGAGAACTCCCAAATCAATCAGTGTATATTTCAAAAGCCTAGAAACCAGACTGTTGTAAAGAGGGTCAACATTAACAAATATTTTTGAAAGATCAAGAAAAGAAAGCTTGGCTTTAGCACAAGGCTGTTGCTGGTAGATTTGGTGGAGACTGAAGCCAGATTTCAAATGGTTGAACCCTGGCAGTGCCATACATAGACAATAGATTCAATGTGCTTTAGTTAATTTCTGTGGAGTTTCCAAGCACTGCTCCTCACTTCTATTCTTTTCATCATTTGATTTGAGGCTCCATGTGTTATATTCCCTAGGAGATGATTTCCTAAGGAGAGGGAATGGGGGGATCAGTTCAGGAGGCCAGGGAATCTGATTCCTCTGCAACAAACTGTAATTAGGAATACCATCTCTACACTGATTTCTCTCTGATTGTAAAATCAGTTGAAGAAAAAAGAGGCAGTTATCTTCCTCAAAATAGACACCATTCCCTGAATAATTTTTTCTTGAATTTTGTCGTGCATTTACTTCTCTTAAGGAGTTGTGTTACAGATACATTTCCCTGGGTCCCAGCGCTAAAGATCTGATTCAATAGTTTGAGGTAGTACCCTGGCACCTGTATTTCTAACACACTTCCCAGGTGGTACTGATGCATAAGAAAGTTTGAGAGCCTCTCCCCCATCTTACCTAATGCAGATGGATTCGTATTTTTCACAACGTATGCCAGTATTGAAATAAGAATCTTTGAGAAAGCATCCTTTACCTTTGTCAAGTGGGTAACTAAGGTTGCTTTTGCTGAGTAAACTTGTGTTCTGCTCTTGGCTATAAAGATTCCCCAACTTTGTTCATGATTCTCCAGATTTATAGAAGTTTCCCCAGCTGTGTTATAGTTTCTACAGGTATGTGGGATGTTACGCAGGGATATGCAAATTTCCCTGGTTGTATGCAAAGTCCTGCTTGTGGTTTTTACCAGATGTGGGTAAGTTTCCCCACCACCTGAACAGGTCCCAAGCAGGCCTAGCACTTTCTCTCTGGAAGTCTCTCACACTTGAATTCATGAAACTATGCACAAGGTTTCCCTTTTATCCTTGCTTTATTGCCTACCCTGCATTTCCCTGCCTAGTGCATGTCCTCTCCTCCTGGAAACAGCTGTGGTTCACACTAATTTCCTCCAGAAAGTTAAAGCAAACCCACTGCCTTGCCCTGTCTTCATTGCAGACAAGTTCACTGCCGGATTTCCCTGAGGACACTGTTTTCAGGTTAGTGTGTGCAAAAACAGAAAGGGAAGCTCTGAAACAAAGAGAAATCTCTCCCCACCCCCATTTTTCTGTAGCTATTTGGGCTGGTCTCAATCCACAGCAAGTGGAAAATTAAAGTTCTGGCTGTGTCTGAGATACCTCTGTTCACTGGCTTGTGGAGAAAACGACTACCCATCCTGCCACTCAACGGCATTGATCAGGAAAACTTTCTGGCCATTAATCTGACAGTAGATTGGCAGCACTCTACCCACCCCACTGGCCCAGAGCACCAGAGCTTCCTTAAGAACCACATGGTTTACCAGTAACTGAAATGGATGGTCTTCTAACTGGAACAGGGGAGTATCTAGGATTAGGAAAAAAAAAAAAAAAACTAAAAATAATAAATTAAAACCAGAATAAATGGACAAATCCTCAATAGATTGGGATCTGATGTTGGAGCATCAATTCCCTGACCCTCCTGAGGACTCCTGGCTCTTTCAGTGAGGCAGGCAAGGTTGAACTCTCTCCAAGGAGTCTGAGAGATGGGGGAGACATGAGAACAGAAGAGGAAAGCAATTGCCGCCCTCAGGAGTGAACTACAAACAGTCACGAGATACAGACAGAGCAGACTTCTCTCAGCATTGAGAATCCACAGGAGCAGTGAACAGTTTAAATCATGGATGCCGTTTGGTTTTTGCAGGCAGAGCCTTTAGCTTTCATCCCAGGATTTCAAAGCATCTCACAGCCATTAATTAGTTGTAAGCAATTCAGGCCTGTCAACTTTTCACACCTAATCAAGGGCTGATGTATGTCACCCCTAGGGATCTAATCAATAATTCCTGGGCACTCTCTCCCTCCCTTTACCCTTCTCCCAAGTCAGTTTTTATTTCAAGCCCACCCTCCTTTTTTCCCCTCTTACGTTATCTGATTCGCTTGCCCTTTTCTTACCCTTCCCCTTCTCTCTTCTATTCCAAGGATTCCTTTCCTTGGAATAGGAGGGGAATTTGCAAACCAAGGGGTTTCAGGTCAGGGCACACAAGTTCATGAGTCCCTGGTTTTCACAAGGAAAGGCCCAAATGAAAATGAGGTCATGATTTTCCATTTCTCAAGGGAGATATTTACCTGGGAGTCATTTGTTTGCGAATCCTGCTCACCAGTCAGATAAACCACTGCCGATGTACAGGCAGGTCTCTGATGATAAAGGAAGGTAAAATACAGCTCTGTGTCTTTAAATTGGCTCAAGCTCTTTTCATCCCTTCAATAAAGGCAAAGCTCCATTCCATGAGAATAAATCACTTAGACCAGGAATGATAAATCCACTGCACATGAATTGACTCTTACATCCACACTCATGCAGACATCAGTAATCGAGCATCAACTTTCCCCTAGAAACCAACCTCAGACCCAGAATTCTTCTCAAAAGGAAATATGAACCTTCCCTATAACTAATAGAAGAATTTTAGGATTCATAGTTCAGCCACTGCCCTCTCAACTTAAATACTGCTCTTGTCTGCTGTTTAAACCTTGCCCTTTAAAACACACAAATTAAACATCATTTTATGGATGTATGGAGCTAATCATTATTTATATTTACATGCATATTTATCACTTTATTTGTTCACTATTACATCTTACTTCAAAGACAGTCCACTGGAATTTTTTTTTCTTAAAACACATTCTTTTTCAATTCCCTTAGTCTTGATCTATCAGTGGTAAACTTTCTCAGGTGTCTGTGAATGTGTGTGTGTGTGTGTGTGTGTGTGTGTTCTTGAAAGTGCCTTATTTCATATTCATCAGCAGTCTGAGGGAAATGCAAACACATGATCAAATTCTAAAGGCAAAAATCAAGGCAGAGCTTGATATTTAAACAAGAGAATAAGGTACAATAAAAATAATGCAATTTTAAATAAGAAGACAGGGGTTAGGTTTAAGTTCTTCTTTTGGTCTTGGATAAATTATTCAGTAATATTCATTAATTTATGGGTGAAATAAACAGGGTATATATCTGCTAATTGCTTGTCTCTGTCCTAGACATTCATGATTAAAAACAGAAAGCATGGTTTCTGGCTACAGTGAGCTCAGTCTATAACGTCATTCAATCACATTAATCGGATAGATAAAAGATTATTTTGTATGTGGAGAAATAGAAATATCTATTTATAGTGCCTTATGAAAATATCCATGGGGACATCTATATGGCTTTGGGGTGGAGAGAATTGTTGAAAGTTTGGCTTCCTAGAAGCCATGTGAGGAGGGAGGGGTATGAAAGGTATTCCTGGAAGAGGAGGAAAAGAGAGAGGAAAAAGAAAAAAAAAAGAGAGAAAAGAAACAGTGACAAAAATTAGAATGACATGGATAGTTAACTAGTAACCTGAAAGTGGGGCATAAGTTTGAGAAAGGACACCATTGGAGACAAGGTTGGATGTTTAAGCATGGACCAGGTCATAAAGGGCCATCGTTGCTGTGCCAGAGTATTTAGACTTCATCTCATGGGTCGGGAAGGCTCATTACAGAAGTGAAATGTAGTGACAGGTCATATTTGTGTTTCAGATGGCTGACTCCAGCGAGTGTGAAGAGGCCAAATAGGGTCTGGGGAGGAAAGACTGATGTCCCATCCGGCTCTGAAACCGTTTTATAGTCCAGGCAAGAGCTGATAAAAACTTTAAATGAATCAGTGATATTATTGATGGACAAGAAAAATACAGATTTAGAAAGTAATAATGAAGAAACAAACCCTGCAGACTGTACTGCTAAAAGCATGTGAGTGGTGAGCAAAGGGGAGAAGGAGTGAACAATAATCCACTGATTTCTAGCTCTGGTCTTGGGTAGATGGTGTAAGCCACTAACTCACCAACTAAGAGAATTTAGAAAGAACCCCAGCTTTAAAACAAAGGAGTAGAGTTCAGTTTGGAACACCTTGGGTTTCAGATGCCAGTGGACATTAAAGTGGAAAGCCTTAAATCTGAAATTCTAGTCTCCAAGACTTAGTTTTCTAACACCAGAAGCCAAAACATTAGCCAATCCCAGGGCACAACTACAGCATATGATTATGAGAGAATATTGGGGTCATAAACACTTGGTAGAATATTCCTCATCACAGGCTCTCAGGTGGCAAAAACCAAGGCTTAGGCTCTCTGAGCTCTTCGAACAAACAGAACAGAGGGAGGTGTTTTGCCAGCCAACACAGATGTAATGTTTCTTCTCTCATAATCTCTTGTCTCTGAGAATTGAAGGAAGCTCATTTGGCTTAGATGGCCCAGTTTAAGGTCACTTCCTTTATATACACTGGGGTCTAAAGTGGTGCATGTTTTATAAGGTGGTTGTACAGGCAGAAATTTCACCTGCAACAGCTAATAATCACATTTCATGATTAGCCTTTACCTATCTGCTTGGGAATTGTGTATGGTCAATAGAATATAGGAGAAGGAATTGTTCCAAATACCTGCTTTGACATTCTCTGCAATGCCTATGGTCCTTTATCACCAGAACAACTCAAACCACTTTCTCTGAGATGTGGAATATACTCAATTAATCAGTGAATACATCCTCACCCCTTATGCACACATTGGGAGTCACCCAGACCCCCTTTTTGTTATATTGTCTGTGTACTTATCAATCTTTACCTGAAATCTGTCCTCCATCCATAATTTCTTCCCATTGAGTTATCCAAGACTTAGAAAAATGGGGCTCTCTCTTCCGTTGGTAGCAGGAATCCAAATGCATAGCCCTTGGATCTTCACTATTATTGAAACATTACCTCTGAGAAAATCTCTGTGTGTTATCCTTAACCCTTTAGAAACCAGAGCAATGCAGTAAGAATGAGAGTTTTGATGCCCCAACCGATGTTTAATCAGAGCAGCCTCCAAGCAAGGATTTATCCACTTAAATATTGTGCTTTGATAAAAGTTCTGCTGAGAATCTGTGATTACTGGAGTTTTTTACAGGGTACTTCATAAGCCATTACATAAAACACTAATTAACCAATATTTCTACCAGCAGGGTCTCTTGTACTAATTAAATTAACACTGAAAACCGCTAACATCATTGATTAAGAGTCCAAAGTGCTGTATATCAGTAACAATTAGGACAACTTCATTTTGGGCAAAAATTAAATTCTGCTGTTCCCTTATCCCAGGAGATTAATTATCATCTTTTTCTAATAACCAAGGTTCTCACCTGGGAATAATGACTTTTGTGATTTGTCCCCATTTTGACTCCCATTATGGAGCCTAGTTTGGAGATAGCAGTCTTCAGTTTCAAATCTGGCTTCAGACTTGGTTGAACACATTCAGGCCCCAGCCCTGCCACTTAGCAGATGTGTAATCCTGAGCAAAGAAAGACCTTCTATTGGGCTCAGATTCCTTTTCTATAGTATGTTGATTAAAAGAGTCCCTATCTTAAGGGCTGTGATAATTACCAAAGGCCAAAAGTCCTGTAAAAATGTTAGTTCTGAGCCTGGCGCATGACAAGAGCTGATAACCTTCTCTCCCGTTCATGATCGAAGACACTTCCCAAAACCTTAAATTTGGAAGGGAAGCCTTAGACGATTGCTTTAACTAATCTTTAACATTTACTGAAAAGCCAAAGTGCTGACATTAATATGATCCAAGAGAGACTCGAGTGGTGGATCATTGTACCTGGCTACTTCCCTTTCTGGAATCCAGGGTCAAAAATTCCCAGAGCTGCTATGGAAAATGAGAAAACACATGGAGGTCACTTACAGCCCAGACACTCTGGGACAATCCTCATGCTCCTTTAAGACTTTTGTTCACAGATACGGAGAGTCCTTGGAGGTGTTTTGGAGAAGTTGCTTTTGGGAATTATTCTCATAACAACATCAATTGAAAAAAAAAAAAAGCTTAGTTTAATGAATCACCCTTTTTGTGCCAGTCATTGTACTAAGCATAACTGCCGTTACCTCATTTCATCTCCACATGAAGAAGCTATAATTATCTCCAAGGAAGTGTAATTATACCAATTCTACAGATGAGTAAACAGACTCAAAGAAGGTAAGAGACTCCTTCAAGGTCAGCCAGCTAGCACATGATCAAGAGAGGACTTAAATCCATGCCTTCCTGACTCCAGATCGCATCCCCTTCACCATGAGGCACACCACCTCCATGTGTAGAAGACTTGCTTCCTTCCTGTGGGCATCCCGGAAAAACCCCACATCCAGGAACTCCTGGATGTACCAGTTCCCTGGCCACCCTGATGCTCAGGATCTTTGAGGAGATTCAGCCACCGCTGGGTCAGTTGGGGACTTTTCACAAAATCCCCAGCAGCCTCATTGCAAAACAATGCAAATGACAACATAAAACATAGTTCAAACTCTTCAGCCTAGCCCTGGCTTTCATTCCTCTTGGAATTTGCTTATGAGAAGACAGTCACTGCATACAGGGATGCTTGCAAATTACCGAGCCTCCTTCTGGCCCTCTTCTATTCTTTCAAAAACCCCCCTTCCCTGGGCCCCATTATCAATCTTCAGCTGAAGCTTCCTTCCCAATTCTCTTTCCATCAGAAGCTCCAGAAATCTCCTTCTCATCCAGTGTTTTCCAAACTGACTACCCCTGCGAGCCTCAAATCCTCCCCTTCCCTCTACTTGTCCTCCCAGCTCCTTCCCAGGATCCCCCTCCCCAGACTACCTTCCCCCATCACCCACATCCCTTTCTAAGCTTCTCTGCCCACCCCTCCCACAAGCTCAGGCCCTAGAACTTAAGCACTCCATCTAATGGACCTTCTTACTCAGCCTCAATATTTGCTTTCCGATACATTGGATTTATGGAGTGTTTGCCTGAATTAAAATGAGAAATTTTAGAGCAAACTGAGGCTTTTCGGCTGCTAAGCTCCATCATGTACTTTAAATAAAGAAAGGAGGGGAGCGAGTGTGAAGAGGTGCCTGATGCATCCACCTACCCCTGAATTACCATTTCATCCCAGGCTGCTCCCCTTCAAACCCAGCTGGTGCCTACCTGGCACTGCTCGCCTCCCCCAGCTAAGTTAACAAAGCAGTTACAGCTCATCCGCAGAGCTCCTTCTAATCGACTCCCAGTGAAATAATATTTGCTTTCCATGCCTACTTTGAATCCCACTCACTTTGTTAAAAGATTGCCTCTGGCTGTCTCTGCTGGCTTAATCTAATAGTTTCTAGTTTGTACAAGCAAAGTGTTTTCAACCACCTATATAAATAACTTAAGCAGAGGAGGACACTTGTGCAGCCCCAGCGCAGGGCTATAGGACATGACAGATCCCCAAATGATGCCTCAGTCAAGCTGCTGGGGGATGCCCCCAGCTGAGTGGGAGCAATTACCATACTGTATCAGGCTGAAAGGATAGTCTGTGTTCCTATAGAAAGGCTGATGGGAAAAGACATTGCTGTCTGGTTTCTCCAATGCAGGAGACCATCATAAGTGCCTCAGCCCCCTCTGTGCCCCTCGGTGCTGCCAGCATCCATGTAGAGGGAGCCAGAGCAAAGGAAGGAGAGGGGAGAGGAGCCAGATAGTCAAGCTATTTTTTTTTCTGTAAGATATTTAATGCAGTCAACTATACTTTTTCAAAAATTGTGGTAAAATACATATACCATAAAATGTACTATCTTAACCATTTTAAGTGTATAGTTCAGTATTGCTAAATACAAATTCAGATTGTTATGCAAACAATTTCCAGAAGTTTTTCACCTTGTAAAATTGAAACTCTCTCCATTAAATAACAACCTTCCCACCCTGCCTCCCCTCAACCCCTGGCAACCACCATTCTAACTTCTGTTTCTGTGAATTTTACTAATCTAGGTCCCTCATGTAAATGGAATCATACAGTACTTGTCTTTTTGTGACTGGCTTATTTCACTTAGCATGATTTTTAGATTTATCCATCTTGTAGCATATGTCAGGATTTCCTTCCATTTTGAGGATGATAATATTCCATTGTACGTATATACCACGTTTTGTTCATCCATTCACCCTTCAATGGACACTTGGGGTTGCTTTCACTTTTTGCTATTGTGAATAATGCTGCTATGAACATGGGTCTACCAACTTCTCTTTGAGACCCAGCTTTCAATTATTTTGGATGTATGCCCAGAAATAAAATTTCTGGGTCATGTGGTAATTCTACTTTTTTTTTACTTTTTGAGGAAGTGTCATACTGTATTCCACGGTGGCTGAACCATTTTCCATTTCTACCAACAGTACACAAAGGTTCCAATTTCTCTACATCCTCACTAACATTTGTTAGTTTTTGTTTGTTTGTTTGTTTTGATAGTAGCCATGCTGAAGGGTGTGATCAAGCTATCTTTTAAAGTCTATTTTGTTTTGGGCTGAAATAAGAAAAATCAAAAGCAGGTCAGGTTATGGATAGGGCTTCTTATGGGAGTGAAGGGACATCTCTCCCTTTGGGTAGAGTCATCTTCTAAAACAAAGGTTGGCAAACTATAGTTACAGCACCCTATATTGGTAAGTAATATTTTATTGGGAAAGAGCCATGCTCATTTGTTTACCTGTTGGTTATGGCTCTGTCCACACTAGCAGGGCAGAGCAGAGAAGCTGAAACAGAGATTGTTATATGATGCACAAAGCCTAAAATACTGAATATCTGGTCCTTGGCAGGAAAAGTCTGCCAGCCCCTGTTCAAATAGAATCATGTGGTGGACACTTTGTTAGAACTCCCATAATTTCCTATAGCCAGAGGATTAATACTAAATTACAGCCTCAGCAGGATGAAGCCCTCAACATTCATAGGTGTGTGCAGGGAGTGGGATGGTGGGAGAGCATCACTGAATCCAGCTGAAAATGGGGGACATTGATTCAGAGATCTTAGGAAATACTAGGAAGGGGAAATCAATTTTATATTGAAGGGGTAGCAAAGGCATCTTGGGGAGCTGGAGCAAAGGAGCTGGAGTTTGGGCTGAGCTGAGAGAAGTATCGGGATTGGGTGGGCAGAGAGAAGTGAGGTCGGCTCTTCAGGGCGGGGACGATGGCCTGGGTCAACGTGCAGAGTCAGTAGCACTCTGTACAGGACTGAAGACCTGTAGAGAGCTTAGAGAGGGTGTGTCTGGGACACGATGGGGAAGACCAACAAGCACACAATGAAGCCAGGTCATGGGGGCAAATGATGTAGCATTAAGCATTTGACTTTGGCCTTGAGAATAAGAGGGTGTCCTGGAATCTTTCATGACCTATGAATTAGATGTGACCCTATTTTAGCTTTAGTCACCTCCCTTTTGAGAGGCACGAGAAAGCGGTTCAAACCTCCATCCAACCTTTGGTGGGAGGCTCGGTGTCCCTTCTAATCCCTCAGACACCCCCGGGTTGGGGGCTTGGGGGGTTTTGCCTTTTCCAAGCAGTTTGGATCCTTAGTTCCTGCTTCCACTGAATTAAAGTTGACCCTTGAACAACACGGGTTTGAACTGTGCAGGTCTACTTATATGTTTATTTTTTCAGTACTGAACACTACAGTCCTACATGATCCATAGTTGGTTGAATGGGAGGACCCAGAACTGTGGATACAGAGGAATCTCAGGTACAGAGGACTGATTGTAAGTTACAAACAGATTTTTGACGGTGGGTGTCCCTATCCCCTACATTGTTCAAGAGTCAACTGCAGTGGACTTATATACACTACCAAATGTAAAATAGATAGCTAGTGGGAAGCAGCCGCATAGCACAGGGAGATCAGCTCGGTGCTTTGTGACCACCTAGAGGGGTGGGATAGGGGAGGGAGACGCAAGAGGGAGGGGATATGGGGATATATGTATATGTATGCCTGATTCACTTTGCTATAAAGCAGAAACTAACACACCATTGTAAAGCAATTATACTCCAATAAAGATGTTAAAAAAGAGTCAACTGCATTCAACTCCATATAATCTTACATCCTAGATGTTTAATCCATTTATTCACTGCAGCCATCCACTTTAGACATTGCCACTCCTTCAATTCATTCACACCCCCAAATACCATGTGTCCAACACAAGTCTGGATAATAAGGACAATATAAAATAATTTAATAATAATAATAACAGTACATGCCAGGGGCTGTTCCAAGGATTTTATATATTAACTCATGTTCAGTAAACATTTTCTGTGCGTGCATTTATCTAAATAGCATGGAAAAAATCACTTAAAATTGAACATTAGACAATTTGGTCACTTTTTCAAGAGAAACTTAGCATGCTGCATGCCTAGCATTTTTCCTAGATTATTTCTCTCCTCTTATATTTGGTCCTCTCTTTTTCCAGACCTCAGAGATTCCCAAAATCCTGTTAATTTCTCATTGAGAGAATCTTAACCCTTTGCGTGTAACAGTCTCCGCTCAACCTCTTGCCTGGGTCTTACTTTACACATCTAAACCCATACCCGTCCATCTGTCCTGGATCCTCCAATGTCCCTTCAAAGGGAGACTCGGGGACCAGCTGAATGGTGACCAATATTTCACTCTCCTCCTTACATATGAGAAGCAAGGCTTCAGAAGGATTCATTTTCCAGAGTATACAACACGAATTAGAGACTAAAAGCAGGGCTCCATGATTTCTGTGAAAACGGTGAGAAAGCAAGCACTGGGCTCCTGCCAAATGGAGAGAAGTCAGAGAGAATGAGAAGAATCCAACAGGTACCGATAACTCACTGTGTGTCCCAGGCACAGTGCTAAGCTCTGTAGCATCATTCTGTCTTCAGGAAAACCCCGTGAGGTCACTACTAGTATCCGAATAGTACAAATGAGTAAATGGAGGGTCACAGGGGTTAAACAACTTGCCCAGGGTCACACATTTAGTCAGCAAAAGACTGGGGGTTGAATCTTCGCTCTTTCTACTGTACCATGCAACTTCATCTAGGTCTATAGGAAAGAAGAGGTTGCTTAAAGGTGTAAGAGCAAGCCTTAATTTGCTGTGGCTGTCGCTTGTGAGCTTTCAATCGCAAACACCAAGATCTCTTATTCTCTGTGTTTGACTCGTATTTCTACTCAGTCTCACCAACACAGGAGTGAGTATATCAACTTTCCAATGGGACTTCATAACAATAATTTGCAGCATCTTTTTTTTTTAATTTCCCTTTGAAAAACCAATAAATGGTTAGTGATGCCATTAATAGAGTGAAAGCAGATTCCTCCCTATTATGAGAATTGATATTTGTAGCATGTATCACACATACACACACACACAAGAAACCACAGAGTTTGTTAAACCCTAAATACTTGAGTTTAAATGCCTGCAACCAAAAGAGAAGGCAATGCAGTCAAGAGTCCTAGCACAGAGGTCAGAAAGCCCCAAGTTCAAGTTCTAGTTGCGCCTCTTCCCAAAGGACTATTTTGAAGATTAGATGAATTAGGTCGTTAAAAGCACAATGTCTGCTCCTGGTAAGTAGGAGATGCTATGCTAGAGTTAGTCACAGACGCAGGTGAACTGAACCCCTTCTGTGACACTTCACTCCTTGGGTACCCAGGATGTCTCTCCCCTTCCACAGCCCACAACCTCTGGCCAGCAGTCAGCCCCAGCCCTTCCTCTCCCAGTCTGCCCGTTTCCCCCCACTTACTGTGTGACTTGAGAAATATCAGTTCCCTTCTCTCTACTTCAATATTCCTCCCTTTTCATGTTGTTATTTCATTGTCAGGTACATCCCATAAATGATCTCATAAATCCCTAAACATAACATCTGATCCTTCTGAAATAACTCCTGACTCAATATCAGAGGCTTGAATTCCAATCATGAGCAAAGAAACATCTTTGGGGATGACTTTTGTAGCCCGGTCCTAGGGAAATGCATGGCTTTTAATGGGACTTCAGAAAGATCAGGTCCATGACCAATGTCAGAAGATTTTGGAGTGCCAAGCACTCCTTAATTATGGAGAGCCCAATCAGCCACACCTGGTGAAGGCTGCACAGATGTCCGAGTTGGATCAACTGGCCAGATCATTCTGGAAGGATCAGACATAGGGTATCTTGGACAAGAAGAGCCCAGTGAGATCAGAAGCCACAGACCTTGAAGAATGTGCACCATCCTGCAGAAGAGAAGTAAATAAGACACCATGCTGGCCCCAGAGGAGAAAGAGGGGATGAGACAGATTTTATATTTTCTTTCCCACTCTTCCTCAGAAATTTCCCTTCTCATACCCTGCAAAATGAGGACAAAGAACCCCAGGAAACCTGGATGTCCAGAAGAGGACCCAGCTTGTGCTCTTCCACATAGCTCCAGCTCTAACATAGTTTATCTGCTTTATCTTATCATTACCTGAAAATATACCATATGTTTTTTTTGCCTACATGTTTATTTGCCTGTCTCCTCCAGTCAATGTAAGGTCCACAGGAGAATATGAACCTGATTTCACTCATTTGCTCTGGAATCAGGTGCAAACTTTATCTTCTGTGCCTAGGACGATGCCTGGCACCAAGAAGGTGCTCAGTGAGCATGTGTTGAATGAATAAGTGAATGAATAAATGAATTAACATAATCTATGCCATTATAAAGACTAACTCTGCTGAAACTAAACCATTAGTGTGGAAGGCTTCTCAGAGCAGAAGCATTTGATCAGGGAGACTGAGAGTTTTTCAGCTAAAGAGCATAGCAGGCAGAGGAGAGAGCATAAGGAAAATCATGCAGTTGCGACTCTGTCATATGAAACAACCCAGGATGGTCAACTTTGCTCCCAATCACCCTGACAGACACTGCTAAAACTCTATACTTGGCCTGGGAGTGCAGAGAGAAAAAGAAACACCCCAAATGTATGACTCCGTATCCTCTTTAGTCTTCCAGAAGCAGAGAACCAGCCCTCATTTACATATAAATGGTCATAATTTTTTAATCACAGATAAATGCCATTCTGTTTGCTTGTCCTTGTGCCTCCCTTGATGGAAAAACAAGAGTGACTTCTGATTCATGCGTAACAGCAATTAAAACACATATGCACTCAACACTTCCATGCTTGTTGTATCTCTCTGTATCTTAACTTCTCTCTCCAACTCTCCTTCTCCTACCCTTGAGTGATGAGTGGCAGAGAGAACGCCGTCTTGGCTGAGAGGAAGTGCTTATAAACAAGGGCTCTAGATTCAAATGGTTTGCTTTCAAATCTTAGGTCTTTCACATACCTTATGTGCAGTTTTGGACAGGTCACTTCACCTCTGTGTACCAGCTTGATCATTTATAACATGGGAAAAATATAAAATCACATAGGTTTGTTGCAACAATTAAAAGAAGGGATGTGGGGTTCCCTGGTGGCTCAGTGGTTGAGAGTACGCCTGCTGATGCAGGGGACACGGGTTCGTGCCCCAGTACGGGAGGATCCCACATGCCGCGGAGCGGCTGGGCCCGTGAGCCATGGCCGCTGAGCCTGCGCGTCCGGAGCCTGTGCTCCGCGGCGGGAGAGGCCACAACAGTGAGAGGCCCGCGTACCGCAAAAAAAAAAAAAAAAAGAAGGGATGTACCTAAAGTACAAATATAAAGCTAGTCCTCAAAGTGGAAATTATTATTATTATTATTATTTCATTAGTGTTATTACCATATTGAATGGATATATATATGACTCAATTCAAGTCAGAAAAAGAAATCAAAAGTCTTGCTCTCTTACCAGAAAAGAGAGAAATGAAGCCACATACTGGAAGGTTGCTATAGATTGGACCTTGATGATGCTCATATTGAGAAAGTCCATAATTCATCCCTGGAGAAAACTTTGTTTGGAAAACAGCCTGGCTCAAGCTCACGAACACTTGACTCCAAGAACTGGATCAACACTAGAGAAATCAACCATCATTGGACAGACACCTCTTTAATGCCTTTTTTAAAGAAAACTATGTTTCTGTTTCAGTCCTTTGTTCTGAGACAATCTGTGGAAAAGAGGGGTGGAGTGTGGGTGGGAGTAGATGGACACTTACTGAGTCCCTCCTGCAGATGTTTTTCTTGCTTTATCTCATCTCTTTCTCACACAACCCTATGAGGCAAGCGTTATTATTCTAATTTGCAGATGAGGAATATGAGGCTTAACAAGGTTAAGTAATTTGCTGACAGCTGATGCAGGAGAACCTCGATTTGAAGTCAGCCTGCCAGAGTACTTTCATTTGTAGCATGCTTCCTGTTTTTCACGGACATGGAAGTTGTGGGATTATTTGTTAGACCCAGTTTATGGACATCTTTTGGCCAGAAATTATCTCCTAAAAATCTAAAAGCATTTCTCTGACTGCATACCAGCCTTCTGCTGATGCAAGGCCTACTAGCACCAAGAATTCAACACGTCCAAAACTCAGCCCAGCATCTCCCCAGTTCACCATTCCCGCCCACCTTCTTGCCATAGACCTGTTCCTTTTACATTTTTTACAAATTGTCTGCTACTATGAGTCACCCTAGAAACCTCCCTTCACTCAGCTCCCAGCATCCCATAGGTCTTGTCCACTCCCCTTTTGAAGGTATGTAAAATTTGCCCCTGTTCCAGGTCCACCATCAAGTCTATTATCTCTCACCTGAAGCAGGTAGCTTCAGGCCCCTCTCTGGTGCACTTGCCCTGGGTATTTGCTCTCCAATACATCTTTTTTTGTCTGCCAGGGTTATTGTCTTAAAAACAAATGTAACCATGCCATACTGCCCTGTCTACATGTTAAAGATCAAAACACCTTAGCAAGGCATCTATAATATAAGTCAACATTATACTCTCATCTTCTCTCATCTCCTTCCCACCACAGAACTTTCTAACGATTTCTCTAAAATGCAATGCCTTTTCATTCTCCCATGTTCTTCCCGTTTAAGAAAATTCTGTCTCCACTATCTTGTCTTTTGACTCCAAACCCGCATGAAATGTTATGTCTCTCTCATCCAACTTCCCAAGACAGATTCGACCCTCTACTCAGCATTTCAGACATACTACCGTCCTTGCCCTCATACCATGATAACACTTCCACACACCTATCTCCCTCAGTGTAACATGAGCCTGGAGCTTCTTCGAGATAAGCATCTTTTCTTATACTTCTTTATCTCTTTAGCACCTTGCCTGAGAATTTTTAGACAGAATCATAATGCAGATACCCCTTTTCATGTTCACATTAAACATATTCCCACCCAGCTATGCAGTTTTCCTAATTAGCTTTTTAATTGCTGCATAATATTTCCTGCTCTTGATGTGCCATAATTACTGAAACATTCAATTCAAGTCATTAAGTTCAACAAACATTTGTCTAGTAACTAACATACATCAGGTACTGTGCGAGATGCTGGAAACTTCGAGAGTAGGGGATATGACCTATGTCCCCAAAGATGTCACGTTCTAATGTAGACAACATCAAGTGATGCTAATGCTCTAAGCCTGGTATGTCACCAATGGGCTAAGAACACCAGGTAAAGAAGGACTTTTTGTTTCCTGAAGAGGTTTGGGAAAGCAAATGACATAGGTGACAATTTGTCTGAGTTTTAAAAGTCAAATAGGAACCTAAGAGAAAAGTTTAAAAAAGAAAAAAAGAAATTATTTAAATCCTCACACCTCATAAGGAGCAAGAATTTCACTTCACACAAATGATCTGATTCTAAGACTCCACTGTCATCTTTTTGTTTATTTGTTTTTTTTGGTGAACTCCTACTCACCTAACAAGGCTTGGCTTTAGCCAGCTCTGTGCTGTTTGTTCATCTCAGTTCTTTTTATTCAGCGTTTATGAGTTTCACGGAGCTGGATTGTGCTAGCAAATTCTCTTCAACCCACAATTTACTTAAATTTGATAACTGGGGCTTTGCAAAGTATGATTTTTTTTACGTTTTAAAAAATGAGTTCATCATCGTGATGCACTTTCATCCTTTTTTCCTGTTTTCTGTAAGAATTGCAATGTTACCAAAGAAACACGATTCTAGAACAAATTCCTGGTAGATATTAGGTTCTCAAAAGGTATTGAATGAATAAATGGGCAGCCAAAGGCCTGCATGAGTTGACTGTGTGGAAAGCAGAAAAGAATTAGTAGAAAGTGAAAGGCAGTGGCAGGTTACATTATTATATTTGCAGAAGTTTGAAAAAAAAAAAAGTACCCAAATTAATATGCTGGTACCATGCCAGATGCTTTACTGCTTATAGAATCAGCAGAACCAAGTTTATCAAGAGCTATGAAATCAACCCTACCCTTTGACTCATCCTTTCATCTAAGAAACTCATTCAAAAAGGAGAATACAACAGATATTGTATGCACCATTTTCTATATTAGTAAAAGTCTGGACACAATCTAAATGTCCACCAATAGGGAGTGGTTAAATAGATTACAATATGTGAACTGGAAGGAGTATTATGAAGTCATTAAAATGGTAATTAGAAAGATTACGTAGCCACATGGAAAAACATTTACTATATAATATTAAGTGGGGAAAAAAAAAAAGCAGAACACAAAATTGAATCTAGACCATCACTGCAATTATGTAAAAATGTGAGCACATGAATCAAGACACCAGGAAAGAGGCATGCATGTGACTAGCTGTTTTAACTGCTGTTTTTGTCTTTTAAAAATATCCTTCAATTTGATGTGTATATTCCCTTGTCCAGCCTGTTCTCTCCAACCTCTAGGAGGCGCCCAGGTCTTCCCCTACCGGGGCCTCCTCTATCCACAAGGGGAAGATAGAGAAGGTCTCCAAGGAGAGCCGGCTCGCAATAAGGTGTGCAGGACTGGGCTGCTGGTGAAAAACTGAAAGGGATTATGAATAGAACTGAACTGGAGCAAACCTTCCCTGAGCCTTTTTTCTCTTGGTCATTTCTGTTCTCAGCTCTTGGTTCCTCTTTTGGAATTATTTGCTCCCTTGACTTTTTCCTCTTCTGGGCATTTACATGTTTCTCTTGCTTCTCTCCTTTGCCCACTGTATTGAGAGGTATCTGGCGTGTCTTTTATCTGGGAAGCAAGTACTATCCACAGCCCCCTTTAAAATAAAAAGCAGAAATTATCCTACAGATATATTTTCACAAACAAGAAGTACATTGTGGTCCCATAATTTATAATTTTTATAAAAGGTATACATCTTTATACTTAAATACTAGGTAGTTATTTAAAAAATAAAACATGCCTGTGGGTTGATAAAATTCTCCAAAATATAATATTCAGTAGAAGGAAAAAAACAAAACACAGTAATGTCTGTGTGTGTGTGTGTGTGTGTTTATGGAAATTATCCAATTGATCATGAGAAACATTTGTCTATATATGTTGGAGTGAATAGCACTGAATATGTAAGAAACTGATAAATAGTTACTTAGTGAGAATAGAAATTGGGGGAAGTACAGAAACTTTTATACTTTTTACTAATATTCTTTTATGTTGTTTTCTTTATTTGCCATGTGCTCATGTTAATTTTTGATTTATCTTTTTCAAATGGGATTAGGGTAAGATCTAAGGATAGCGAGGCTGGGGTGGATGATTTAGAATCAATAGATTCTATACTTATACTATATGCCTCTATACTAAGGAGCTTTCACATCTCCCAAATACATTCCAGTCCAGCTCACACTGCACTAAGACACTAGATAGGGGTTTGTGTCCAAATCTAGAAAACACAAACCCACCACCACTGCTACTGCTCTTACTATTACTATCACTAATACTATTACTAATAATGATAATAATAAATGTAATAGCAATAAATAAATTTAAGAAAATAAAAACATTTAATAATAATGCAGTAATAATAAATGGATGGAAGCAAAAGAACCAAAATAACAGTAAATATTTAAAGTTTCAATATTTAAAGAAAACTGTATAAAATAGTTTAGTTTTTTAAAAAATCAGGATGGGAGAAGTTTCACAAACAATTCCATTTTAACCAAGTCGCATTTTGACCAAGTCACATTTGAAATGGAAAGTCCATTTAAAATAGGACAGGGCTAGTCCCTGCTTGTGGTTTCACATTGGCTTCCTAATAAACTGTGACTAAATGGGCTTAAGCTGGCTTTGAGCTTCAAAATTTGCTTTTCTCAAATGTCCCTTTCTCAGATTTTGAGCCCCCCCCCCCCTTTTTTTTTTTTTTTTTTTTTTTGCGGTACGCGGACCTCTCACTGTTGTGGCTTCTCCCGTTGCGAAGCACAGGCTCCGGACGCGCAGGCTCAGCGGCCATGGCTCACGGGCCCAGCCGCTCCGCGGCATGTGGGATCTTCCCGGATCGGGGCACGAACCCGTGTCCCCTGCATCAGCAGGCGGACTGTCAACCACTGCGCCACCAGGGAAGCCCTTGAGCCCGTTTTGTTTCTGCTACTCTCCATGAGGTTTTAAGTTCATCAGTTTTGCTATTTTAAAGGATTGCTTCTGGTAGGGGATGATAAAGAGTGAGGACTGACTACGGAAGCCAGAGGCCGAGGCACAAGTACAGATACATTATGGTCAAGACCAGAGTCCTGATGTGGCCTTGTCCCAGAGCGGTGCCTGGCCTCATCTCTTTTCCATGTGTAGCCTCATTAAAGAACTCTGGCTTCTCAGGCTTTCTGGTGCAGTAGGCACTCCAATGAGGGCCCAAACCCTATTCCTCCAGCAGAGCTCACTTATTAGAAGAGAACAGAAGTGAACAAAGCACCTAGCATGCCAACAGGGATGGTTTGTGAAGGCAATCACCACCAAAAGGAAGAGTCGCATCTTCACATCAGTTCCTCTCCTGACACATGTGTCCCAACAATTGCTCTTCAATGCCACCCCTGGGGAAGAAGGTGGCTTGGAACCAAAGCTAACCTAGGGCTTTCAGTCCTTCATTGCCTGTAGATTCCTTGCTCATCCAAGTTTGAGACACAGTGTGTATGGATGGAACTCAGATTAGAGTGTGCTGGCTCCCATGTCCTGGTATGCCAATAATCCACACACCATCACTGCTCGTTGGTTCCCAGAGCTCTCACCCAGATTAATTGGCAAATGGTTTAGTGTAGAGTGATTAATGCCTGATCTCCTCCACCATGGGGTTGGTATCTGAATCTAATTTGTTAAAAAAAAAGAAAAAGTTGCTTCTAGCCAGTACACAAGGAGACTTTAATTTTCAATGTCTCTTTTTTGGAATTCAAAGTGTCTCTCCCCATAAAAGCACTATTACAAAGGGATGGTTAGGACTACAATATAACCCAGAAAAGCATTTTGAATTGCCATATTATTAATATATAAATGCATAGCTATGCATAAACTGCAAGCCTGTGACCAAACAGCCAGCTTTGATGGTCTAATAATCAGGGTGATCTGGAACAAAATATTGAATTTCAATGTTCTTTCCTGCAAGCGTGGGGTGTGTAACATTGACCCTCTGAGGCACTGAGGAAATTAAATAAGCTAATGTGCATGACGGTGCCTGGGGCCAGTGCTAGGTAGATGTGCTCAGGATATGTTTCCCCCGCTGCTGCATCTTCCAGGAATTACTAAGGCACTGGAATGTCAGAAAGAACCCTAACTCTAGCTACTTGAGAGCTTCTTAAATCATCAACAAAATGTCAACATTAAGAACCATTTTTTGTGTGTTTGAACCAATTTGCTATAAGTAATATCTTGCAAGCACCCAGTGCCAACTGCCTTGTCACTGAGCTCGCCTCAGATGAGAGTTTGCAGATCTCAATTCAGAAAACGAATAACTTTCAGCTAACTTATTTTGGAAAGGAACTCCATTTGCCTTCAAATAAACGTTTTGTGAGTAATTGCTACATTTCTATTTCCATTATTCTGTAATTCTATAGCCAAGAGACAATATGTTAACTTGTTACCTATCTATTATATATGTTTGCTAGAACTGGATAGATTACTTGCTCCAGTCATTACCAGCTCGGTGATCTTGGGCAATTTATCTAACCTTTCTGAGCCTCAGTTTCCATATATGAGGAATAAAGGTAATCATATTTTCTACAAAGGTTTGTTGAAAGATGAAATCACATGCCATATTTATATATATATGTATATATATAATCACCTGCCTGGCCCAGATGGTAATTATTATTGTTGTTGTTGTTATTGGGTTTTTAGAAATCATCTGTTACCTTATGAGCATTGTTTTTGTATATTTTCAGCCTTTATGAAGGATGTGATTCCTACCTCTATTTGATCATTCTTCTTTGCCATTCATATCACAACTAATAGAATAATAAATTATAAACATTTAAGATAATCTTTAAAACGAACACAGTATCCAGCACAGAGAGTTGAATGTAGTAGACCTAATGCACGTTTGCTGATAGTCTGAATAAATGAAGTCCAATCACCCAATCAGTGTTTTGCATGCTCTCTAGAATATCCCTGGCAAGTGGTTATCGGACCTGTGTTTGGACACCCCTGGTCTCCAGGAACTTAAAACTACCTTAGTTGCATCTATAGTAGGTTTAGCAGATAGGTGACTTGTGAAACCACTTTCTAACCTTACACCCGCGGCAGGCTGCATACACCAATCAGGGCACTGACCCAGAATCCTTGCCTCCAGCTAGATTACCAACAAATCTTCCAATTTCCGAACTTTAGAGAAATCTGCTTTCCATTGAGCTATCACCAATCTCAGTCTCTCCCCACTCCCCTCTCTCTCTCTCCTTCTTGTTTGTGGTCCTAATAGCCAGACATTAAAAGTCTGATTGTTTTCCTGTATGTGGTGGCTTCAGAGATCTGCAGGCAGCAATCAGTTTTTCAAATCCACCCTCAGTAGCAAATACTGTTGATCCTTGAACCACATGGGTTTGAACTGACCAGGACACGTGATTTTTTTTCCAGTGGTAAACACCTCAGTACTACAGGATCAGTAATTGGTTGAATCCATGGATACAAAACCAGAGATACAGAGGAACTTTGTAAAGTTATATTGGAATTTTTGACTGTGCAGGGGTCGGTGCCCCTATCCCTGGCATTGTTCAAGATTCAACTGTACTCCTTTGCAAGCACCACATACAGAGATGTAAGAAATAGGGGAATTCCTCATGATCTGTTCATGAATAGGGAAGAAGAGAGGCCCCTCGATCTCATAAAAGCACTATATAATAGTTATATAATAGCTAGATAATAGCTATTATCATATGAGCTACTATAAAATAAATATGATTGGCTAAAAGGTCAGAAAAGTTTGGGGACCCCCCAGGCAAATGGCATTTCCCCAGCTGCATATCATCACTCATTGGATATACTACTAACGCTTTCTGTAGTGCTTCATAAAAATGTTTGAGGATCGAGTGACAGAGTTCAAACACGCATGTCACAGGTGCTCCCTCTGGATGGCTCTGGGGAAACACCTCCAACAAAATAGCAAAGGATGTTTCTTTCCTCCAGTTCCACCCAGGTTTGTCATTACTCTCTCTGTCTCTGGATGGGAACACAGGAAGGTTTTGTTGAATCTCAGAATCATGAAGCCACCATTTGAAATAGGCATGGTTCAGGGTGTAAGTGTCAAATCCAGAGGGTTTTGCTTCAACTTGCTTTCGATTGAACACCTCCCCTGAGAGATAAAAAATTCCAGAGGTCATTTTTTGTGGCTTTGCTTCAGGTTCAGTCAGGGTTTGTTGTCAAGGGTGACACAGAAGTGTGAGCTTGAAATTTTTCAGAAACTTGGGGTAGAAAGTGTCTCTGGACTTCTGAAAAACAAGCACTATTATAATCTGTAAGGTCATATTCCCAGAAAGAAGTTATATTTACCTGATTTTGCTGAAACACAAAAGGCCTTTTTATTAAGTTGGTGAAGAAAAAAATAAAAGGTGCTTAAATGTATGGTTTACATCAACCTGTCCATTCTGCTCTAGAAGTTTCAGCCTTCTTGCCTACTAAAGAGAAGTGATCCGTTACAATCATTGCTCCATCAGCCACTTTTGAGCTCTTTAAGGGGATAGACAGCCCATGGTTAGAACCACTTTCCTGAGCTACTCAGAGCACTTCCTGCCCTGCAGCCAGGACAGGGCTGTACAAAGATGCAGTATTCGTTTTCTATTCATCCTGTAACAAATTAATAAAAGCTTAGTGGCTTAAAGCAACTAAAATTTAACATCTTACAGTTCCGGAGGACGCAAGTCTGAAATGGGTCTCACAGTGTTAAAATCAAGGTGTTCTGGAGGCTCTAGGGGAAGATCCATTTCCTTGCCTTCTCCAGCTTCTGGAGGCCGCCTGTATTCCTTTGCTGGTGGCCCCTTTCTTCATCTTCAAGGTCAACAGCATAGCATCTTCAAATCTCTCTGTGTAACCTTCTTCTTCCACTTATAAAAACCCTCACGTAAGTGCATTGAGCCCACCCGGATAATCCAGGGTGAACTTCCATTTAAAGATCCTTACTTTAATCGCATTTGCAAATTATCTCTTGCCATGTCACCTAATATACTCACAGGCTTCAGAGATTAAGACATCATTGAGGGGCCATTATGCTTCTACCACAGATGCAAAGGCAAAGTTATGATCTGGATCTAGATCTAGGAAATGAGGATGGCAGTGAAGCAGACGGCCCTTGACATTGATGGAGAGCTTGCTTTCTGCCAGGCCTATTATGTTGTCATCATAGAATCTAGGGGAAAACAGGGAGAGGTGTCCCATTTTCAAGATATGGAGACTGAGACTCAGAGAGTTTGCATGGTATTTCTAAAACACACAGTTATCCCAAAGAGATAAAATCCAAGATCTTTCCACAGCACCATGCCACTGGCATCAAATGGCAGTTGTGTTTAGTAAGGTTTTATGATTCAAAGTCGGGACTGTGCACTAGTATTAACTTGCAGTTGGTGAAATCTCAAAGCTAAAGGTTGACATTTTTGATGTTATTCCTCAAAGGTGAGACTGACTTCGTGAAATCGTTTTTCTCTTTAGTGGGAAGTAAGTGAAAACATTCCTGTAGTTTTGGCTGAGCCAAAAGAAATTCTGTTTTCAAAGAGTAAGTAGTTTTCACCTGTGAATACTGTATTACATTTCAGGGCTTTAGAGGAGGTTTTAAGGAATATCCAAAAAAATCAAAAGGTAAAACATTTCTATATGGAAAATTATTTTTAAGTCTAAAATAAAAGGTTAGTCAGGGGTGAGAGAAGCAGTGTAGAATTAAATACCTGGTATCCTGTTCCCCCTGCCTTGTATTTCTGAGCCAAATTGTATTGAATTTTTGAAGAAAGAGACTTGGCATTTCCACAAAATTTGGAAGAGAGGGAAAAATATCTCATAGAAATGCTGCAAGAATAAATCATGCTTTGGGACTCCTGGCCAGAGAGACCAGACCTTTCTATCCACCCCAAATTAGTCTAAGAGGTTCTCTTTGAAATAGAATGGACCTTTGAAATTCTGAATTATTAGAGTAACTCAAATTACATATTTAGAATTCTGAGAAAGGACAACAATAGTTTCAGTTTTTTCCCCCCATTTTTCTACCATATGATATCCTCTTCTACATGGTTCTGGGAAGAGGCACAATGGACAACATTTTATAAAGACTTATTTTGGTTTAAAATCTTTACACTCCGTTTCAATGCCAGATGTAGTTTTGAGCATGTGAGAAAGGCATCTCACTTCTGAAAGTTATTGCTGTTGTTACAAATAAGTCAATAATTCACTGATTTCAATAATAAGGCTGAAAGCTTAATTTCCACCTGGCCCATTTGCTATCTTAACCAGAACATTCACCTTATCCAAGGGCCAAATACAAATCTCAGAAATAAAGTAGGATACTTTACTTTTAGATATTTTATTTTAGTTTTTTAGGTGAAATAGTATAGTTTAGAATAAACATAATAGGGCATCTGAAAGATTAAGCCTGAGGGGATTATGATCTCAACCTATAATGTGAAGGACAGGGGAGAAATTGACAATTTTTAAAGTATCTTCTAATTGCCCTTTTACCATTTATGTGATCCTCATAATCATGCTTTGAGGTAGATATAGTAACCCTGTCAACAAATAAAGAAACTGAGGTTCAGAAAGCTTACGTAACTTTTTCAAGGACATCTTATTAGAGATAGTCAACTAGGTCTTTGAGACACAACAGATGTTTTCACTGCCTCCAATGTGAATATATTTACCGCAGTCTAATAAAAGAGATGTAAGGTTAAAATTCATGAAAGTACACAGAGCATTTACCAAGCTTGTTTACTTGCTACACTGAAATATTCCATTTGGATCAGAAGCATTTCCAGGCTGGGCATGAAGACAACGATCCTGATACTTGATGAGGTACAGGTCACATTTACAAGAACAAAGTGTTCAGCTGATAGTTGAATTGTTCTAACTCTCAAATCTCACGTATATAGTATATATATAATACTATATATATATATACATATATATATATGATAAAACACATATACATATTATTGCTTAGTTATGTAAGCCACTTAGCAGTTAGCCTATATAAAGGTTGATTATACATATATACATATCATATACATATGATAACTAACCTTTATGTGAGCTAGCTAGCATAATGCCCTCCCATAAGACTTACTCTTTGACACTAAATCTGCCGCCTGGTAGTTTTATATACTTAAAGTGTTCCATGGGATGTGACTAATAATACCTACTTCATAGAGTTGTTGTGAAGATTAAAAAAAACATGATGTATTTCAATTAAGATTTACTTGATTATTCCTAATGCTTTTTTACGATTCAGGCCACACGTCACCTCTTCCAGGAGCTTCTCCTGGCTCCTGCCCACTCCTTGGCCCTGCCAAACTGGGCGAGGAGCTCTTCTGGTGTACTTTCCTCTTCACTGCATACACTACATCACTCCTTAATTATCACATTAGACTGTGAGCTCTTTGAAAGCAGGAGTAATGTGTCATTAATCTCCAGACCTTCAGCAACCATTCCAGTCTCTAATACACAGTCTGTGTTGAATGAATAAATGCAAAATGCCTTGCATGGTACCTAGAACATAATATTAATGCTATCTTATTTTATGTTCGGAAAGCACTAACAGTGCAATGAGCATTAACTACTAAAAAGAAATATTTTAGTTATAAGTCAAGTTATGGAAGGTTTTAAAATGATTAAAACGGTGAATGTGAAGAATCTTATGTTTCACTTTTATAATGACTTGTTATTTTTGAAATTCACAGCTTGGATAGTGAAAGAAGTGAGAGAGTTTGAGTTCCAGTACTTTCCATGCTCTACCATAACACTGCAGAATGCAGAATTCATTTCAGACAATTCTTTTTTTCAAGAGTTTTTATGACATAAAAATAAATGTGTAAAGTTATTTTTCCTATTGTCACTACTTACTTACTAGTCTTAGGGAAACATTAAACATTATTTTTGGAAATCCGAATGGGAAGTTTTGGCCCATGAAGTCAATGTCTACTGTCCAGAAGGACTGACTCCCAGTGAGGCCCATGTCTGTATTGAAATCAACAGTCAAAGCCCTGGCATATTATCAGCAAAGGGCAAATGTGGGCACACCCTCATAACAATCCTTGTCTTTTCATTGAAAAATCAGTCTCATACCTACTGACTTATTCTTTTCCCATGAAGAGGTCCAAATCTTCCAAAGGACTCTGATGGTCCCGAGGACTATATTCCCACCTGACTTTCCAGAAAGTTCCATAGATTCACTCTTAATAGACGTACCCCAGGCAGATCAGGTAACTGAAAGGCACATAGTGAAGTTAGTATTTTTCCATCTGCAAGTCTAGGGGTCCATGTTCATGGAAACATTTCTTCAATTTGACAATAAGGGAACACACCTGCTACAATCACTGTGGAATTCTACAGCCTTAAAGGGCTAAAGGCAGTGATTCTCAATCTTGGCTTAACATCAATATTAATATCATCTAGGAAGGTCTGGAAAATATTGATGCCATCCTGGAGAGGAGATTCCTGTGTAATTGGTCTAACAGCCTGGGCATCTGGACTTTGAAAAAGTTCTCCAGGTGTTTCTAATGTGCAGCTAACGTTGAGAACTGTTGCTTTGAGGTCTATAGTTGTGGTTCGCATCCCTGAGCGCACTTTGGAATCTGGGAAACTGAAAACATCCCAGTCTTCACCACCTCCCTCTAAATCAATAATTCTTAAAGTTTAGCATAAGTCAGAATCACCTGGAGGGTTTCTTAAAACACAGATTGCTGGTCCCCCCCAGAGTTGCTGATTTAGTGGTTCTGATTTGGGGTCCGTGCGTTTGCACAAGTTTCTAACAAGTTCCCCTATGGTGCTGTTGTTGCTGGTTCTAGGACCCACTATGAGAACCACTGCCATAGATATTATCATTTATTTGTCTCAGAGTATTTTATATTTCTAAACTGAAAAATATTTGAAATCCACACCAAAGAGCTATCTTCCTGTCATTTCCAGTTAATCAAGCCTGCATTGTAATGGAGATTCTCCACAACTCCAGCTCAAGTAATTTCTTGTAATCCCTCCCCCATGGCTTTTCAGGGAAGAATGACAGAATGAAAGTAGCATAAGACAAATCTGTTTTCAACTCCTGGCTATGCTACTTAGTAGTGGGTGACCACAAGTCCATCATTAGCCTTTGAGTGATCAACTCATCCCTGTTTTCCAAGGACTTTACTGGTTTGAGCACTGAAAGTTCCACATCCCAGGATATCCCTTTGTCCAGGGAAAATCAGAATGGTTGGTCACACTGACTACACCACCTCTGTTTTTTAACCAATGGTAAGGAAAACCAAGCTGACCTTGAAGAGACTCTTCAAGCATTTGAGATAGTACGTGTAAAGTGCCTCGCATGTGCACTTGCTTCATAAAGTGCAGTCATTATTATGTCCATGAAATCTTTTAAGATAGATTGTGTCAGAGAGGGGAGCATCATGCTTAATCACCATTAATATTATTTATAGTGAAGATAATGTGAGGCCCTTGGTTTGGCCAATCTTGTAGAGCAATGGACCTCAACCTTGGCTGCACAGTAAAATTACCTGGGGGGTAGATTTTTAACCACCCCCTCCCCTATACCCTAATCAAACCTCAGGTGATTAAATCATAATCTCTAATGTTGGAACTCAGACATCAGTATTTTTGAAAGCTCCCCAGGTGTCATTGTGCAGCCAAGGTTGAGAACCAATTTTCCATGCAGTACTGCTCAGAGTGTGCTTTCCTGACTGGCAGTACCAATATGACCCAGGAACTTGCTAAACATGCAAGGGCATTTCACATGGCAGATGTTTACATTTTTACCTCACACATATCTTAGGCATTGTTTTTTAATTTTTGACATTTTAAATAATGCTTCAATGAATATTCTTAGATATCCAGGGGTACATACATGATTGTTGTCTTGGAAGAAATGTTTAAAATCAAAAATTATTGGGCTAATGAATAGGAAACATATTGATAAATTACTCTGTTGAAATAATTTTATTTTAGCTATGTTTCTTCTAAACAGAAAATAATAGTAGTTTTATATGGACCCAAGTTGAAAAGCTTTTTAAAAAAGGAGTAATTTGCTTTGTATAAATATATTGTTCTAACTAGGATTGTTCACTTTTGTTGCTGTTATTGTTTTCTAGTTTTGTTTGTTTTCATTTTTGTCTATTTTGCATTTTATTTCCTTTTTTTTGTGGTTCTCTATCATGTGCTAATTAAACACTAAGCCCTTTTGTTCTCTAGTAATTCAGAAGGTATATTCAATATTTATACACTTAATTGATCTTTAGTTTTCTGATTTCTAGGTATAATAAACAAATAAGTAACTCTCAATTTTCCCTGTAAGATAAAGAAATTAATCTTCCCTCACTGTCCCTGGCCTTTCTCCCAACTAATTTCCAGGATGTTCCTGGAAATTATGGAATTTTCGACCAGATAATTATGCTATATTTTTCTTTACATTATTTACTTATCTTTTTGTTTATCTATGATTGTGTTTGTGAAAAGTCCTTCATTTAACTGATCTCTATGATTGCCAGGATACTCTCTAAAGAACTGGTACATGAATGGTTTATTTTTTGGAGGTTATATACTGACATGTGTCTTTCAGCCATTGCTGAAAATGAATGAGAGTCAAAGGAACATTTGATCTGGTTCCTCAATTACAATCCTTTCTCTTCAAAACTGTTGACGTTTCTCTTGTGTTTCTCACGGATAATACTTTGGAGAATTTTGAATTCTGTGAAATGTTTTATAGGCTACTTTTTTGATGTTTTCTGTAAGACATCATACAGAAATAGATTTTTATCCTTCACATAGTAAGGTTTCCTTCCTTCCTTTCTTTCTTCCTTGCTTCCTCCTCCCTCCCTCCCTCTTTCCTTCCTTCTTTCTTTCTTTCTTTTTAAGAGGTTTTATTTAGAAACTGGACTTTGCTTATTAGTCACTCCTGGTACTTTTAATCCACAGGCTCAGCCATTTCATTATCTGTCTTTAGGAATACTACAGATCATTATATTTCCTTCACATTTGTCACATTTGATTTACTGCAGTAGATTATAAACAGGCTTAGCTTCTCAACTAGGCTCAGAGGTATGTAAGAACCTGTGACCGTATCCCATCTCTTAAGGTTGGTATCATGGAAGATAATCTGAACCTTTAAAGTTAGACTCTTTGGGACTTTATTAACAATATAATGCGGGAGTGACGAGATCATGGGTGAAGTTCAACAAACCCTCCATCCTTAAGAAAATTCTCCAGCACCCTTAACTCCTCCCTGCTCCCCACGAGGATGGTGCTAACCTGTGTCACTTCTTCAGCTCCCAGTCCATAGTAAGTAAGAGCAAGAGGGCTGCTGCCCCAATTCTCGAAGTGCAGTCATGATCCACTTGCACCAGAATCATTTTAGGGTGATTTTCATTTAAACTCAATCATCAAACCAGATGAATCAGGCATCTGCATTTTTATAAGTAACCCAAATAAATCTTGGACACATGGAGATTTGAGAATCTCTGATTTAGATTCTTTTTTTCCTGGAAGGATATAGAAGATTGCATGGAGGAATGAAAGATAAATCCCCCTCTAGTAGTGCAGGCAGCAGAGTCAGTGGTTGCATTGTGCTTTGATTACTTATCTGAATTCAAATTAGACAGATATTTGGGGGATGGCTAAATGGAAACTCTGAGCACTCTGTTTCTTTAGTGGCTTTTAAAGATATTCTGTGTCTTCTTAATGAACCTCTATGAATGACCTCAGTCCTGAGGAGAATTAGGCTGCTTCAAACCCACCACTTTCCTTACTTATCCTGAAGACTAAGTAACTATTAGAGCAGACATTAAACCCTAACCACCACTAGCTATACCAGATGACTCAACTCAGGTTATAATTAGGGGAAGAAAAAGCCAGAGGGAGACTGGTGGGGATTAGGGTAGGGCAGCTAGCTGGAAGGAAGAATGTTCCAGATCTTCCCCCTGAGGGGCAACTGGCTCTCCTCAGGGGTCAGCCCTGGTCAGTCTCCATAGTCATCCCCTGATATCCTTCTTAAGCCCATTGGACCCTTAAGCATCCAGAAATGCCTGAGACTTAGAAGGGGAAAAAGAAATAGATTCAGATATTATAATATAGTTTAAGGCTGGACGCTCCAGAACTGTTCTGTGGATAGCATTCGAAGAAGGAGTGGTAGATCCAGGGTATCTAGGGTTTAAGGAGATTCAGGAAGGACAAATTATTTTTGGAGTTAAGAGTAGCCCTAGGATAAGAAGCCCCCATATATAGCAGGAAGAATTGTGGAGCCAGGAAATGGGCAGAGTGTAATTCCTAAGACAGTTCACCTTAAATAATATTAACTCCTCAGAGATGGGAAGGTTGGGAGGAGGAAGAGAATTACAAAGGAGAAGTCTCAGAAAGTCCTTAGCAAAGCTACAGGCTTTCTACCATCTGAACCCTGAATCCTGCTCACTTCTCTGGCCCCAACTTCCTATTGACTTTTTGCTATAGCCATGCTTCCTGAAAGGCCCTGACCACCCCATGCCCCCTCCAGCACGGGACTCTTTGTAAGTACTGTTCGCTCAGCAGGAATTAGTTTGCCCTCTGTCCCTTCCTACTGAACATGCACCACTTTCCTAGGGAAGCTGGACCTGAATCCAAGCCTGATCAAGTCCTCCTGTTCCAGTGTCTTCCATTGCACTGGTTATAGTTTTTCTCCATGGCACTAAATATAGACAAACTTTGCTTTTGTGTCTGTGATAACTCAATTAAGAGCTAACTCCCCTACCAGACTGCAGGCGTGGTTAATGAAGAACCTGAGCCCTCAGGTTTTATTTACCATTGTCTCTACCTCCTTAGAACAACATTAGTATTTATGAAATATACGAAGAGAAGCTGCCAACCCATTTGTTGAATGCCAGACTCACCAACAGAAAAAGACACATCTCATTTTTTAACTGAATCACTTTGCTGTACACTTGAAACTAATACAACATTGTAAATTAACTATACTTCAATTAAAAAATAAAAATTTAAAAATACATACATTTAAAAAAAATTCACTTTCATTTATGTGTGTGAGACCCAACAAAGATTTTGGGGGCTTCCCTGGTGGCGCAGTGGTTGGGAGTCCGCCTGCCAATGCAGGGGACACGGGTTCGTGCCCCGGTCCGGGAAGATCCCACATGCCACGGAGCAGCTGGGCCCGTGAGCCACGGCCACTTAGCCTGCGCGTCCAGAGCCTATGCTCTGCAACGGGAGAGGCCACAACAGTGAGAGACCCACGTACCGCAAAAAAAAAAAAAAAAAAAGATTTTGGTTTGTGTCAGAGAGTAAAATTCAGTTCTTACTTTAGCCAGAGAGGTTTCCTTTTCCTCAAATACTATTCTAGTTTTAAATAAATTCCATCACTCTCAGGAGAGTACAGTCGGAACCATTCCGTCCCCACATGAGCAATCCTGGACTGTCATTGTGAAGAGGCCTGTGCTTTGAGAGCCACATCTTCAGGAAGGAGCCAAAGTACGATAGACAGCAGTGAAAACACCACCAAAGCACAAGGCCTTCTTTTGTAAGCTTGTCCCTATGAACTTGTGTCAACTGCTCCCTGATCCAGAATCACCCAGTTAAACAAACCAGGGATTACCCATAAACTCACACAAAACCAAACCTTCCAGGCCCTTTATAATCCTTGAGACAGTCTCTACCTGTTCACATTCATTTAGGCTCTGATAAAATGGCAGGGAAAGAGCTTCCTTTCCAAGATTCTTAGGATGCAGAGATTAGCTCAGTTTTCCCTTCAAAATGACATTTTCCAAACCATACAAGCAAAGTTTCCTTTGCAGCGGCCCATTGAATTGCAAACGAAACCAACCAATGGTCCATGTCACTTATAAGCTATTCTAACCTCAAATACTCGCCCCAGAAATCATGGCTGGACAAATTTGAAATACCCAAACCTGGATTAAGCTTGTAAGCTTCAATCGACTTCACCTCAAGCCCAGCTCCCTAGTTTATCATGTATGACATTACATCACTTCATTGCAATGAAACATATAATCAAAAAGCCAGACTCCACTTTCCTCTGGGGTTTTGGAAGAGCAATTCCTTTTTAGGGGTAAAACTATGAGCTGTGAACTTGTTCTCTACATTGTCGGTCAAGAATCAACCCAAACATTCATCCTTTTAAAGAGGGGTTGCCGTGCAATCAAACCACTCCCTGGCCTGTTGATTTGCCCCCACCACCCAAATAACTATGTGTGCAGGTCACTTTGTGGGAAATATCTCAGCAAACAACTCCACTCTTCTCTCATTTGACATTATTGGAAAGTTCAGGCAAGAAAAGACAGACTTTGGGAGATCAGGTTTCACGGACTATGACGAGTCAAGGGTTAGGAATATAAGAGCCCTGTTGCCCAGGCACTGGGCTTGGGGTGTAAGACATTATCTCCAGGGCACCTAACTTAAGAACAGAGAATGAAGTTCAGATTAGAAGGCGGACATAGGGGAACTTGAGAGCACAGCACAGAACTGAAGTTGGAGGTAATAGAGTGAGACAATAATTGTGGAAAGCCAACTGGTCTCAGGAAAGAGGTGAACCATAGGCGACCAGAGAGATCCACAGCTCTTGAGACTGTGGGTGAGACAACACCTTCCAAACTCCCAGCTCAGGGCCAGATCAGGGATGTGTGCCTGAGCAGGTCTGAGGCCACAGGTCCGAGCATGTAGACCTATGGGCATGGAAGAAAGGACTCCAGGGCAAGAAACCAGGCTCCCAACACAAGCTCAGGCAGCAGCCACTCCCTAACCTCCAGAGGAGCATAGTAAAGCCAGGCGAAAGCCTGTCATCCTGGTAATCCTTCATGATTCCCAAGGAGAGAAGGTGTGTTAAAGATGGAATAGGAAGAGAATGTTTTGAAATATGCAAATCATTCCACTACAAACAGTTAATAATTTAAAATAATCTTTCTTTGCTAAAACTTTGAATATTATGAACGGCGGCACGTCAGAAAGCATACTGATACCGTAAACGCCGCACGTGTACTCATCTTGAAGTTTTATTCTATTTTACTTCTCAGAAAAGGAGCAACCTGTTAAAGGATGATAAAACAGGCTGCTAGGGCTCATACTTCCGCACTGCAACAGGAGTGAGTCTAGTTTAGGCTAGGTCAATAATTAGAGACAGATCTAATTTCTGCCAGGTCCTATGGGGCCACTAGGACCACAAGGATGAAACTGACCCAGTTCACCAGGTGGCTCAGGTAAACCATAGCCCACTGGCTTGGGCAAGTCGTTGTTGAACATCTGTGGTCTCCCTTTGAGACAGGCAGCATCTTTTCTCATACTGAGGCAGGGGCACATTGAGGAAGGGGCAGAGCTAATATTATTGAGTACTTACCACATACAGGCTCTGTGTTAAGTGTTTTACATCTATTGCTCCACTTAAATCTCATCTCTGGCAGGTAGTATTTTACTTATCCCGATTTAACACGTGAGGAAACTGAAATGCAGAGAACTTAAATGGCTTTCCCATGAACACTAGTGAGTGGGCGTATTAATTTCCTCTTGCTGCTATAACAAATTACCACAAATTTAGTGGCTTAAAATGACACAAATTTATTGTTTTACAGTTCTGTAGGTCAGAAGTACTGTATGACACAGGTTTCACTGGGCTGAAATCAAGGTTTCAGTGTGGCTGTGTTTCTTTCTGGAGGCGCAGAGGGAGAATCCGTTTGCTTGCTTTTTTCAGCTTCTAGAGGCCACATTCCTTGGCTCGTATCTTCCTTTCTCCATCTTCAAAACCATAAACGTAACATCTCTCTGACCCGCTTCCATCATCACATTTCTTTCTCTGACTCTGATTGCCTCTGCTTCCTTCTTCCACTTTTAAGAATCCCTGTGATTACATTGGATCTACCCGGATAATCCAGGGTCATTTCCACGTCCTTAGATCAGCTGTTTAGCAAACTTAATTCCATCTGCAACCTTAATTCCCCTTTGCCATGAACACTAAGATATTGATAGGTTCCAGGAATTAGAATGTGGGCATCTTTGCAGGGACATTATTCTTCCTAACACAGGGGGACAGGTAGGATCTGAACCCAAGGAACCTGGCTCCAGAATCCATGAGCTTAATCAGGAGACAATGGCAACTGCTTGGAACATGTGACCATTTACACAGCATCCACAGCCACCTATGCAGTTTGTACAAGGTACATTTAAATGAAAAGTTACTATCTGAGCAGAGATATTTACCCTACTGGCTTTTCCCAGTGTATTTCTTTTCAATTCCATTTAGGTAACCTTGTCAAACTAACCAATGCTATTTAGACTGAAAACTATTTTAGACTCTGATGCCCCCTCCCCATTCCTACCCTAATGACTCTGCCTCTATGTCTCTCTCTCTCTGTCACTCCCAACTCACACACACACACACACACACACACACACACACACACACACACATCAGTCACTCATATGTATACATACATAGTTTCATCTCCAGTCTTTCCCCACATTTCAGGTAATAAGACACCCACCCACCCAGTTTCTCACTATAGATGACTTAGGAGCCCTCCTCAAATTTTCCCCTCTCTTGATTACCCACACATCTAATCCTTTAACAGATAACACCAGCCTTACTTCCAAAACAGATCTCTGCCCACTTCTCTCCCCCTCCACTGCCCTACTGTGATCCAGCCAACATCATCTCTCACTGGGACACCCCCATCTCATCTTGCTTCCAACACTCACCCTTCTCCAATCCATTCCCCACATAGCACACATCGTCATTTTTATTTAACACCAGTAGGATGGATTACCCATTACTGCTTGAAACCCTTCACTGGCTCCCCAAGCTTTTCAGCACAAAGACCACTATTTGTAATGTGTCTAGTCAGCCTGAAGGACCTGCCCGCTGCTCACTCCTCCACCTTCAGCCTGAATTTTGCTCCCTTTTGCTCACTCTTCTCACACTTTCCTGGCTTTTTTCAGTCCTTGACCACCACAAACATGTCCACGTCCAGACCCACTCGCATGCTGTCCTCTCTACCTGGAACATTCTTATGTAAACTCATCACCTGCCTAACTCAGCTCTCCATATACCTCAAGTCTCTGTTTAAATACCTTGTTCCTAGATAAGTCTCTCCTGGCTCCACACACACACACACACACACGCACTCACCTCTGAGAGCAACCTTTGTTTAATTGTGTTTATGAAGAAAATATCATTTCATTATATAATTATATATACATATCATTAACTATGTGAATATTCTTTTAATGCCATTCTCCCTCCACTATAAGGCCTTTAAGGACAAGGGCTATGCCTTCTTTTCCTCACTATTGTATTCCTGTCACCTGGAACCCAGCACACAGGTGCTCAACAAATGCATGTTCTAAAAATGCTTCAGAGATGGTGACCCATTCCATCTTTCAGCACGTTGTCATCATCACTGTCATCACAACCACCACCACTATCATCACCATCCTCGCATCTCATGTTTTTGTGTCTTATAGAAGACAAAAGAAAAATTCATGTTTGCATCCCATCATGACACTTTGAGATGGGTAGGATAACTATCATTCCAGGACTGTGTAAATTGAAGCTCAAAGAGAAGTGTGATCTCCCCAGGGAATACCGCGAGGAGGTCTATGGCCGGTTCAAACCTGCTGTGCCTCTAGACCCTCCAGTCCGGGATGAGGGTCCCCTATGGTTATAGCCAGGAGAGAGCAAGAAGGGACCCCGAGGAAGGGCAGTGGGGCTCCTGAGGCCCAAGACTCCAGAAGGAATCACCAAAAACAAATTTGGTTTTCTCTAAGGTTTGATTTTCCTCTCACTATTCATGATGAGGGGGCAAGAGAAGGGCCTGCCCCACTCAGCTGCTCTCAGTGCTAATATGCGGCTGTGGTAGAGTGATTATGAATGTTTCCTTTCTGTGAGCTTTGAGAGGAGGGCTATACTCGTGGTCAGCTGTCTCCTGCAGAGGGCTAGCTACATGGAGGTAGAGGGGAAAGGAAAGGCATGGACAGTTATCAGGGACTTTCTTTGTCACTAAAGATAAAAAACAAGACCCTGGATAGAGCCCACAAGATCCTCCATGTTCTATCGTATTTCCTTTTTCTCTTTTCTTTCTATCCGCACAAGTCTTTTGGATCTCAATCTGTGTGAACATCCTCAGTTATACACCCACCGGGAACCAGGTCTCTTTCATTTATTAGTATGATTGCTTTGTTGCCTTCTGTCTGTCCTGCTAGACTAGGGGTTGGCAAACTATGGCCCACAGATCAATTCTAGTCCTCCACCTGTTTTGTAAACAAAGTTTTATTTATTTACATATTGTCTATCATCACTCTGACACCACAACAGCAGAGCCGAGTAGTCGTGACCAACACTATCTTCGCTATCTATTCCTTTGCAGGAAAAGTTTGCCAGCCTCTATACTAGAATACAATAAAAGAACCATGTCTGTGTCTGCTTTTACCCACCATTTTTGCCACTGGTGCCTAATAGAAGGCCTGACCTATAGAAGAGTCAAGAACTATTTTTGGAATTATGAATGAAAGAGTAAAATTGTAGCCTGCCTAGGTTATTTCTGTACAAAAATCTCATTCAGTCTCCCTCTTAAGACTGGAAAGCTCAAGCACTGTTAGCTCTATTCAGAAATTCAAGTTGGGAGAAGTTGAAAATCTCAACCAAAACCATGTATATTCTGGGCAGTATGAACAGGAGTCCAAGTCAGCTCTCTCATGACACCTGGTAGAGAAGGCAGCCTACGTAGAGGCCTTGAGATGAACAAAACTGTGATTCCACTTATATTCTCTCTCAATCCAAAGACAGGCTCACTCCACTAACTTCTACCTTTTGGACACTCTTCTAGGAACTTTACATACATTGAGAGAAACTAGTAGTTTTGCCTTCCATTTATATGTCAGGGATCTAATGGGGCCTATCTTTCCTCTTTCCTTGATTCCAACAAAACTCGTTATTGCAGATGCTTAATACAACATTGAAGAGCTTCTTTCTAAAACATTGGGAGAATACACCAAGAAGGCACCCAGTCCTGAGCCCATCCAATGTGTGGAAGAGGAGGCATACCTACAGCAGAGTAGCATAAGAAAGCATAATTACTATATGCAGGACACCAAAAATAACAACTTGCAGTGTGCAGACCAATCAGAGAAATGAAGAGGTACTTGGGGGTATCACCAGCCACTGATTAGGAATGCAACGTTTGGGGCTAACCTTTGATGAGGTAAGATCAAGGCAACATAAAGCATATGATTGCAGCCATGTTCTATGGAATGTGGGAATTATATTTTGCCCTGGATCCAAAACACAAACAAATCAACCACAGGGCTTTCTTGAACAAGATAGAACCTACAACCTCTCTATGCTCCTCTTATCTGCCAGTCAGTGGGTACCAAGAGCTAAATTTAAGTAATATGAGTGGCCGATAGTCTAGTTTCCTGGAGACAAAACCTGAAATATATGGTTTATATGACTTTTTATGGCTATTTAGGGAATCTCTGACTCAAACAGTTTAATCAAGTGTCTCAACTCCCACAGAAATTCATATTTGTAATCCTTACACCTGGTCAAGAGAGTGACTCAGCCATGTGTTTGGCTTAATTAATGAATTTAAACTATAATGTAATTTACTTTTTATTTTAGCAACTATTACATACCAGGCTCTATTCTAGACATTTTATGTATTTTGGAAGGGGAGGGGATAATGGGTTTGGCTTCCTTATAAGTTGATTTTGAAATACATGTGAATTTCCAGATAAAGATTCATTTGCTCTTTTCACAAATGTTAACTGAGTACCTAATATAAGCCAGGCCCTAACCCTAGGCACTGGGGAAACAGAGGTGAAAAAGATATGGTCCCTGTATTGTAAAAGCATGCACTTTAGCAGGAGAGAGAGGCACAGAAATAACTATAATAACATGTAGTAAGCTACTCTATGATAATAACGATGACAGTAACAACAGTAATAATTTATTCAGCTATAATTTATTCAGCACTTATTCTAAGATAGACATCTTAAATAAATGACCTCATTAAATATTATTAACCCTGTAAGGTATTTGTTCATCGCCCCAATTTATAGATGGGGAAACTGAGGCTTAACTAGGATAAACTACTTGACAAAGAACTTAAAACTAGTCTACTTAGGTCCATCTGACCCCACAGCTTCTTATCGCCATCCTATACTACCCACCTCCTATTAAATTTTCAGAGATATGTGTGCAGTGCAATGAGAGTACAGAGGACCCGGGAGCTAGAAGGGGAAGAATGGAAAGTCTTCATAGGAGGATGAGATTTGAGTCAGGCCTTAAAAAAAAAAAAAAGCTGACATTTGCTAAGCTGTGAAAGATGAGTGCTGAGTAGCAATGAAAGCTTGAAGTCAAGAAAGTTTTTGCCTTTTTAAGGAACAGAGAGATTAGCACAGCTGGAAGATAGGCTGCATTGAAAGAAATGTGGAAAGATGTGACCAGAGAGATACACTGGAACCAGATCTACATAGTCCCTGAGGACCAGCCATGTTAAAGGTCTGTGACTCTTTCATAAGGAAGATCCATTGACCCTTTCTAGGCAATGGAATAGCAAATGTCCATAACATTTAGAGTATGGAGTCATACCCTCACCATGTCTAATGCCTACTATAGTGCCTGGTGCAAGGTAGGTGCTCAGTATTTGTTGGATAGACTAATACATATTCTTAAAATAACTCCCTGGACAGTGATGTGGAGGATACATTGGAGAAGGAAAAGACTAGTGGCAAAATATAAGGCAAGAGCTTGTTGGAAAAATATAGAAGAAAGATCATAGATAGTAAAGAATTTGATGCGAGAGAGGCATTTGAAGTAGAACTGACAGATCTTAGTGACCAAATGACCATGTGGGCTCAGACAGAGAACGTAGCTGGAATAACTTCCAGAATTCCTACGTGCATCTGTAGTCTCAATACAGAATACAGAAACCGGGGGGGTAGAGTTCGGAATTTTAAGTTTGAGGTGCCTTTGGAACATGACTGCACAGATCGGGGGCCTGATATGAGGGACAGAGAAGACTCATTCAAAATGGCTGCCAGCAGGTCTCTCTCTTTCCTCAGGCCTCAGAGGGTCCTGGTGGCAGTGAGGGCCACCCCCCTGGCTCATTGGTCACACAGTGTGAACAATCGTGATGAGAAGACAGAAAAAAACTCTGTATCAGAGATCCTGAAGGTGAGAGGAACTAAAACGCAGCAACCTGACCGTTCCAAGCACGTAGTTACCCTCAGTAGGAACTTGAGGCAAAGCCAGGGCAGATTCTGTAGCCTCTTCCTGTGGAAAGTTTATGAAGCCCAGATTGGAGAAAATGTTCTGATAGTTTTAAGTCTGGCATTTTAAGTTGGAATGCTGTCCCGAAGTAGCACAGAACGGCACAATTCAATAACTCTGACCATTGTGGAAAAATGCCATGTGCCAACAGCAATTTTCCATAATTTTGTTCAGAAAATCTGAAAGAAATGCAGAAAATGGATTTGCAGCCCTGGCAGCAGGCAGAGAAACAGTAGCAGAGGGCTGCAGGCCAGTAATTGATGTTTCAAATATCACTGACTGCTTTGCCTGTAATTTTAGGGGAGAATGATAATAATTAAAAGCACAAACTTACAAGTCATTTCTGAGGAGGGAAAATGCTGAATGCACTTAAAGTGAAGGGGGTTTGTTGAAATGTTTAACTTTTTCCAGATAGCTTTCAGATAGGCAATGATTAATTTTGTGTTCACAGAGTGACTTTCTCCCCAAATGTTCCAAAGCGCCACAAATGGAAGATTACTAATCCACGGGATTATCTGGGAGCCAATAATAAAGCTATGCCCACATGACATTCCCAAACATTCAGACCTTACCTGATGGTATTGTTTTTTGTCACAAACAACACACTCTTTGAAAGGAAAATTAAGCCTTCCTCCCATTATGGAATCAGTTGTTATAATCATTCATGGAAAATTAGATTTGAGACTTTGCTATGAGGCAGATTTGAACTTGAGTCTACAGTCACCCTTATTAGCTCTGTAATCTTAGGCACATCACTCAACTTCTCTGAGCCTCCGTTTCTTCTTCTGGAAAATGGGTATAATGATAGCTCTTACTTCCCATAGGGTAAATATTGAGGATTACCTAAATTGAGTAAAACAATTGGCACAGTTCCCTGTTTAGGATAGGTGCTCAAGAAAGATTAGCTATTATTAATATAACTATTGAGGCTAAAATGACTAAGGCACACTCTTTTTGTATATGTATTTATTTTTGCTGATAGAATGTAATTTCCTCAGCTACAATTTGGCTAAATCTTCTTGACATTGCAAACAAACAATCAAACAAACGAAAACAGCCAAAGACTAAACTGAGCTTCATACCCCTATCCAGAAAGGAATCCCCTTCAGTTACCAAATTCAAGGACTCAGTTTTCCATATCTCTAACCCCATTTCCTATCACAGGTCTGGACATACAGTGAGAACTCTATAAGTGTGTGTGTAGCATACAAATTTCTAGATCGACATATCCCTCCACTGTGATAAAGGACAGGGGACCCTGGTACATTTTCAGCTTCTTTTTAAAAATATTTTATTGGAGTACAGTTGATTTACTATGTTGAGTTAGTTTCTGCTGTACAGCAAAGTAAATCAGTTATATGTATATAACTTTGAAGAGTTTATATATATATATATATATATATATATATATATATATATGAACTCATATTTTAGATTCTTTCCCCAAATATGTCATTACAGAGTATTGAATAGAGTTCCCTGTGGTATACAGTAGGTCCTTATTAGTTATCTATTTTATATATAGTCATGTGTGTACGTCAATCCCAATCTCCCAATTTATCCCTCACCCCCCTTACCCCCTGACCTTACCAGCTTCTGATGACTAACCTTGTGCTTCCACCAACACCACTAACCGTGACATCTGGGTTTATTCGTGTGCAAACTCTCTCTTCCTTCCAACACTGACCGGGGGTGACCTTCTGTAGCTTGGCTTGATAGAGGAGATAACAAGCTATGTCCAAAAAGACAAATCTATTGGTTGACTGGGATACTGTGATTAACAAGTGAAGTGAACACACTAAGCAAACGCTGTAATTGTAGTGGCCTGCTATTAGCAATGCAGTAAACATAGTCATTTTGCCTTATTCTTTCACACCATCAACCTCTTTCTGGCCTATCAGAGTGAATTTTCTACTCCAGACTATGTTTACTCACTTCTTTAGTTTTGACAGACATGACCTACTTGTTGCTTCATGATTCTGAATATGGACTAGAAACCAGCAGGAGATGAGAGGCAGGGCTTTTACTTTTTTTTCCTAGCTTAAAACAGGACCTCTGATGCCCCGGGAAATAATTTATAGCAGGTAGACACACTGCATAGAGGTGGATAAGTGTATGTCAGGCTGGTGGCTTGTATCAGCCTGAGAAGTGATTCTGTCCTGACTAGCATAGCTTGCAGGAAAAACAGGAAGCCATCATGAAAAATCATACACTTTCTCAGCGCCTCCCTAAATAATATGTTGGCAATCTAATCCAGCTGTATTTTTGTGCAAGAAACACCTTTATTCAAATGCAAGACTAAATGCTCTAAAAGTACCTACACCATTTTGCTAACCCAAAAAATCTAGACACTGAGTTGGGGGAAAAGGGCTGTGTTTTCTCCCTGGAAATTGTGTGTCATGAAAAACTGAGATTCCAGGGGGTAAATATCAAACCAAAGAATTTAAGGACCAGCCAAGCAACAGTGAGACAAGGTAAGAAAGGGATAGCAGACCATCTTGTTGATTTCATTTTGCAGAGAATAGCAAATAGAATTATTCGAAATGAATTTTCCAAGCCAAGTTCCGTTGGATTGTAATCATAATTTAGTGTCAAGATGAAGGTGACTGAACACCTATGATGAGTTAAGAATGGCAGTGTAAGTAGTTTAAAAAAATAAATAAATAAAATATGGAGCAGAGCTACAAGGGAACTCTCAGCAGGGAGGGATTCACCTGTCATTCTATGCTGATGACTCGGGATGCCCCAGGAACACCCAGATTGGACTCACATCCCTGGACCTAGGAGGTAGGTGTTTCCATTTAAGACTCAGGATTATTGTTATTTTCCATGCCTCTCCTTTAAATGGAGATGGATTCATTCCAATCCCCATGTACTTAAGTTGGGGGGTTTAAACAACTCCAGACTAAAAGGCAGATACTGAGGGAATGAAAGGGATAGCATGCCATTTAAACAGAGATCCCCAAGCCTGGATGGGTACCAGAATCACCTGCTGGTGTTGTTAAATAGATTATGAGGTCCTACTCAAAACTAACTAGATACAAACCTTTCTCCACTGAACTGACTTTGAACCTTAGTGAAAAGTATTTGCCCACATATGTGTGGGTCTACTTCTGGGCTCTCTAGTCTGTATTATTGTTTCATCCATCTATATTGACACACTGCCACACTGTCTTAATTATTGTAGCCTTATGTCTTGAAATCACATAGTGTTAGTCCTCCAACTTTGTTCCTATTTTTGTTCCTTGTATGTTGTCATTTTTCCCTTGTTGCTTTCAATAATTTTTCTTGGTCTTTAATTTTTGTCAATTTGATTACTATGTGTCTCGGCATGTTTCCCCTTGGGTTTATCCTGCCTGGGACTCTCTGCACTTCCTGGATGTGGGTGGCTATTTCCTTTCCCGTGTTAGGGAAGTTTTTGACTATAATCTCTTCAAATATTTTCTCTGGTCCTTTCTCCCTCTCTTCTCCTTCTGGGACCCCTATAATGTGAATGTTGGTGCGTTTAACATTGTCCCAGAGGTCTCTTAGGCTGTCTTCATTTCTCTTTATTCTTTTTTCTTTATTCTGTTCCGCAGCAGTGAATTCCACCATTCTGTCTTCCAGGTCACTTATCTGTTTTTCTGCCTCAGTTATTCTGCTATCGATTCCTTCTAGTGTATTTTTCATTTCAGTTATTGTATTGTTCACCCCTGTTTGTTTGTTCTCTAATTCTTCTAGGTGTTTTTTCTTTAATTCTTCTAGGTCTTTGTTAAACATTTCTTGCATCTTCTTGATCTTTGCCTCCATTCTTTTTCTGAGGTCCTGGATTATCTTCACTAGCATTATTCTGAATTCATTTTCTGGAAGGTTGCCTATCTCCACTTCATTTAGTTGTTTTTCTGAGGCTTTATCTTCTTCCCTCATCTGGTAAAAAGTCCTCTGCCTTTTTATTTTGTCTATCTTTCTGTGAATGTGGTCTTCCTTCCACAGGTTGCAGAATTGTAGTTCTTCTTGCTTCTGCTGTCTACCCTCTGGTAAAATGTCTTTCTGTTTGGAATTTTTGTATTTATGTTCATGAGGGGTATTGGGCTCTAGTTTTCATTTATTATAATGTAATTTTCTAATATCAAGGTAATGCTGGCTAATAAAAAGTTGGGAAGTATTTCCTCCTTTAAATTTTTGGGGTGTTTTTACTTTTGTTTGTTTTTTGGTTTTATTGTGTCTCTGTTTTTTTTGGGGGGGTATAGTTGTTTTACAATGTTGTGTTAGTTTCCTCCTTCATATTTTATGGAAGAGTTTGTGTAGAATTGGTATTATTTCTTCTTTAAACATTTGGGAAAAAATCACCAGTAAACTGTCTTGGCCTGAAGTTTCTTTTTGAGAAGGGTTTTTACTATAAATTCAATAAATTTACTATATAGAGAGATATTCAGGTTGTCTACGTCTTCATGAATAAGCTTTGGTAATATGTGTCTTCCAAAGAACTTGTACAATTCACCTAAGTTGTCTGTTTTACTGGCATAGAATTGTTCATAATATTGCCTTATCATCATTTTACTATCAGAAGAATCTTTAGTGATGTCACCTCTCTCAATTTTTTATATTGCTTTCTAGGGGTCATTGATCTATTTTTCTCATTAAATTGGCTATTTATCAGTTTTTTTTTATCTTATTTAAGAACTAAGGTTTGGTTTCACTGATTTCTCTCTATTGCTTTTCTATATTCTACTGTGTTTACTTCTGCTATAATCTTAATTTCCTTTCTTCTACTTACTTTAAGTTCAATTTACTCTTTTTATTTTTTTATATCATTTTCTTAAGTTGGACACTGAGATATTGATTTGAGATCTTTCTTATTTTCTAATTATACATTTAATCCTATAAATTTCCCCCTCAGTGTTGCCAAAGTGGCATTACAAAAATATTATGTTGTATTTTTATTTTCAGTCTGTTTGAAATACATTCTAATTTCCTTTTTGATTTCCCCTTTCATCCAAGGATTTTTTAGAAATATTCAATTTACAAATATTTGGGAATTCTCAAAAGATCTTTATGTTATCAAATTTTAATTTAATTCCATTTTGCTATTTTGTATGACCTAAATATTTAAAATCATTAGGACTGTTTTTGGCCCAGGATATGTTTTATCTTGGTAAATATTCTGAGTGTACTTAAATATAATGTGTATCCTTCTGCTGTTGAGTAGAGTGTTCTATAAGTCCTAATTAGGTCAGTGTGCTTGATAGTGTTATTTAAATCTTCTATTTACTTACAGATTTTCTATCTATTTTGTTCTATCAATTTCTGAGAGAAGTATTGACATCCTCAACTATACTTGAGGACTTCTGTGTTTCTCCCTGATGTTCTTGATTAGTTTTTGCTCCATGTGTTCTGAAGCTGTATTAAGTGCATAAACATTTAGAATTGTTATATCCTATTGATGAATTGGCCATTATACCATTATAAAGTGAAAACCTTTATCCCTGCTAATATTCTTAACTCTGAAATCTACTTTGTGTGATATTAAGATAGCCATACCAGATTTCCTTTGATGGCTGTTAACATGTTAACTTTACATTTGAAGTTTGTTTACATTTGAAGTATGTTTCTTTGTAGGCAGGATAGAGTGGGATCTTTCTTTTTTCCTAATCTGACAATGCCTGCCTGTTAATTAAGGTATTTAAACCATTGACATTTAATTGTATTATTGATATGATTAGATTTAAAACTATCATCTTATATTATATTTGTCCCATATGGTTTTTCTTCCCTTTGTCTTCTTTTTTTTCTTCTTTGAATTAACTGAATATTTTAAAACTATTTTATTTTCTCTCCTTCTTTGGATTACTATTAACTATAAGTCTTTGTTTTGTTGTTTAGTAGTTGCCTTAGGGTTTATGGTACACATTATTAACTTTCCACAGTCTATCTTCAAGTGATTTCATACCACTGTATGTATAGACTAAGAGTCTTATAGGAGGGTACTTAAATTTATCATCTCTCATTCTTTGGAATATTCTTATACATTTTACTTTTATATATATAATAAATACTACATTACATTGTTATTATTTTTGCTTAAACAGTCAATGATCTTTCAAGATACTTAGGTTATAAGAAAAAATCTTACCTATTTACCCATATAAATATTTACCCTTTCTAAAGCCCTTAATTCTTTCATATAGATACATATTTCCATCTGTATCATTTTCCTTTGGCCTGAAGACTTCCTTTAACTTTTCCTGCAGTGAAGGTCTGCTGGCAATGAATTATTTTAGCTTTGTTTGTCTGAAAAAGATGATTTTGCCATAATTTTTGAAAGATATTTTCAGTGGGTATAAAATTTTAGGTTGACTTTTTCTCTTTCAGTACTCTAAAGACGTTGCTTTACTGTCTTTTTGTTTTTATTGTATTTTATGAGAAATCTACTGTCATCACCATGTTTGTTTCTCTGGATAAAACATATATTTTTCCCTCTGACTGCTCTTCAGATTTTCTTGTTATCACTGGTGATCAGTAAATTAATTATGATGTACCTTGGTGTTGTTTTCTTCATGTTTCTTGTGTCTGGGAGTTCATAATTTCATCAAATTTGGAAAAATTTTGGCCATTATATCTTCAAATATTTTTCCTGCCATTTTGCCCCCACTTTGGGAACTCCAATTGCACATATATTAGGCCACCTAAAGCTCATTGATTCTCTTTTTATTTTCTGTCTGTGGTTTTTGGTTTTAGGTGTTTTTGTTTTGTTTTGTTTTGATAGTTTCTATTGCTGTGTCTTCAAGTTCAATAATATTTTCCCCTGCAAATCCTCTGCCATTAATCTCATCTAGTATATTTTTCTCCTTACACATTGTTGTTTTCATATGGTTCTTTTTGGATTTTTTTTTTATATATATCTTCCATGTAGCCTCTTAACTTTTTGAATATCTGGAATAGAGTTATAATAACTATTTTGTTGTCATTTATCTGTTAATACCAGCATATGTGTCAGTTCTGGGTCATTTTTATATTATAAATGCATTTCTTCATTATCTTTCTTGCTTCATGTATGCTTATTAAGTTTAAATGAATGCTAGACATTGTGAATTTTATAATTGTTGAGTGCTAATTATTTTTGTATTCCTATAAATGTTCTTGAGTTTTGCTCTGGGATGCTATAAGTTATTGGTAAACAGTTTAATCTTTGGAGGTCTGTCTTTTAATATATATTAGATTGAACCAGAACAGTGTTCAGCCTAGGGATAATTACTCTCCATTATTGAGTCAAGACCTTTCTATTAACTCTACCCAATGCTTCATGACTCTTGAGGTTTTCCAGTTTGTCTGGTAGGAAGAGTCAACATTCCTGGCCCTCTAATCCTTTCGGATTTTGCCTTACCTCTGGTAATTTATACAGACACATGTATGTGCACATTCATCAGTACTCAGTTTAATACTTGAGGGGCCCATCTGTAGATCTTTGGATGTCTCATTCTCTTTATAGCTTTCCTCTCTCTGGTATACTAGCTCCCTTGGTCTTCCTGGACTCTCAGCTCCATTTTCTCAACTCAAGGAACCCACTAGGCTCTGTCTGGATTCCCCCTTCCTGCATTGTGGCATTTAATCTCTCTCACAGCAGTAAGCTGGAGCAGTTTGAGAGGTCTCAACCCTCAGGGGACACTGCCCTTCATTTTCTGATGTCTAGTGTCTTACAAATCATTCCTTGATATATTCTGTTCAGTTTTTTAAAATTGTTATAGGCTGTTTTCGTAGAAGGTTAAATCCAGTTTCTCTTCCTCTATCTTTCTTGGATGTGGAAATATAAAGGATTATTTTTATCTCCATTTTACAGGTAGGCTAAAGGCCCATAAGGATTGATTTCTCCAAGGCCAAACATTGCTAATGAGTGACAAAGCTAGTGCTAGAAGTACTTTAGGATGAAGGAAAGAAGTTGTAGGGTGCATATTATGAGCAAATAAGTCAATCACAGGAGCATACTACCATGGGTCCACACTAGCCTGGTACACTTTTGGAGCACAAATGTGACTCTTAAACATTAGCTACGAGTTCTCCTTATATTTCTACATTTGAGGGATCCAAATGCAGACAGACTGGATTTGAATCCTGGCTATATCACTTACTAGTTCTTCAACCTTGAGTACATTAACTTACATTTCTAATCTTCAGTTTACCCATCTGTAAATTGAAGATGACAAAATTATCTGCCAAATACGGTTGTTGTGAATATCAAATGAGATAATCTTTGCAAAGCTCTTGGCACAATGGTAAATATTATTGTTCCATGTATGAGTTACCCTAGATGTTAAGTCTAACACGGGCTCAATAAAATTGAGCTCTAACCCCAATCGAAATGAAATTCTTTGTTTCTCTTTGCCTTTCCTGAAATTAAGAAGTTGGCTTTTTCCCCCCTCTAGATTCCTGAGACTTTGCACTGGAAAGGTGAATTAGGTAGCTCTTTTAAAAGCTAACTTGTCTATCTTGTCTCCATTTAGAAACTTGATATGGAGTATTTCTCTTTTTGCTGGTCAACTTTCTAGAACTACCTCTCTTAAAATATTTGTTTACTGGCCACTTCTCACAATGTCCACCCAACTTGTTTCTCTAAATGCAATCCCTAAATTTTTATTATGTCTATCCTCCCTCAATAACTTTATATTTGTTCAAACCCATCGTTTTATTTACCCATCCCCCTGGACCCACATAAAGGGCGTTTGCTAGCAGACTTTCATGTGAGTCACCTCCCAGTTGCTCACTACCAATGTTAACATATGAAAACCAGAGTGGTGTTTTCCTTTTCCTTATTCTGGCCACATAGAATTACAGTCACATTCACATAAAATTTTGTTTCTATGTTTTCATTGCATCTGTCCCTGGCCTTGACCTTAGAAGAAAAACTAATTATTCTTGATTCCCCATGTATGTTTGATTCATGCTGTGGCTTCTTTAAAAAACTTGGAAGAGTGTGAAGAGTAGAGATGAAATAAAGGACATCTATCCATCTGCCATTCATGTTAAGGAAAGCAAGACCCATGTATTAGGGGTTAAAGATTTCTACAGTGCACAAAGGCACCTTTGGTAAATGATCTCATTTAACAACTGTCACTGGGAAATCACACCCTGAGTTCATACATCTCTCTCACCATTCACTGGGACACTGGGCTGTTGCATATTGATTAAGTCCCCAGAGAGCAAAGACTTGCATATAAAACTGCAAACAACTCAGCAAAGTTGCTAAAAATAATTATATTTCAGTAGATGATTCTAAGCAGAAAGGAAGAAAAAAATGTATTTATCAAAACCAGAAATATCCAACAGACAGTGGAGTGGAACTGAGCAAAATCATATATAAAAATAGTATTTGAGTCCCACCTGATTTTATTGATAAGGACTGTAACAATATGATACAAATGTACCTTGTGTAGCATTTGTCATCTAACTCTGGCTCTCAGACACTTCATAGCATTAGATAATGCTGTTACAGAGAGATCTAATAGCAGAGGGACAGGAAAAAATTAAAAGACCAAAGTCAGGTAGGCACAGTGGTATGCCAAATGAGATTTACAAGTGGATTAGTAGACTGACAGGGCCCACATGATTCCAAAAGGCCAGTTAGAGTATATTTTAGAACGACAAAGATTAAGGCCAAGAGCCTCTGAAAGGAACAAGAAGAAAAATTGCGATCCCATACAGATGTGTAGAGCAGCTAACAAGCATCCACCATTGCTCTAATCCCTTCCATACACTCTATTGCATTTTATCTTCACAGATCTCTCTGACATAAATATCAGCATTTTAACCTTACACGGGAAAAGGAACTAATCCTTGGAGAAAGTAAGGGTTAGGTCCCAAAGTCAAGTAAAAAGGGCCAGAAGCAGGATTCAAGCCAAATCTTCTAGCTCATGGTTCTTAGACTTTAATGCTTATGTGGGCATACACACATGCACACACATGCACATATCACCTGGGGGAGCTCATAAAACTGTACATTTCCAGCCACCACCCCCCATATATTTTGGCTCAGTCAGTCTGTAGTAAGAGTGTGTAGAGCGTTCGAGGATTTAGAGTTGATTAAAGAAAAAGCTAAGACCATGAGAGGCAGTAACTACAACAAGTTTTATTGGGCTGTACTTGGACAGGGTTGATGCAAGGAGAAATCTGTCACAGCATGAGACCATCCAGAGGCTTCAAGGGGCCACCGTGTAGAAGAGGAGGAGAGCAAGAGAACTCCCTGAGGAGGAGGACCTGACCTTCTCTCAGCAGCACGGTAGGGAGTCCCTGGGTCCCAGCACCCCAACGGACAGCAGTGGCTGAGGGCCTTATAACTACAAGGTCCTATCTTATCAATGGAGAATAGCCGTCAGGTGAGGTTTTTAGGGATATGCAAAGAAGATGGGTTGTATGTGGCTAAAAATCTGCTTGTTTGGGGTTTTTTTTTTAAACAATTGGCTCTGTAAAACTTTGGGTTTGGCACTGGTAGGCTTTTGAGCTAACAGGTCTCAGCCTGCAGTGAAGAAGAATCAAAAGAGCAACAGACAGAGGCCATCTTTGGCTCATCTCTTTAACAGAATGGGACCCCCATTTGAAATAACTCTGTTGCAGTATATCACATACCACATTCTGAGGAAGGAAAATGCTTCAAACTCCATGTTTTGGGCTCTCTTCTCTGCACCACAGCCTACTAACACAATGGATGAACAAGTCCACGGATGATTTCCCAGGAAAAGATGGTTTCCTGGGAAGACAGTCAGCGCTGAGAATCAGTGTCAGCACCAGCTCATGCTGGTTGGCCCTCAGGGTCTGGCTTAGGATGGCCAACATGCCCTCATTGTCCTATCGAGGACAAATTCTCCCCATACAAACTCAATGTTTGCAATCCTTCTTTATAACCAATGTGAGAACAGTGAAGCATTGGGCAATGAACTCTCCAACTCAGTTAGGAGTGAACAGTGAAATACACACCATATTTGAATCATTTCATGATTCATCCCAAAATATATATGAAACTATAACTGTAAGCTCACTGATGGTAGGGACTGAGTTTATCTGAGGCACAATCATACACCCAGCATCTAAGGCAATGCCTTTCCAGGGAGGTAGTTACGAAATGTGCATTAACTGAAAGAACAATATAGAAATTTCTAAGTTAGTGAGCCCTGCATATTCAAATTGGTGACCTGAGAAATTCACCTTCATGAGCCATGTAACTCCAAGCAATTCTCCCATCCTTGGTACAAATGGGGACTTCAGAGTCTGTCCTCAAGGGATGGACGCATCAAGGGATGCGTCATAAACTGAGGCTGCCACTGGGGATGAGGCATTTAAGACTACGCTCACTAAGCTTATAATATATATTATTTTGGTGGTGGGGGGAAGCTTTCAGCGGGAGGCAGGATTCGGAGGAGGAGTAGAGAAAGAGAAACACTGATTAGAAAAAGGCTTGAGGGACCTCGTCCTCCCTTCACTTAGGGGTAGGGGTGAAAAAAGAGATTCAGCCCTTCCTTTAAAATGTTGCCTCACTTCCTTGCTCCCACCTCATTCTTTGTGACTCCAGAATGTCCCCTTTTTATGTTTTATTTATTTATTTTTAAATTTTTTAATCATCCCCTTTTTAAAAATCTGTTCTCCAATGCCCAGGAACCACCTGATGGGAGGCTAGTTTTTGGTCTTGACACTTAATGCACCATCACAACCTCAAGTTTCTCAACAAGCAGCTCCCTCCAAGCACACTCAGATTTCAACTCACATAGAAATGTTCCAAGTCCCAGCATTATGTTCAGATAGTGTGGAAACATCATGGTTCTACTCACCTCTACCCTGCCCCCAATGAAAGAAGAAATACAATAATTCTAAATTGAGGTTACCAATATTGTGTTTCACAAAAAATAAATATATCTAATTTCTTTTTTAAATGTTATCTGTAAATTTTGCTTCATTTTTCCTGAATTTACCATTGTGTAAAGAACGTGGTTCATCTTTGCCCAAATTACCCCTCATTGCTAGGGATAGGCCATGTGTTTATAACACGTGCATAGGTGATTTTAAGGTAATGTGGGTGCTTGCAGTTTCTTATGTTGCCCATGGTCTTTCTTACACAGGTAACGTTGCAAATGCCCTTTCCTCTACCAGAAAGCCCTTTTTGCCCTGGATAATTCCTGGTCATCCTTTAGGCATCACCTTCTAGACCCTTGCTTTTCAAAGTGTAGTCCATGCGCCAGCAGCACCAGCAGCACCTGGGAATAGGTTAGAAACACAGAATCTCAGGCCTTACCCCATCCTCCTGAATCAGAGTCTCTACTTTAAATAAATCTCTGGGTGCTTCACATGCATGTCAGAGTTTGAGAAATACAGTCCTGGAGGCTGTCTTCCTGGTAATAGTAGCAACTCACCTCTGGCTTCCATCTACTTTTACATACTTCTTATTCTATTATAGTGACTTTAGGAAACCCTCTCCTATTCTAAGAGTGGTCTTTTAAAATTGCCTGCAAGTAATTAGTTGTACTAATTGTAACTCATAACTAGAGTATGGGATCAATTTAGTGGGTCATAACTAGATTTTTTTCATGAAATAAAATAGGTTAATCCACTCTAGAATAGAATGGAAAATGTCACTCAGGTAAGTATTGTTTCATAAAACTTTTGAAACAGTACTTTTCTATGTGTGTGTTATATATATTGGATTATTTATATATATTTACTGTGGGTCATGGTTATAAAAGCTTGAACCCCACTCTTCTAGAGCCTAAGCTCCTTGAATTCAAGGACTGTTTGATCCATTCATTGTATATATAACACCTAACTCAGGGGTGGTACAGAGTAGATGGCCCCTAAAGGTAGAATGTTACGTGGGATGCAAATTGACTTGGAATGTCATCAACTATTAGTAAAGAAAGCAACCAATGAGAGGATGACAGAAGGCAGAGGAATAGAAAAGGTCTGGCATAATGCAGGATGCAGGAGAGCAGGAAGGAAGTTACCAACAGATATGAGTCCTTTTTTTGAGACAAGCCTGAGTCCAGAACCTGCATGCAATTCTTGTCAACCAGATCATGTGGCTTTTAAGGGAGCCCAGGCTTCATCTGACCATGGAAGTATCCCTGAATATGCATATAAGGCATGACAGACCACAGCCATTGGCCTGAGCAATGCTAATCAGAAGTAGAAGTTTGAAAAGAGAGAGGAAAATGAAAAACTGTGTGCGGAAGATTGAGATATGGCCCCAGACAGAATCTTACATTGTAAGATAGCAAAACCAAGATAAATGATGGGCTTTCTGGAGACCAGAATCAGATATCCATGCATTCATTCCATAGTTACCTACTAAATGCAGACATTATTCTGGATACTGGAGATACAGAAGTGAACAAACTGGACAAAATGTCACTGTTCTCATGAGCTGGCATTCTAGTGAAGGAGGAAGAAGTAAATAAATAAAAACCACCTATTTGTATTTATCTTTGTATTGTGTTTGTATAATACTATCCAAAATTCTGCATTTTGTTTATATGTTACATAATGTGATGATTGCAGGTGGTAATACTGGAAGAACTGATGGAAAATGAGAGACAGTAGCCCACAGACCTCCCCTCTAAGCCCCCTCACCTGTGAGCTAGAAAAGATCAGGATAAGGTGAGAGCTACCCTAAAAGTGTAAGGTCAAAGATTGATTCAGACTTTTTATGTGATTTATTTAAAAGTTTCACTTCTTTTGGTTTAACTCTAATAATCTGAGGTTAAAGAAGGTAGTATAAAAAGCTTTAGAATGGTCAAGTCCAGCGGTGTTGACCCTCTGTCCTGGACAGCCCTAGGACATCAGCACCTGGCAAGTGGCTGGTTAAGAGGATAAGCCAACAGAACCCTGGCTGCCTCACCACTCTTCTCATTCAACTGGGACATGGTCACTTAACCTCTACTGTATTTATGGGGGTACATGGAAAGCTGTGTTTGGCACAGTTGTCTTGATTCTGAATAACTTTGACAATACTCTACAATACTCTCAGCTTTCCTGTAGAGAAACTAAGATTTAGCAATATTAGCCAATTTATCAAGATGCCATGTTGAAGAAAAGTTGGGGATATAATTATGAATTATGCTTGGTTTTCCAGATCTTGATCAATTACAAAATAACAGACTTTTGAGAACGTCTTACTACGGATAGAAGTTTTCCAGGTTATGTTTCCCTTAGTAGATAGAAGAGCATGAGCCAGGCCAAGGATCACCTGCCCTATTTGACTTTGGCACTACCATTCCTTGTCTGGCAATGGAACCTACACATACCTCACCAGACACTTTTTATCAAGAGATAACAAATGGAGACTTAACTCTTGGGAAATGTCATTGTTCACATATATCCTACCTTAATCATACCCTCTGCTCCTCTGCTCTCAACCTTGGTCTATTAAAATAGGGTGGATATTATTATCTTGTTTGATTGCTTCTCAAAGTGTTTTCAAACCTTTGAAAGCAAACTGTCCATTCAAGTGTACCTCTTTGAACTCCTTCTTTACCCTGGTGCAGACACCAAGATGACTTTTATTACCTTTTTATTCTGCCAGCTCCAGGAAGGATTTTCTCTTCTTTATATCCAAAGCTGTCCAGATGCCAGTACTTTCTAACAAGTTTTCTTAGGCTCAACCTCATTTCTCATAAACAGAAAACCAACCGTGCCCGCATTTCAGAGTACCAGCCATTGGAGGTCTCCCATAGTCAAGAGAAGGTCCTCATGGTACACATCCATTGACTCTACCCCTGCTATTTTCCTCTCCCTCTTATAGCAGTTTTTCCTAATTTCTGTGGGTTCTTTGTTCACTGATCTGTATGTCTTTTTTACCAACTTGAATTGAGATGATCTATTTCCTCAAGGGTCTGATTCTTGTGTTTGCTCTTCTTTTTTCCCCTCCATCTAAGCATTTTAAATTCATATGAACAGATGGAACTGTTTTTTAAACACAGTTGCAGTTTTTCCTCACAGACACATATCCACACATTCTGGTAAACTAGCTGGGTGACCTGAGTAACCAGTCAAAAGGATTTGACAGCCATTTTCCAACCCATCCAGAGCTAAGATGGTTACAGTATGGGCTGTCTCGTGGGTACATAGTTTTCTTTCTTTTCCTAACAGAGCATCCTGGCTGAAGCCATTCTGCTGGCTTCTCTGATGCCAGCCCACAGGAAAGTTTCTCCGAACCACCCTCTATAAACTCTATGTGACCACACTGGGGATGGCTACTGACTATTTCACAGCCACTTAGGCTAAACTTCTCTTTAATTCTTGTCTCCACATATTGTCTTTAGTCCTTCTGGAGTTGGAACTAGAAATATCACACATCCCCAGTGCAGCAACAACATCTGTGTTTACTTTATAATACATTTCGATAAGCACCCAAAATGCTTTAGATGAAACTGAAGGGCATTTGTGTGAGGTAGCAGATTGTGAGGAAGTTTTATGTTTCAGCATACTCTGGGGAAAGGAAAAGAAAATGGCTTTCTTTCCTGGAAGAGTAGAAAAGAGAAAGAGAGAGAGAGAGAAGAGAAAATAAAGACTAAGATGGAGAGCAAGCCACAGAAAGACAAGCTGAGGGAATCCCAACAGCATAGACTTCTCTGGGAAAAAATGGCACCTTTTAATCCCCCACAAAAAGCCCAGACTCTAGGAAAACTGTGCTGATGATGTTGGAAACGATGCTTGTTTTGTGATTGAGAACGAACTGCCCCTTTTTTCTGTAGGAAGCTGAACCCAAGAAGTGTAAATGTAGAAAGTCTCTGCTTTTCTGAGTGGAGCAAGCTCCCTAAAAAAGAGTGTGAAGAGAACAGGAACAGCTGAAAATTCCAGCCCACAGCTTCAAGTTTTCCAAAGCCTGTTTGCTTTGGCCCGCCTCTGCCATTCCTTTCTCTTTTTTCAGAAGCGTGAAAGGGCTTGGTTGCTGGTATCTGTTCTGTGGTCTCTGCTGACTCTCCCATCTGTATAAACTCAGCTCTGCCAACCAAGCAGTTTAGCAGCACTTTCTCTTCAGCTGGTTCGAAGGTCCTATTAAGTGGTACTTTGAAAGCTTGCAAATGTGTGATGCTGGCCCTGTGATGGAGGGTGTGAGGCTTAACTGTGCTGCCCTCCCTGGGGCCAGCCCTTCCTCTAGCACTAGTAGCTGAATAGGATGAGGACAAAATGAATCTAAGTCTGGCTTTGACTGTGCCTCCCCAGAAGCAGGGAAGTGGTCACAGTGCCGATGATGTGTTCACAAACAAGAGCCACTGAAGATGGGACATTGTACCTAGAGGTGTCTTCCTTCCTCTAATGATAATGTTTGTTTGAGGGTGAAGAGAGCTGTTGGAGAATCTATATTTCCATTTCTTCCAACATTCCGTTTATATTTAATTGTATCTGGGTCAACCAGCTACTATCCTTCCAAAAGCAAAAGGTTAGCGGTGTACCAATATTTTTATCCCTGTTCCCACTATAACAACTTAGCCTATTTAATTAACTGTTCTTCACTAGCTGCTGCTCCATACCAAAAACATTGTCAGATATGACAATTTGCCCTGGGATCAGAAACAAAAAAATGTGTAGAATGGATGGCTTTTGCCAAGCTCAACAAGTACCACTGTGAAGTGTGAACAGTTATTAATGAAAAGAGTAGCCACAGTTAAATAACCCATGAGGTAGAGAACACACGTGCCAAGAGAAGAGCTACATGTTGGTGCATCTGCTCTAAGGCTGAAGCCAGCCCAGTGGACTCTTCAGTGGAGAGAGGCTAAAATGGAAAAGTCAGGCCAGGGTAAATAACCACTCTAAAGAAACGATTTGAATTAGTGCCCCTCCAAAAGATCTCAACTACATCACAATTAAAGCCCAGGAGCCTTCACTGTGTTCCCCAAGCTAGAGATGGCAAGCTCTACCCCAGGGCTTCTTGGGGAATTAGTTCACATAAACTACTTTAGTGTAGATACTAAAACTTCAAGACCCTGCCTCTCCTTTATATCCCTGACCTAGATAATTTATTAATCTGCTCATAATGAGGCAATATTAGATTTTATAAGATGCATTCTAAAGTTTTTTTTTTTTACATCTGTGCAATGGAGCAAATAATACATACTTCTTAGGACTGTTTTAAATAAAATTACCTTTATAGAATGCACAATGGGTTATTAGGGACAAAACAAGTCCTCAAAAAATTAGTAACTAAAATTAAAAAAATATATATGTGAGTCTACAGTGATCTCGGCCCAGTACAATACTGTAAGAAAGAAAAAATATATATGCATTCCTAAGGCCACACTTATACTGTTATCAGTATTTCCAAAGAGGTGGACAGAGCTCTTAAAGCACAAGGAGCAGTATCTTTTTCATGGGAAAGCTCTCCCCACCCCAAAACTCTTGGGCAAACACACCAGGGGGTATTTAGACATGGGGGCTCATGTAGTGGAAATTGACCACAATGGAGTCAGGACAATGGAAATTATCAGGAAACATTCCCATAAGATCAAGAGAAGCTTTTAATGTATGCTTCAAAGCACACAGGGTTACTTTTTCAAGGTGGGGCCATCAACATGAGGTAAGACCCTTCTAAAGTAAATTGGCTCATCTTCTTTTGATTCTTCCTGGATAATTGAACTCTGAGCTCCTGGAGGAAAGAGATTGTACATTTCCAGTATCCAGAATAATTAATAGTGCATAGTGAATGCTTAATAAATCAGGGCAATGACCTGGGTTCAAATCTTGCCTCTGCTACTTCCTACCTATGGTATGTTAGCATTCCTGTTCCTTAGTTTCCCCTTCTGTTAAATAGAGAGACTCCCTCATAGGGTGGTTATGAGAATTAAATGGGTCTGCATGTTGATTGCTTACAGAAGTGCCTGGCATATAGTAAAGATCTGTAAATGATATCTGATATGAAGATGATGACATAATCTATTGGTTGCTTACAATTAGCCATTAACTCTTCTTTCTTGCAAACAGAACCACATTTTGTCAAAACCAAACATGGAAATCCTGTTCCACTTTGCCTGAGATTGGTCTGGCATGTGTCCCAGTTCTGACCAGTGAAATGTAAGAGGGTTTCTGCTGAAGTTATATTACTCTAGTTCAAGGCATTGAGAACATTCAAAGCTAGACTTTAATCTGTACAAGGACTGAATCTTTATTTTTTTAATGGTTTACTCTTACTTCCAGATATAGCCCTTCCAAATCCCAAACCAGACCATGATGGGGGGTTATTGGAGCTTCCTATCCTTGACAGCCCTGGATTCCAAATTGTGTTCCTACAGTTCCATGAGGCTATAAAAAGCTCAGCTGTTTATCAGCCTCACGGCTACCTATTCAGGTAGTTCAGAGAGCTATGCTTCTCTGAGTTTCTTTCTTCTCTGGAATTGCATTGCAGTTCTTCAGATTTTAAAAACACTCTAGCTGTCCTAGTTGTTCTCAAAGAGATGTTGACCAGCATGTTGTAGTCCAGCAGAAGGAAAAGTCAACTTTTAATATTCTTGAGGACTAGGTAAAGACATGCTTGTAATATAATTTCTAGATTCAAAGATGTCTGATAAGTGGGCTAACATGAAGCTGAAAGCTGAACAGTAGTAGTTTCTGGGCAGGACAGGCAAGAAAAGACAGTGAAAGAAAAGAAGAAAGAAAATCAAACAAAAGGATGAAATGTGAAAAGTCAAAGACCTCACGGTGTAGGTATTCTTTTTTATCTCCAGTTTATAATGAGGACTGGCATTAAAAGTAACTTGCTCAAAATGTTGGCATGCCATAGATATTGGAGTCAGTTTTGAACTCAAGACTTTCTGACTCTAGCCTATATTTAGCTCCCTTCTCAACAAGCTGATCTGACTTTATACTTTCGACCTCCCACAGTCTTCTAATTCTTGAACACTGAGAACCAGTCTGAGCTCTTTGACGCAACTGAAAACTTTGGCTAGTGAACTTGACCTTTTAATTTCTCTCTACTCCCCTTTGGCTACACAGAACTGCCTTGTTCCACCAAAAGTGATCAATCCATGCTAACTAATCTCAGCTCTCCCCCTACACTCTCCTCTGGATTGTTCTCTCCTACAACAGGAATGAATATGAGGAATTCAAAGGATGATAAGAAGGCAGCCTTAGAGATCACTGAGTGGAATGGACTATGTCTATCACTTTCCCTCTCTCTCTTCCTCTCCCTTTCTCCCTCTCCCTTCCTTCCTCTTTCATGGGAAAGCTCTTCTTCCCTCTCCCTCCCTTTCTTTTTTCTTTTTCTTGCTTTCTCTTTCTTTCCTTAAAAAAATATTGGCTCCACAAATGCTGGGTTCTACTGGCATTGTTAAGGACTGAACATACAAGGTGGACTAAATGCTGTAATTCCTATTGATCTGGACCATGGAGGTGCGTGAACACAGACTTAGGCTGTGTTTCCAAGTTTATCACCCTGGGGCAAAGGTCCAGATCCATAGAAGACCAATGAAGAAAAGAAAGGGTCTAAGTTATGGATAAGGCATTCTGTTGGTGCTGAAGCCAGCCTACACTTCTCCGATTTCCTAGACATGTGTCCACAACATCAATGCAAACGAAGAGCTTTGGCAATTGCTCCATGACTCCTCATTATCTTTGAGCAATAATGTCATTTTGGGCTGAATTGACCTAGTTTCTGAGACCCCATTCCACCAGAACCTTCCAGCTCTCCACTTCCCCTGGCCACAACCCAGACTGCATGGAGACATGACAGCTGAGCAGAAGCCCTGCCAATTAGAGGAATCTGCCCTTCAGGATGCCTGGCAGTGGAGAGCCAGAACATTTGACCCAAGAAAGAGATCCATCCACGACTTTAAAAATGTATGTACTTTTTTTTTTTTTAATTCTGAAGATGAGTTAGAGCCAAACTGATCAGATGACCAAGTGAGGATTGCGTGTCTCCAAATGCCTGGATGGAACCCATTGAAACAGTATCTGCTCCTGGCCTCCCATCCTCCTAAGCCTCCTCAGTAGCTGTATCCAGTCTGACTCTGAGGTTACCCTTGAAGGCAAGTTATTTGTGCTTACAAGTAATTAGTCTGGTTGACTCTTAGGACCAAGGTGCTTCTATTTGTTTTGAAGAAGTTTTGTCCTTCAGTCATTTTTTCTTTCACTAGCTCACAATAAAGCCAAGTACAATATAATTACATCTTGGTATAATAAATCTGATATGAAAGTGACTTCATCGCATTTGATACTATCTTTGATGTAAAGCCCTCCATACTTTAAAATGAAATATGGATTCATCCCTTTAGTGCAGGCAATACCTCCATTGCTAAAAAGGAAATTTCAGGGGAAGGAGAATATAAATTTGTGGGAGAGTTCTTTCATGGAAGAAGAACAGGCTTCTGGGAGTAAACCTGGGTGGGAAAGGAAGGTGGAGCATACAAAGTTTGTAAAGTAGAGAGGCTCTCTTCCTCAATATTTGAGCTGAAATTCACTCCTCTATAACTTTTGTCCATTTGTGGTAGTTGTTCTGTCTGAAATAATGCCAAACAACTTTCTTTCCCCATAACAAGCTTTCAATTAATTGAATACAGAGCTCATGCCCTCTTATCCTTTTCTTGTGTCTTCTGTTCCTCAAGTTGAACATTTTCTGTCCTTTCATCTATTTCTGATATGGCATTTTGGCAGAAGGAAACAGGGGTGGAAAAAATTGTGTGAATAAGTACTCCGTGTACGCTTCAGTAAATGGCAAATCTCTCTCTGACCTGTAAGCCAACATTCTGACAACAGATCAGAGTACACACTTGGAGTGGCATGTCAGCAGGCAGCATTCCAAGCCTCTGCCTGTGAGGGGAAGCAAGAAAAAGTGGTCAAACATTTTTGCCCATATTAATTAAGAAATGTTTTGCCTTCATTGATTCTCATATGGAACTAACAATTTTTTTTTAGTCACTCTTTAGCATTATTAAAACATTTATATTTTAAGCTCTTAATGAATCTTTCCTTAAGATACATTTGGAACTATTTTAGTACTTAAAACATAACTCTGCAAATGTGCTCTAGAGCATCATGACCTTTTTATTTATTTTTATTTCCTGAAATAAAAATAAACAACTACTCTTAACAACTGTCTCTATTTTCTGAAACTGTGGAACCAGAACAAAACCAGACATCAAAATGGGCTCCAAATCAGGCACAAGTTAATATTTTTTTAATTGAATTTCTAGAATAAAGCTTAGAGTGTAAATTCTGGCATTTCCCAGCCCTTATTAGCTGATAATGGCACACCTCCACCTTTCTTCTCTGACTTTTTTAGCTTGAAGGAAACCAGAGGAGGATGAGGAACAAATGTATTACATTTCGCACTATTAGGCGGCATTAGGGGTTAAACTTGTAATTAATCATAGAACTGTATTCCTGTGTTCATTAAAGTTGAAATTAACACATCTTTTAATATTACTACTAGTTTTATCAACAACAGAAATAGCTATAATGCTCCTGATTATATATGAAAGTGATTTTAATATTTCACTATTAATTATGATAGTGGCTCCTACTTTAAGATAGATTTTAAAATCATGTTGACAGTGATCTTCTAAGTTTTCTAAGAAATGTAATAAAGACGTTAACATTTTAAAGTGTCTTTTCAATTGTATAGATGTTGTTAAACATTAGTATTTACATATTATTTAATTATTGCTATTATTGGAATTATTTATAATTAATTAATGTGATGTCCCAGTGAAGTCTGAGAAGCTGGTGGTGACAGTGGCATAATTTTTTAACCTATGTGAATCCCACACAAAACCTGACAGAAAAGCTACATAATAAAAACCTAAGCCTCTAACAATCATATATAACCAAACCAGATGACCAGGGATCCCCATTCAATACAAAATTTAACTGGATTGGTCAAAACACAGACAGCTACACAACCTAAGTAGTACCAACATCAGTGTGGGAAGAAGCAGAGGAAAGAAATAGAACATCTGACAAAGCAGAGAAGAGAAAAACCAAAATGGCCACCAGAGACTCACTGTAAAGTACAGTGAACTATGGGTTTTGCCAACCCAATAGTGAGTGAGTGTTAAGAGGTATGAGGTAACGTCTGCAGGTAAGGTCTGAAGAATTCTGGGCACTGTAAACTCTCAAAACTAGCCAACCTCCTCTTGAAGACAAATGAGCACAGTGATGAAGAGTTTCTGGGACAGAATCCTCATTGATCAGAGCACGGACAATTGAGATGAAGAAAATGCAAGTTTCATATAAAAGTAGAGGAGATGAACAGGGCCAAGGGATAGATGTTAGAAATCAAGCTGACATATTTTGTCACAACAGAAATGGAGCTTGGTGAAGTTAGAAAAACTATAACGAACCATGACTTCCTCTAAAAGTTCAAAAGAAGTAATAATTTCACATAAAATGGGCAAGATCTTAAAAAGCATAAGGACTAGCTCCCAATAGAAAACAAATACACATAAAGGACATACACACAACAAAAGACAAATTATTCCTAAACAAGCTGAAAGATATTAAGAGTATGACACATAAAGTGAAATAATTTACATGTGAGATTTAGTTTCGATGGATACAAAATCCTTGGCTCATTTTTTTTCCTGAGTGTCTTAAATATGTTAGTCCATATCTTTGTTTCTGGCATAAAGCATTGCAGTTGAAAAGTGTGATGCCAGTCTAATATCATTTTTGCTATAAGTCTTTGTGTTTTTGCCTAGATGCCAGAAGGATTGTTTATTTTTCTTTCAAGTCCAGTAATTTTACTGGAATATTAGTGTTGGCTCTTCTGAGTCAGTTTTTCCAGATATGTACTGTACCTTTTCAATATGTAGTTTTAATTTTGTATTGCAAATTTTATTGTAAGATATACCATATGTTTTAATTTTTAGGAAAGTTTTTTCTTGTTTTTCCCCTTCAGGAACTGCTATTATACATTTGTTGACTATTCTTTGACTATATTCAATATTTGTTATTTATTCTATGATTGCCTTGATTTTATCATTGATCTTTTTTTCCAAAAGATACTGTTAGATGCTCTATTCCCTGAGTTCTGACCTGACTTTAGCATTTGCCGATTTTCCTGGGGTGCATAATCCCACCATGGCTGACTTCAAGCTATGAACATGATGTCCCTGAATGCAGACTTGGGAAGAAATGTTAAGGAGCATGTCATTATATTACATTATATAATATCTACACTGTAAAGAAACAATAGACATAAATAATCTCAAGATCACAGATAATGGTAAAATCTAGCAAACTAATTAGATAGTAATGAGTCTTGAGTATTACTTCTGGTTTTTAAAAATAATTTATTTAATTATAAGTTTATATAATTTAATTTTAAACAAAGTCTGTTTAAAAACCGGCTGGTGACATTCCTAAAATTTTAACAATAAGCCCTTGGAAAGTCAGTACAAGCTGGGTCCAACACATTGGTCATAGCTTATTTACTTTAGAACTCTAGTGAAAATGGTTTTTGTTTTGTTTTGTTTTGTTTTCTTGCAGTAAATATTACTGTGGAAACATCCAAAGCTGACTTTTTGCAGCATGACAATTAAACCCACATACTTTGTCCACTTCATACTTTAAGCCCATAGAAATTCTGGATGAAGTGGTAAAAATTGAATAAACCAAAATAAGCCAAGAGAGATCTCCATGTGCAAGAGGGGAAAATGAAATCAATGCCAGAGTAATAATCTGAACGTGATTCAGTAACAACATTCAGGTATTAGAGGAGGCCTGAATTCTAAGAGTTGGGTGCTGAGGATCTAATGCCCAGCCAGACAATAGCATGTGGAGCAGCTATAATTCAAATCCCACCTCCTCCTCACGATTATAAATGCTCTGTCCATCAGCCCAAAACAAATTAGTCTTATGTCTAGCGCTTTGGATCAAGGAAAAGAAAAGTCACTGGCAAAAAAAAGAAAAACTCCAAACTCACACCAGGAATAAATATGTGGCCCAACTTTAAACTAGATGAATAGTGCATTAACAGTAGGTCCAGAAACTAACCTAAAAACTGCTTCACAGTCATTAAAATCCCTGAGCTTTCTACTGAGGACCCTCATTATAAGCAATCTTGAAATCATACGGTAGCAACAGTTTCACTAGGCAAGACATGCAGAACTTCCACAGAATAGTTCATCCCTTCTGAAGATGAGCTCAATGTCAAAAAGAATGAAGCAGCAAAGAAAAGATCCATGAGATCCAAAGGTCCTGATGACCCAACAAAAATAAAACTTAGCAACCCAAGAACTAATAAAATAATGTGTAAATATTTAAACACAAAATTTAATATACATTAGATATAATTTTTAAATAACAGAACCCTATGAAAAAGAACAAGTGAATTTTAAAGACAACCAACTAGAATTTCTGGACATAAAAAGTAAGTTGTTCATTAGATATTTTTAAAAAGTGAATAAATGGATTAAAGAGGAATCAGATGCAGCCTAAGAGAGAAGTGATAAAATGGAAGGTGGAGAATAGAAATCATTTCAAAAACACATAGGACATTTACAAAAAATATGTTACAACAAAACACACAAAACACCAAAAATAACCAGTACTATAAATTCACTTTCTGTGATAAAAGTATAATTAAATGAGAAATATATGATAAAATAACAACTAAAACAATCCACATACATCTGTAAAAATGTTTTAATGGTCTAAAAAAGAGGAAAAGAAGAAATAAAAAATGGAAATTGCAAAATATTTAAATTGAATGACAATGAAGGTAGCACAGATAAAATCTGTGCAAAGTAGCTGGAGTAGGGTTAGAGGCAAATGGAGAGCTTTGAACACAAATATTAGGAAGGAAGGAAGGGAGGAAGGAAGAAAGGAAGGAATGAAGGAAGGGAGTGAGGAAGGAAGGGAGGGAGAAAGAAAGGAAAGAAAGAAGAAAGAAAGGAAGGAAGGAAGGAAGGAAGGAAGGAAAGAAGGAAGGAAGGGAGAGAGAGAGAAAGGGAGAGAGAAAAAAAGAAAGACAGAAAGAAAGAAAGGAGAAAACTTAATGGGCTAAGTGTTCAATACAACCAATTAAGAAAAAAAAGGTATATTAAAGCCAAAGAAAGTAGGAAGTTGGAAATCAATGATCAGAGGAGAAGTTAATGAAATAGAAAAACCAAACAAGATCAACAGAACTAAAAACTAATTTTCTGAATGATCAATAAAGTAGACAAAGATCTGTCAGGACTAATGAAGCATAAAAAAATGTTAAGGCACAAATGAACAGATTAAAAAAGATAAAGAGACATAAATACAGGCATGGCAGAAATTTTAGAAGAACATAATGGACAATTTTATTCCAATAATCTCGTAAAGTTATGTGAAATGGACTTCTTTTTAAACATAATTAAAATAAATACAAACTTCAGTAGATTTTTTTAAAATAAATTTATTTATTTATTTTTGGCTGTGTTGGGTCTTTGTTGCTGTGTGCAGGCTTTCTTTAGTTGCAGTGAGTGGGGGCTACTCTTCCTTGCCGTGCACAGGCTTCTCATTTTGGTGGCTTCTCTTGCTGCGGAGCACGAGCTCTAGGCACACAGGCTTCAGTAGTTGTGGCATGCGAGCTCAATAGTTGTGGCTCGCAGACTCTAGAGTGCAGGCTCAGTAGTTGTGGCACATGGGCTTAGTTGCTCTGCTGCACGTGGGATCCTCCCGGACCAGGTCTCAAACCCATGTCCCCTGCATTGGCAGGTGGATTCTTAACCACTGCACCACCATGGAAGTCCCTTCAGTTGATTTTAGAGATGACTATCCTTTAAAGAATAGCTAATCCATATATTATATAACTGTCCCAGTCACAGAAGATCACATTTTTCAAAAAACTGAGGAAACACTCTTTAAAATCCTTTTATAAGACAGATAACTTCAAAACCAAAAAATGGACAAAAGAAACATAAGAAATAATAAAAATAATACTGATAACAATAATGGCTTCAAGTTATTATGGGCCTTTTAAAAGTGGTTTTCATGTATAAACTCTCCTCGTAACAAATCTATGAGATAAGGAATATGATTGTTCCCATGTTACAGATGAGGAAACTTTGGCAGAAAAATGGTGAATAACTTACCCAGGGTTACACAGATAGGTCATTCTGTAGTTCCAAAGTGAATCTAGACAGTCTAGTATCAGATCCTCTGCTCTTAACCACAGACTCCAGATTTTTAAATAAAATATTAGCAAAATAAATGCAGCAATGTATTTTTAGTACAGAATGATGATGTTGGGTTGGGAAAGATGTCCAGAGCCCTTCTTAGTGGCTGATTCACATTCCTGTAATATACAACCTTCAATCCATCTTCCAAGTCTCCAAAACATTTTGTAAACTGGCAAATATATCTGTCTTCTCCAGCAACTGTTCAATCTCAGATAAGTTCCCTTTCCATCTCCTTCTGCTCTAGCTTTAGCGACATAATATTTAATGATCATGTCACCCCATTTCTACCCATCTACACTGCTCAGAACAATTCAGTGATTTTTCCATTGTTTTTATCATAATGAGTAAATCTCTCATCATGGCCTACAAGGTCTGTCCACAGCTGACCTCTCCAGCATCATCAAGGATCATATTCTCTTTCCCTTCCTTCCTGACTTTAGCCACACTGGACTACCTTCCTGTCTAGAACTTGACCCCAGGTGTTCACTCATGCTGTTCACTTACCCTGAGCTTTGCCTAGCTTTCATATCTCACCTCAATCATCACTTTTTGGGAAAAATCCTCCTCTGTGCTCCCTACCTCTTGAGACTAGATCAACTTCCATTGTTTAATCTCTCATGACACTCTATACCTCTCCTGGGTAGCACTAGGTATACCTGTAAATTCATATGTGCTAGTGAGATAATTGTATTAATCTTTCTCTTCCCCACTAAAATGTAAAGTGCAAGAGGGCTAGAACTATGTATTTTCTTTTCTAGCATTGATTCCTTGGTGTGTAACTCAGTGTTTTTACTTTATTAGACTAATTAATGAATTATTAACAGAGAAGAAGGAAGGGATTGTAGATTATTTTTCTAATGGTTGAAATTATTCTCCTTCCTATATCCATGTTCCTTGCAATATGATCTTGCGACTATTTCCTTTAAGAAGCAGAGTCCATTTCCAAAACCCTTGAATCCAGGCTGGCTTTGTGATTTCCTTTGCTAAATAGAATGCAGCAGAGGAAATGATGTACCATTTCTGCACCTATCTTCAAAAGATCCTATGGACTTCTGCTTTCTCTTTTGGACTTCTGTGACTGCAGTGGGAACAAGCCAAGGCTAGCTTAATGGAGGATGAGAGACCACGGAGAAAGTCCCAACATCCTGTCCATCCCAGTCAAGGCCATCTAAGACCAGCCAGCGCCCTGCCAACCTGCTGGCTGACCTCAGACACAAAAATAAGACCCAACCAATGTCAGTCGAGTCTGGCCCACAGAATCAGGGATGTTCAGATAATCCTTATACTCAAGAGCAATAAGAAATGGTGTTGTTTTAAGCCCCAACTTTTGGGGTGAAGGGAGGAAGGAAAAAGTTTAAGGGGGAAGAAAAAGATACAAAATATGTCACATATAAGTGGACAATGTTTATCTCCAGGAAAAAATAAATAAACTAACAAAGAAGTTACATGAAAAGAGGTCTAGGTTTATATTAAGGCTAGACTTGCTAAAGATTGAGTTTTCCAAAAGATGGGTTGAAGTCCCTGTCATGGGCCATATGATGATCAGAGGGGAGGGGGGTAGATATAGGATTTTGGAACTAGAGTTTCAAATCCCAGTTCCCTCTCCTAGTTCTACGTACAGGGATCATTTCCCTAAGTGTGCACAACGGAGCCAACAGTTACTACTTTACCGATTTGGGAGGGCATGGTGATATTGACAAGACTGTGGTTCCATGACGACAAGCCTTGTGGGTAAATTCTCTACCCACTAGGGAATTTGAGATGCAGTTACTGCTCAGACCTGGGCTGATATTTCTCAAGTGGGGCCCAAGCTGCCCCTGTGCCTGAGGGACCACAGATTATCCCTAAACTGCATCACAAATACGCTCACATGAAATATCTCAGCATCCCCAACCAACTGAGACTGGAGCATTGCATTGAGCTCATTCTTTTTGAACAGGAGTCTGCCTCCTATCTGGCTCTTACAAGCAATCTCCTAGTAGCCTAAAGCTTGGCCCTCATTCCACACCCAGTTGTTGTCTTTGTTCTCACTTTGATCTAGATAGCCTTCCCTGGAACTCGATACCAGCACCATACAGCTATGAACCTAGAGTCTGCTCAGACTTTGTCCCTCATGATTTGGTTGGGCACTCTGAACACCAAAGCTACACCTGTTTGGTGTTCATTACCCTGCAATGGCCATAGTGATTGGAATTGTCCCCTGTGACCCTCAGGAGCCCAGCCCTATATCCAATCTGTTCCTGTAACCCCACCTCTGCCAACAACTATAGACAATAGAGTCTCTTCCCACAGCCAGTGTGGTCCTAACACACCTCTTGAAGAGGTACTAAAGGTCAGAACTGAGACATTGCTTGATTTTAAGAAAAAATTATAAATTGTAATGTACTCTGCAAGGTCTCAATGTTATCATCATGAGTATTTCATGATCATCCAGCCCCTCTTGCCAGAGATGCTGCTGTGTCGAGGAACATCTTGAGAGGGAGACTGGATTTCTAAGAGCCTTCCACGTCCAAGAAGTCAAAGTTCTGTGGATACACTGAATTCCATGAAAAAAAAATGAATCAAGACCCATGCAAATTAGTTAAAATTCTGTCTTCGGCGTTAATCTCAATATTATTCAATTTAAATTTTTCTCTTCTTATTGGTAGCAATAAAAAGATGAAGCAGCCAAAATTTTGTCAGCTGGATGGGTCTAGGCTTTTTTCACCAAAATCAAAAAAGGGCGAGCGACTAATAATATTAGCTACAAACACTCTACTTGGCACTCACTCTGTGCCAGGTAGTGTTCTGAGCACTCCACTGGACTCATTTATTCTCATGACCAACTTAATGGGTGGTTACTATGATTATCCCCATTTCACAGATGATGAAGCCAAGGCATAGGAAGTTCAGGTTGTTTACCCAAAGTCACAGAGCCAGTAAATGGGGAGGCAGGATGCAAAACCCAAAAATCTAGTCTAAGAGCCCATTGCTTTAAAATCCTATGTGCCAACACATAGAAGCCCCAGTACTTCCCTCGTCAGTGTCCCTACCTCCTATTACAGAGATGAAACAGCTTGGTTGTGAGGCAGACTCTCCCTGCGAGGAAGAAACCTCTGTGTCTGGTGCACGCATGAACCTGGATTTTTCCAGTTTCGCTGGTTCCGGCTCCCTGGAGAGAATGCAGCAAATGGGGAAGTCAAGAACTGTCTCCTGCCCACTCTTGCTAATTAAACTCCTCCAACTGACACTTTTTGGCTGGTTCCAAGAGGATATTATTTTTAGCTTGTGAGGGTTAAAGGGGAAGGGAAGTGTGTCAAATTCAGGTTGTTAGAGAGAAAGAAGAAGAAAGGAGCTCAGAAGGATACATTACGATCACAACTCCATTTAATAAGAAGAAAGGGAACATTGGGAGCTTCTGGTCCATCTCAAAGGCCATAAGAAAGACTCCTGAACTCTGTCAACCTCCTAATGACCCCGCCTCATTTCAATGGGTGGAATAATTCTCCACCCACACAGTCCCAATGGGACAGCAACGGCAGATGTTAGAAGGATCCAGGAGTTTATTTGTTTATTATTGTTCTTATTTACAGGAACGAAAGAATGCTTTTCAGGCCAGAAGAGAAGTAGCTCTCCACCTCCTGCACCATGTTTTCTTTCACAGTTCCCTGACAGCCTGACCCTGGCCCATTCTCAGAGGCGATAAATGATGTACTAATGCAACCCTGATTAGGAAGCCAGGAGGTTAATCTGCAGGGTTCCTTCTGGTAAAGACCAGGCCAGACTCTGCAGCACAGCTCAGCCAAGTGATAAAGCCCAAGCCTGCATGACCACAGAGACTGTCTGAGGGTACAGTCTGCAGTTCTGCCTCCTAGGACCCCATCCATCGAAGTCGGTCTCACTCTTACGCCCACTGCTTCTTTCTTCGGCTCCTCCCTCTTTGCTTTGGTTCCAGTGATTAAAGATGCAAGATACCCAGCCATTTCCCAGCACTTCTGTAAACTGTGGAAGCCCCAGAGGAGAAGCTCAGCCCTGTTAAGCTAAGGCCTAAAGCCCGGCAGCCCAGAGATACAAGCCATGAAACCCTTAAGACTCAGTTCCCAGGAAAAAGAACTTTGTTTTTTGGTCCTGCTTTTCATGTGATTAATAGGTGTCATTGTTTGGTCTGACAACAAAGGCATCACTGTGGAACAAGCTCACAGTTTTGCTCCCAGACAGAACCAAGAGAGAAAATACTCCTGATACCCAGATCATTTTTCTCAGAACTCAGTTCATGGCCATTTTTTAAGAGCATGCGGATGGAATTTTCAACATCTGCATTAAACATATACAGTAAAACTGAATCTACTAGTGTGGGAAGACAGCTAACATGTATTACAAAAGTGGCTGTGACATATACTAATTAAGAGTGGGTAAGATCCAGATCTGGCTTTGAATCTCTATTCACCCACTTACTGCCTAAATGACCTTTTGAGACATACATCTATCCTTGTGAAATGGGGTTAATAATAGTCACCTTATAGGGTTGAGTGGAGGATTCCATGAGATGATGCTATTAAAGCTCTGAGCACAGTGCTTGGCACAGAATAAATTGTCCCCTAGTATTAGCGGCTGTTATTGGTGATCCATGAACACGAGGGGCAGGGAGAGGTCTGAGGCAAGACCAAATCCACCACATCATCTTTGGCATGAGGTAGGCTCTACTTTTCAAATCTCAATATACCAACTTCTAATAATCAATGGGTATATAACACAAAAAGATTATTATCAGTAGGAAACGATTGTTCATTGTAGATGTCTAACTGTTCCTTCAGTTAGTAGCTGCATTTTTAAAACGTGTTCCTCCTCAGTGAATAACACATTTATTTAGGAACCACTTGGTAAAGACTACAATAAGTTGGATTTTAATAGCGGGCAGTTGGTTCACATGTAATAGGCTTTGTAGTAAATGAAGTAATGGCTTTTTATTCTGTCTCTCAGGAAAATGGGAAAATATTTGGCTTGAACATTTTGAATGATGATAAATCAAATGTTAGTGGTTCTGAATCTGGGTTAATTTTACTTCCCCCCCCCCCCCAACCTGATGGACATTTGGCAAAGTCTGGAGACATTTTTGGTTGTCACAACTAGGGTGAGGGCAGTTTCCATCGGCATCTAGTGGGTAGAAATCAGGGATGCTGCTAGACATCCTAAAATGCACAAGATATCCCCTCACCACCAAGAATGATCTGACCCCAAATGTCACTAGCGCAAAGACTGAGAAATCCGGGTGTAACCAAACCTGTGGGGCTGTGGAAGGAGTCTAAATGGCTTCTTATTATGTGAGGAAATTTAGCTACAATTTAAATCACTGGCATTGACTTGAAATAAATTTCACCTAAAAACTTATTGGAGAATCATTAGTAAACTTTGTAGTTCTTAATTAATTTCATTTTTTGCATTTTAATTTTTTCCCAAATGCAAAATGCAGTGGTCTTCTGGATTCTCATTGTTTCAAAGGTCACTCGGGTTGGTTCTTTTGATTCAGTCTTTTAAGGAAGGCATGAAAGTCAGAAGCTGGGCAAATACTGTCTCCATCACTCAGGATGAAACTCATCCTCACAAACCCCTTCCCTAGGGCCCCCCTCCAAAAAGAAAAGAAACTAACTGCTAAGATTTTATTTACCTTAACTTCAGTTTAAATATTTTCCTCCTCTAAATTCACCGTGAGCACAGTTTCTAATGCAAGGATAGGATATCCCCAACGGTTGCCAAGGTGGAAATCAAAACATTCAAAAGTACAGGAACACGGTATAGGTCCCACTCATGGTTTAGTTTTCTTTACCTTTTGTGCCCACGGGCTATGGCTTCACCCATCTGAGAAAGTCATTAGTGAGGGAAGACTACATAAGCACTTCCTTAAAAATGGGGCATGTTTGCTGTTTTTGGAAAGCATCAGCCTGGAAGAGATCAAATTCAGTCGAGGGTAAAACTACCAAAGTAAAATCGCATGATCCTTTGATTTCAAAGGCTCTCGGGAAGAAGTTGGTTCTGTCCCACACTCATTCTTCCTCCTACTTCCCACAGATCAACCAAAGCCGTGATGCGGTCTGGAAGGCCCAGAGAGGCCTGAATTCCACAGGGCATGGGTAGAATCAGCAGCGTCATCTTCATCCAGAACAGAGGGCGGGGGGGAGGAACCAGCATTTATTAAATATGAATTATGAGCCAGCTACTGTGCAAGGTGCCTCAGAACATGTATTCTTCCAGGGGAATTTTAGAAGCCACCACTAGGATGACATTTTTAAAAAATGATTTGGGGAGATTCTTGTTTAAACTAACATGAACCCAAATTTGGATTAATGAACATATCAATATATTTTTTTAAATGTGCCATCATGGAGTCACCATCTTATTTACATATTCTCTGCAGCCTGTTCCCTCCTCCACAGGCTGTGATTCCCTCTGAGCCCAGGCCCCTTAAAGACCAAGAGTTTATCTGCACCTATTTATCCCCATACCTAGAAAGATGCCTGACTTAGGGAAGGTCCTCATAGGTTCCTACTGAATTATTATATTTTAGTCCCAACGCAAGTGGATGTTTCACATGATGCCTGGGACAGAGTAGAAACTCCAATACATCATATAATTAAATTTTATTTATCCACCGTATAATGGGATGAATGACAGTTATACCATAGAGTAGATGCCAGAATGTAAATGGACTAATATCAGAGACAGTGCCTAGCGTGGTCCTTGGTGAATAGCGGGGACTCAGTTTGCTAATGAGGCATTAGTATAGGGAAGGGCTTCCTAGAAGGCAGAAGTGATGTATTTGCACAGGGATCCAGCCAAGATTTGCTGGCGCTGGCTCTGCTCTGAGAAGCTCTGGAATGCAGCATGGTGTCTGCTGTGGAGCCTCACACTTCACCTGTATGACGTCTGGCCCTTAAAAAAAATGACAGGTCAGAACCTTCTGCTGGGATGAGACATGAGAGCTGCATATTTGGGCCTTCTTAAGTAGTGGACACAAAGTAAACAGCCTATAACTAAGGGGTAGATCTTGAGGGACTGCATAGAAATATTAAATAAAATTTTTTTAAATCTCAGTTTAAAAATGGGAGAAAAGTTTGTACATGACTTTCCAACCTTCTATGAGAAGACTCTGTGACATCTGCACATTGTTTCAGTTGAGTCCCTGAATTGCACGGTACCCCAAGTGTATCACACTGTGCCTTTGCTTCCTACCTTCTCGGCTTCTTTTCATTTTTGTTGAGCATTCCACATGCCATCATGTTATTTATCGGGACAAGCCACCATCCCTACCTTAGGGGTACAGGCTGGGGAAGGCAGACATTACTTAGCAGCATGGTGTAATAATGACAACAATAATAACAATCACAATCATAGCATTTACTGAGACCCTTCCATGTGCCAGACACTATGATAGGTGGTTAACACTTTGCAGTCGGGACCCTGGGATCTAGGTTCAATCCCTACTTGATTTGTGGTTCTTTCCAGGGTTAGAACAGTAAGGAACCTGGAAGAGAGACTAAGCACAAACAATGTAGCAAGCATTTTGCTAAGTGCTTTTCCCTATGTAGTCCGTACTTCCAATAAGCTCCTTGAATCATAAAGATGTGGTAAGACAGCAAGAACAAGTCCATTCAAATCTCATAATTAGAACAACAAACAAATACATTGATCCTGGTGGTACACTAAACGAGTAAATATTTATTGAGCATACACTGTGTGCCAGACACTGTTCTAAGCCCCGTACCTATGCAGAAAATAACGCATAACAGGCTCTGCCTGCAGGAAGCTGACATCCAAGTAAAAGAAGGTATGACAGAGAAAAAGAAAGAGAGGGAGAGAATGCATAAATGAGTTTATTTCAGATTATAATTTCTGAAAAGAAAATAAAACAAGGTTATGTGATAGAAAGTGCGCAGGATAGCAGAGGGCAGGGCAGAACCAAATGAGAAGGGATGATCAGGGAGGCTTCATGGTGGAGGTAATATTCCTGCTAAAGGACGTAGCAATGCCAAGATCATATGGAAGAGCAATCATCTCTGTTGATTCATCAGAGAGGCCAAGAGGCAGAAAAGAGGTTTGGTGTTTGAGCAATAGAAAGAGGACCAGCGTGGCTCAAGTGTAGTGAATTGGGGATAGTGGTAGAGAATGAGGACAGAGGGGTCAGCAGGGGACCAGTAATATGTCATGCTAAGGAGCTTATAAAAACCATTACAAGGTCTGAATAGGGGTATGACATGGCTCCACTTATACCTTCCAAAGACATCACCCTGGATGCCATGTGGCCGCCGTCTCAGATGGTCAAGTAAAAGTTACTGTCTGTTATTCTAAGGACCATCCATTGTTCATGTACCCGAAAAGGAGTAATTGTGCCTCACCTATGGCCATGAACTTGGCCAGATCCTGAGGCTGCAATGATGAATAACATACACACAGTCCCTGGCCTCACTTAGAGTCTTGTGGGGTTTACAGTCCCACAAATGGATAGTTCATTCTAGTGCAATTTGTTCTACCATTGGGGAGATTCAAAGGCTCTTGAAGACATAGCCAGACAAGGCTTTCTGGAAAAAAGTGACTTTCCAGTTGATACCTGATGGTTATCAAGAGTCACCCATGTGAAGAGGGGGGGGGGGGGGGGAGCATTTGACAGGAAGTTATCTTGTGGGGCACAGGGACAGCCGTCCAGCAGGGCGGGAGTAAAGCTCAGGAGTGGCCAGGGAGAGACTAGAGAAGGAGTCTGACCCACAGCTTGAGGGTGTTGTGATCCAGGAGGTGGGTTTATGCTGAATGCAGTGATCTATAAAGAAGGGCTGCAGAAAATCCTGATTCTACAGAGCAGAATTCAAGCACACAATAGTATAACATCAAAGTGTTCCTCTGGCTGAGATGGTTGCTTAGCACTCAAGGTTCTCTTCCCCCAGCACAGCCACCTGTCTTCCAGCCCTCGCCCCCTGGCCCTCTGGCTCCCTGGCCCATGGGCAGAAGCCACCCCAACTCCCAGGAACCTACGGTTGTCGCTTCTCCAAGGCTGAGTTTCGGTGGCTTTATGTCAAGTGCCCAGATGGAGAAGGAGGGCTGTGATTGATGTTGCTGCTCCCAAAGCTGCAGGAGAGCTGCTTGCCCAGCTCAGTGTGCCATGCCCCAGCGGCCCCTCCAAACCAGAGAGGCGTGATGGATAGGGGTGCGTGGCTCGGCCGCACAGGCAAACAGCAACAGGCTCGATCTCTAAAAGAAGGCGGAGGAGAAAGAGCTAGGGTTACTGGGAATAAATATTTCGAAAGACAGCAGGGGCATAGGCTCTTTGCCAACCCACGAGGCTTTCTGCTGTGAAACTGCACAGTAGACAGGCTGATAAGACTGGATTTGGAACCATTTGGGCCAAGTTCAAATCCTGGCCCTGCCATCTCCTAAATCTATGATGTTGGAGCTCTTTGCCCCTCAGTTTTCTCACCTGTAAATTAAAGCCAGAAGAGTATCTAGTATAATGTTGTTAAAAAGACTCAGGAAGTCAATACACGTCAGGCTCTTAGACCAGCGCATAGCATGTGGTAAGTGTTCATTTAATGTTAGCTATCGTTATTCCTTACACTGTGCCAAGTTTTGGAGATTAAGAAATGGATAAATATAGTCTTAAGAACTGCACAGCTTAGTCAGAGAGAAAGAAAGAGAGATCATTTACTGCTCACCTACAGTGTTCCAGGTATTTTGCATATATTAGCTATAAGGTCATAGAAAACACACTAGTTTATTTTTGACTGTCTGATACCACAGTGAGGGGCATTTCTACTAAACATAATAGAGTAGCACAAATTCTGTACCAGGGACACACAGATAACAACTTCTGTATAAAGATGAGTCCTCAAGGAATTCTGATTGTGGAGAGGGAGTGAGGTCTGGATGGACACTAAGATTTCAGTGGAAAGAAGTTTGTTTATAATTCGATATCTCTTCTCTTTTAGCCATCCCTTAATAATTTTCCTTAGCTTGACCTCCTCCCTCCCTGAGACTGTTACAGGCTAACTTATGTATTCGATTTGGTCCAGAGATTAGGTTACTGGAGGCAGTGGAAGTATGAATTCTAACCCCACAGGAAGAGTCCTGAAGCGAAGAGCACAGCATGAATTTCAAATCTACCTCCTCCAGGTGTGAGGATTTAGGCACTTCACTCAACCCCTCAACTTTATTCCTCACCTGTACAGTGGGGCATGGCCACTACCTGATTGTTAGGAGGATTAAAGGACATTGTATTGGTAGAGCATATAGCACCCCAGAGTGCCCCTCCTTCAGTGACTTGTTCCATTTTCCATATCTCCATGGTCGATTTCACTGGACATTCAGCATGTGCTCACCACGCCAGGTCCGTGATCCCATAACATGGAGCAACCCCAAGGAGCTGTGTCACGGGACTCTGACCCATCCTGCCTGATGGGACCAGCCCTGTCCACCTGCCCCAAGGACAGCCAAGCCTGTTTCAGGACCTCCAAGAGACTGGGCACAAGAAATCCCAAATGGGAAGAAGTAGACCCACAGGATTCTTCTTATTATAAACTTAGATTTGAAAATGGATGAGCAACAGGGAGTCAGGAGTGGAAGCCAAGGTGAAAGACTGTGAGAGTAGAAGCCAGGATTAGAGAAGTGCTAGGACAGCATGTGAGGGGGCCACCCAGGAGGTGGGAGAGTACCCTGGGGTGAGCAAATTCCAGAGAAAGAGCTGGAACAAGAGCAACAGTCTCTTCTATGGAGGTCGTCAACACCGGCTTCCACAAAGGCCTTCCAGGGCAAGAGCCATGAGGCCTAATTCCATCAAGGTCCCTGACCTTGCTGAGGTCTGGCCATTCACTATTCCTTGGGATTCCTGAGGTCCAGCTACATGCTCAGATGCCTGGTTCACATCAGGCCCATTTGCAACCTCAGAAAAGTGGTTCTCAACCGGGTGGGATTTTGTTCCCAGGAGACAATAGGCAGTGTCCGGAGACAGCTTTGGGTCTAGGGTGGAGAGGGTGCCGTGGGCATCTAGCGTCATGTCACTAAACACCCTCCAATGCACAGGACGGCTCCCAGAACAAACAGCCATCTGGTCCACAGTGTCAGTAGTGCCAAAGCTGAGAAACCCTGCCTTAGAGTCAACTCCACATTACGTGAAGCAACTGCAGCAACTCTCCGCCTCTTGAAACCTAAAGAATCCAGGAAACACAATGCTTTTTCACTCCTGCCATATTGTTGGTACTTGAGGGCACTTTGGGGAAAGATAGATTTGTAACCCCCACAGCTCATGGCTTGGGGGCCTGGTGCAGAGCAGTCATTTAATAGAGTGGCTTTGCCTTGAAATTGAAGTTGGTTTTAACCCGTGGTTTAAATCACACAGACAAAGGCACCCTTGGAAATCACTCAAATCACACAAAATACTTTGTCCATTCAACGTACATGGCTTGGTGTATAGAAAAAAGGGCTTGGCTAGTTCCGGGTTTTCTTGTTTAAAACTTTGAAGCTTAATATGGAGGATGCACAGCATATCAAAAGGGTTTCACATCATGAGCTGTACTAGGCTTAGCTGTACTAAGCCTAAAATATTTATGATCTAGCCCTGTACGGAAAAAGTTTGTCAACCCCTACCTTAAAATTACATAGGAACTGCAATATTGAAACTCATTGTTTTGAGTTAAATGAGAAGTTTTGCCAGAGTGATAGCTGAAACTAAGATTTATTTCCTGCGCTCTATTTTATCAAATATAAATTTCGGATCTATCTTGCATCTAGCAGTCCAGTAAAATGTTAGGGCTCTGTCCCCAAATATCCTAATATCATTAATGATGTTTTATGGATCTATTAAGTTCTCTAAGACTTTTGTAGAAGAAATGACACCTTTCAGATTATGACCATTTTACACTAGAGTATATGCATTCCTCATGCCACTAAACTCTGGACATTAAATTGTTTATCTACCTCCAAATGTCTGCACCCTTCTCATGCCTCCCTCTTTCTACCCCGTCTGCCACTAGTGCCATAAATTCTGATATCCTGGGCAGGGTTAGATAGTTCTATTAGCTAGCATGTGTATGTCATCAAGAAACCAGGTTTAATGTGATGTAGCATGTGATAGGAACAAACCGGCTATGTGTAGCATGAGTGGTGGGTCCACTCTGAGCCTATACCTTGTCACCACAAGGTCTTCCCCATGGGCTAGGTTGCCAGCCTTCCATTTCTTCTCTGTCTTGATGACCTGTGCCTCTGGTCTTCCCCTGCCGTTACTCCAATGTAGAGCTGTACCCTTGCCATTTGGTATTTGGACTGACCCCACTGACTTCTGTTTGACCTTGATGACCTAAGCTCTTGAACTGTCCCTACAGGAGACCTAGAGCATGGTCCCTACTGAACAGGCTTGTCTCCGCTGTGGCTCTGGCTCCAGCTGGCATGGGGTAAGAAGTGTGGAGCTGCTGAGAGGCCAGAGGCTGTTTTGGCATTTAATTAGAGGCAGGGGTCCTTACACATTAGAAAGAAGCCGGGCCAATAGGGCAGGAACTTGACTTAGACTTATGGACTGTGCAATTCTTCAGTGAGCCTGACATATTCTGCTGAACTCTGTGCCTCATTCCTGGTTTCAGAAAAGCTAGAACCACCTGTGCTGAAAGACAATCAGGGAAAGTTCTTCTGGGGAATCTCAGTAGGGGTAAGAGTAACAAGACAGACTGAGATGAGATTGTTAGAAGCCTGAAATGCCAGACTACAAAGTTCCTGAAATTTCTGGCTAACCTACATTATAAGCATTTCATCTTTAAACTTTTAGGTAAAAAGAAAAAGAAAACACCTCTCTAATGCTTTAATGCAGAGGAGGGACTGCCTCATGGTTGGGAAGATGAACTTTGGAACCGGACTGGCTTGTTCCAAATTCAATCTCAATCTCTCACCAGAATATATAATCTGGGACAAGTTTACTTGACTTTTCTGTGCCTCAGTTTCCTCTTCTGTAAAGCAGAAACCATGGTAGTGAGCACCACATCCGGTGATCCTGCAGAGCTCTTGTTATAATTTAGCATTTGCCAAATGTTAGATTGTGAGCAAGGTAGTCCAACTCACTTACTTTTCACAATGACTAGGAACAAAGTAGGAACAATTAGCACCCCTGTTTTACAAATGTGGAAACAGCAGCTCAGAAAGTGTAAGTAACTTGTCAAAGATCAAAGAGTGAGGAAACAGCAGGATCTAGAAACAAACTCAAATCTGTCCAGTTCCCAAGTCAAGCTTTTAAAGATTCTGTTATATCTCCTGGTTTGAGGGGGGAAAAAATAGTATTTGCATCAAAAGTAATTCTTTTAACTCTTTAGGCCCTGTAGAGCCTTGTTCCTGGAGCTCACCATCCGTGGCCTGAGATATAAATGCAGATGGTAGAGGCAGGGGCCAGGGCTGGTTTGTATTCTGTTTATCTCCTTCTCTTGGAAAAAAATCAACCACATGTAATGAACAAACAAATGTAGGAAATTGTGGATACTTCTTTTCTGAGTTTTAGATTTTTAATGAGGCATTGATCGTGATGCATGTTTTGCTAATCTAGAGCATTTACCCTGTTCATTTGCTGCTTCTCCCCTTATCTTCTCACTCCCTTCCCTGTGCAATTTTTGTCAGTGCCCCTTTGCAGATACAGGCTATTGTTTGATGGATGTTTCATAGAGAAGAAAATCTACCTAATTCTTACAAACAAGGAAATCTAAGAACACACACACACACACACACACACACACACATACACACACTATATCTATATCTACATACATAGATAAAGAGAGAGATAGAAATTTAGAGAGAGAGGAATGTGTGGCTCAGTCCACAAGTTGATGTGGAAACATATCATTCTCTTGTTCATACTTACTGAAAGATGGATCCCTATTAGAAAGATTTTGGGTATTAGATGATACTGAGAGGGCAAAGTAATTTACACAGTTATGTGTAAATTTTATAAATTTATATTTATTTATATTTATAAATTTATAAATATAATTTACACATTTATATATCTCACTTTGACTCTGATAGAGAGGAATAATACCATGAGTTACAACCTCTGTAGATTCGTTTGACCCAATTCAAGGGAGCTAAGGCCAGGAGGAGAGCAATGAGAAAGAGACAATGAGGCAGGAGGCAAAATGGGAAACTTCTGCCTTAGTTACCCTGGACGTGCTTAGTTTATTGAGTGCTTACTCTGTGTTTGGCTCAATACTAAGTGCTTTCCATAGATTAACATGTCCCACCAACCCTTTGAGCTAGGTCTTGTTGTTATCCCCATTTTCCAGATGAGAAAGCTGAAGCTAAGAAAGGCTCAGTAACTTGCCCAGAGCCACACTTCTCCCCTCAGGTTGAGCTGAAGCAATACGACCCCAAGCCGACTTGATTAACCCAGAAGGTGGTCTTAAGGTGGGCAGCTCCTAGGAAAAAGATGCTCTGATGTGTAAATGTATACTTACTGGAGTCTCAGCCCAACCAGGATTAGGACTACACTAACAGTGTGTGTGTGTGTGTGTGTGTGTGCACATGTGCAAGTGTGTGTGCTCTGCAAGGACCATGTATGAATGTGTGCACTTTAGGAAGCCAGCAACATCACTGGTGTAAATGTCGTGCACACCTGAATACAAATGAAAAAGAAGGAGGAAAGGAAGGATGGAAATAAAGAAAAGTGAAGTGCCAAGTTTACCAGATGTCAGTAGCAGGTAAGGTGAGTTTTAAGGACACTTTCAGCTGTGGGAGAAAACCCAATGGGACTAAATGAATAAGCCAGAGGTAGGAAGACCTGAAGTTTAGCAAATTCAGAGGTTAAACCACTCCACCAAAGACCCAAGTGCTTTCCATTGTTCTGCTCTGCTATCTGCGTCCTCAAAATGGTTCCCCTCTGGCCAAACAGTTTGAGAGTTTACATCCGGACATGAAAACATTTAGAGGAAGAAGAAAACCATCTATTATGATGTATTCTTAAGGATTAGGTAGCCTTACTAGAACCCACCATCAGCCTTCTCTTTGTGTCAGTTAAAGCCAGTCACAGACCTACTTCCACACCAGTCCCTGGGAAGAGAAGTGAATCTCCATGGCTTAAACTGACCCCTTGAGATAGAGCGTGTCCTGAGAGTAAACCACTGTGGCCATCAAACTCCCAACACACTGTGTCCCATGCCAAAGATGGCATTCCTGCTAGATAAATGAACTCACAGACGGTGTTGAATGTTGAGTAAAGGGGCCCAATGTCCAACCTCCCAAAAGCAGAGGACTCACGGGAAAGGACTTAGGGCTTGGGAGAGCTCAGCTCTGCATGCTGTTTGCCATGTTCCCTCAATCCCCAGGGCTGTTGCACATGTATCCATACATGGAGCTAGAGAAATGGTCCATACACACAAAGCCCCTGCCTTCAAGGACTTTAAATTCTAGTGGAAGAGACAAAAAATAAAGAATAGACATATAATTTATATGGTAGCAAAGAGTAGTATATAGAAAAATAAAGGGAGATAGACTATAACAAAGGATGTACATCCTTCTAACTGGAAAGACCTCTTCATCCCTGCAATGCTATTCGCCCAGCCCAGTTAGTTCCTGTTCTTAGTTCAGGTCTTAGCTTATGTTTCACAGTCCTTTAGGGTCTTCCTAGCTTCTGAAGCTCTCTCTTCTCCTATGAGAACTTCTTCTTATCACCAGAGTTGCAATCTTATATACACTTATGTGAGTGTTTAGTTGTCCTTCTCTATATAATAAGAACCAAATAAACCAGGAAGTAAGTCCATGTGATCAAGATTCTATCTCCAGCAATGAGCACATTGCTTAGCACATAGTAACCACTTCATAAGCTTTTTTTTTTTTTTTTGAGTAATGGAATAAGAAACTAAATAACATAAAATACTGGCTTCCGGTAGGGCCACAGAAAAGAAGCATCTTTCCTGAGGGCCACGTGCCGCTACCTAATACAGCACATCAAACCCCGGCTATCTGCAGCCTAGTTTGCCTGCCCTGAACCAGGTCCCTAGGTCTGCATGCTTTCCAAAAATGCCAGTAAGTGATTGAAAAATATATAGATCAGGTAGCATTCTTATATCCTGTTCATCACTGAGTAGCAGAAGTATTTTTTTTCCTGTACAGCTTATACCACATGGAGAGGGCACTGGGAGCACAAAATCCTCTCTCTCCTTGGAGGTGTGTTTTGAAAGCTCTAGAGAATAAAATTGATGGCCAAGACTTCACAACACCCCTGATGATGAAAACTGTATCCAGCCTTGCTTCTATATATATAGCAGAGCAGCAAATATAGTATTGCAGACCATGGGGGAAAAATGTACATTTTGATTGTTATTATTATTCCCAGATCTATTTTGTCTCAAGCATAAAAGACAGAAAGGAAGTCACACTTCATTGAGTGTTCATGTTGTGCTAGACACTTTTAATAAAAAATATTAATGATAGAAAATAAGATTATTTAAATGCTTGCCTGCAAGATCTCCTTCAGCCTTTGAGACAGATTTTATTAGTATACCCATTTTACAGATGAGAAAACAGAAGCTCAGGATGGGAAGTTATTGCCTGAGATCACATGGTAGATGAGTGACAGAGACAGGTAAGCCAGGTCAGTCTGTCTCCAAAGCCTTATGTAAGTCTCTAAACTTTCTGCTTTAGTTTGGATTCCCCTGCTGAGAGCAGAGAATTAGAAAGAGTTTGGGTGCAGGAAGTTTATGTGGACAGTGATCTCCGGAGACAGGATTGAAGGAGCTGGGTACATGTCAGGAAGAGAGGAAATGACAACATAAGAGTGTTTGCTATGGTTTCAGATTTTAAGTCTGTGGGACCTCTGGGAGATTGGGGCATTTATCCACCTGCTTCAGTTCCTCACTGGCTAAGGATAGCTCCTGAGGGTGTTAATTCGCCTACCCTTTCAGGAGAGGGCTGAGTAGGCTCCAGAGACTTTGAAAAAGACCTTGAGTCAGAAAAGCAGAAAGAAGTTCATCAAGCACTTAAGGCGACGTGCTGTCAACATGAGTCTTCTGCACTGGACTCTGCAACAGCACCTGAAATCGCAGGTGGGCTGAGAGATGAGGTACCGGCCACCTGAAGCTCTGCTACACTCACTGTGGCTGAAGTTCAATTTCATTTCTTCTTCACCATGAACTTGTGAGTTAGGTGTTAAGTGTTCTACCTTGCAGTGGGGAAAGACTGGGGTTACGAATTGTCAATGACTAGCCAAAGGGTGCACAAGTGGGCAGTGCCCTTTGAGCCTCCATTTACAGGCAGATCTTTGCATTTGGCTTTCTTTCTTCTGCGCCACACTCTGTTCAACTAAGTTTGAACAAGGCTTAACACACAAGGATGCAAGAAACCAGATGAGAGAAATCCCAGCCTTCACCCTCAGAACAGCTGAGAAGGGCATGAGGCAGGGATATCACGACTCTACCACAAGACGGTGCTCATCTAAAGAAGAAAACACCAGGCAGACTTCCTCTGAGATCTGTCCTGGAAGCAGGAGGTCATCACTATCTCTAGAAACAGAGCTGGTCTCTATCTTATTGATATTATATCTTTACAATATAAACATCGATGTTTCATCAGTCCTCAGAGTTCACTTTGAGTAGTGAAGACACTAGCATTTTCATTTGTTTTTTAATCAGTGAATGGCTCCAAAATTATTTATTTATGTGCATCTATAAAGACACAACAAGAATCTTTGGGGGAGGGGCATCCTATACATCATGTTTGTGACTCTTCATCAACTTCTCCCCCAGCAAATGTGCAGAAAGGATGGAGCATCCCATGGCCCTGTAGGTTTCTAGTTTTGTCTTCATTTTCAGAACAAGTGAAGAAAAGACTCGAGGCAATTACTAGAGAATGGACTTGAGGATATGGGGAGGGGGAAGGGTAAGCTGGGACAAAGGGAGAGAGTGACATGGACATATATATACTATCAAATGTAAAATAGATAGCTAGTGGGAAGTGACCGCATAGCACAGGGAGATCAGCTTGGTGCTTTGTGACCACCTAGAGGGGTGGGATAGGGAGAGTGGGAGGGAGGGAGATGAAAGAGGGAAGAGATATGGGGATATATGTATATGTATAGCTGATTCACTTTGTTATAAGCAGAAACTAACACACCATTGTAAAGCAATTATACTCCAATAAAGATGTTAAAAAAAAAAAGGAAAAAAAAAAAAAGACTCGAGGCAAGTCTCTCTGTTTCAATCAACCAGGAAGTGATTCTGGATGATAATAAGAGAGGATAGCAAAGAAGGGGAGAAGGGGGAAATTACTGGCTTGGTCAAAGCTTGCAAAACGACACCAGTGATTAAAACATCTTATGCTGTCCTCGGGCTGCAGAAGCTATCACTGACAAAAGATCTCATACACACACACACAAAAGGAAAGAAATTAGCCATTAAAAATATTTCAGCATAATGCAATTATTACAGCTGTATAATTGAATGGGGAAACCATTGATCTGTAGTAGAAAAGAAATTGCTCTTCTCATTGTGTTCCTATGAATATGTGAACATTAATCTCCATCTATAATCAACGTTCACTTCAAATCTGATTGCGTGCTACTAAACACCCGTAGCTATGCTAACATTATGTTAATATGGTTCAACATCATAGCTCCCAGCTTCACAGCACAAATATTTTTCTTTGGCAATCAATAGTAATTTCAGCTGAGTGGATGGAAGTCACGTTTTAATGGTAATCTTTCCTCCAAGCCTCCAAGTGGAAACTCAGTTGATGTCTTAACATGGCTGCAATGCGTTGCATATAATCAGAAAAATTAACCTGAAAAGAGAGAGAGGAAGGAAGGGGGTGGGAGAGGTGGATTAGAACTAAGAAGCAAGCTTGGCAAAACTCTAAATCTACCTAATAGATGAAAGTGCTCATTAGGTAGGAAAGAAGTGAGGATGGGTGGGCGGATGGGATTGGATAAATGTATGTTGGTAGGGGGAGAGGTGTGCAGAAAGGGGGCTGGGACTGTTAAGAAATAAACTATTTCTCTGGCTGTAAGCCAATGGGATGGAGCAGCCAGGTACCTGTGCAACCTGGATTTTGCCAAAGCAACAGAAAGGTGTGAGGAAACAATAGGAAGCTTGACAAACCTGGATGCAATCTATATGGAAGCACCTTTGCTTTTGAAGCTAACACTCAGATGTCTCTTCTTTCTCTTACTCTTTCATTCATTCATTTATTCATTCATCTATAGAAAGCAATAGAAAATTTTATAAATTTTTATATTTATAAAAATAAAGAAAATTTGGAAAGTGAAGAAATTTGTGAAGGAGAAATTACCTTTTTAAGCTCCTCTACTGCTGGGCACCAGGAATATAAGAATAAAATCAGCACATCTCTGTCCACAGAGAGTTGATGCTTCAGAATGGGGGTTAGACACATGAACAGCTCACATTAACAACCCCTATTGCTTTGGGAGTTCTCCGTACCTCCCCTGCTCCCTTAGCCATGATATTCCTTTTCTGCCACGAGAAAAAGAGACAGAGAGAAGAATGTTTGCTACATTCATTGGGCAAGCATTAATTTCAACCCCCAAAGACTTATCCGAAGGAATTCTTAGGTGAAATCACTGTCTCAGCTCCTTCATCTAAGGCTGCTGCCCTCCAGGACTCCTTGTCAACCACACCACACCCTCCCATAGCTCCTTAAATCACCGGCTCAATCTCTGAGAAGGGTCAAGTTTATGACCATCAAGTCTGCGTGTTGTTTATTATAAGGCAAAGGAAAATAAAACAACACGAGAGGGTTCCCAGGCTCTTTTCCTTCCCCTAATCGTTAACAAGGATTCTAGTGACGTCCCTTTCTTTCACTGCTCCCTCAAGCTCCCCGCCCTCTCTTGCCTAGGTCCTATTTTGAAGATCAGAGGGGAACATTCGCTGAAGGACAGCAGGGTAGACACTGAAATGAGAAGGGAAATCCAGAGAAGAGATGACAATGGGCCAATGAGAAAGGATGAGGAGAACACTTCCAGGTGAAAGGTCATCAAGGTTAAATATTTGCTTGTTTGAGTTCAGAAAGAGGGGAAACTTGTGAAAGAGAAACTGCCACGGATATGGGAAATACTGAAAATATTGGATAAAGGGAAAATTTTTTTTAATGTTTTCTTATAGTTTGCTGCTTATTCCACTTTATCAAGCCCTACAGAGACCTCAGTGGAGAAATTATCATCTCTTTACTATTTGTTTTCTTCTTTATAATTCCAAAGTGAGGAAGGATTTGAATTACTTTTACTTATTTCTTGCAATCTCAAAAGGCTTTTTATAGGATGACAGTAATAATTATTATCAAATATGACTTACATAACAAAGCTCGAACTATTGGGGAGCCTCTCTCAGATGTCTTCTTTATCCCCAAAACTCCTGCTCAACTTTAATTTCATCAGCTCTGCTTGGTTTATTGTGACTGTCTCTCCCCCGGCCTCCCTAGACCTTGGGTTTTTACCTTTTAATCTGTCCCATACAAGATGAACCAAAAAGCTTGCATGATCAGGCATACTTTTCAAGACATTTGGAAACTAAGCATCCAGAACATGGAAACAAGACTATATATTTCCATCCATGTTTAAAGTCACGCAATAGCCAGTGAAGTACTTGACAAAATTTCACTAAACTTACCGTTAAATGTTTAGAAGCCTGTTTTGAGTTTTACTGCTTATTAGCAAAGCCAACAAAAAAAAAAGTCACTGGAGAAAATACTCAATCTTCCCAACACAAGAAAAACAGCTGAAAGATTACACAGAAAACAGTATGGTAACAAATAAAAAGGTATTCCTTTGCCAGCAGATTCCATTAGAAGATGCAGAGAAAACCTTGCTGAAGATCTGAAGAGTCAAGTGTTAAAAGAAATTATTTGATGTGTGAGGTCTGCTGTACAGTTGGGTGAAAGTACAGATGTTTCTAACGTTTCTTTCCTTGTGGAATTTGCGACATGTAATACGGAATAAACTTCTTTTTAACACTGAAGAATATATGTAATGGAGAAAAAATATTTCAGCAATACATGACTTTGTTATGAAACCAATATTTTATGAAATAACTATAAGTGGATCTACTGATAGAGTGACTAATTGAGTGGGATTTATTTTTCTTTTTAACTCCAGGTAAGGTTACAAAGAAAGCTCTGGATATGAAATTCATAGACTAGATCATTACATCTATAGCAAAAAAATAAAATAAAATAGTTGAAGTCGTAGGTGTGCAAAAATGTTTACAGTTTATTATCATGTGCTTAATTTTGTAAAAGATCTTTAAAACACAAAAGAATGTTTACCTTTATAATGAGATAGTGACAATAAAAATAATTTTCATAATGTAGCAAAGAACTTCAAGAGCTGCTAGCTTTAAGGTTATTTATTTTTCTTTTATAAAATGACAAGTGTTTTAAGTTTCCAAACAATTTTTCTGCCACTGAAATATCTGTCAGTATAATGTCACTTATCAGATAATTTAATAATAATAATAACAATGATGTTGAGAATAATAATAAATATAACCTCTCACTTCAAGGTTAAGGTGACATTTTAAAAACAAGGAACAAAGTATCTGTTCAGTAAATGAAACAGGCTATGGAGAGAGTGTTTTGAAAATGAATGTTGGAAAACATCTCTGTTACAAATTTTGTTGCTAAAAACAATATAAATGCATTAATTATAAGAGCTCTGCCTATATACTTGGAAATACATCACAGAGTTGTTTCTCCTGTGTAAAATTCTTCTAAACCAAAATTTGTAGTGGCATTTGAAGTGTTTGCATGAACATATGGGGGCAACACCTTCCGATTATTTCGTGAAACTACTAACTGGCATTATGCAAGATAGATTGTCTCTAGATTACATCAAAAACTGCTGTATAATTGGTGGATGAAATGAAGTTGAAAAATGAGTTTGATGATGAGGAAAGCAGAGCCTGGGGTGCCCTTCTTTTGCATTTTGCTCTATGTGTCAATTTCAGGGATAGATTGCTTTGTAACAAACCACTCTTAATTTTGCGTGGTTCTGGTGTTTGAAATCCTCAGCTGAACAATTCTTAGGGTATCTGGAGCACTTGCAATCAAATGCCGGTGGGGCTGGAGATATCTGAATGCTTCTTTATTCAAGTTTCTGATGCTTGGTCTCTAGGATCACTGGCATGGCTGAAATGATTGGGTGCTAGCTCAGCATCTCTCTCTCCAAGCGGTTACTCCACATAGCTAGCTTGGCTCCCTTAGAGCATGGTGGGTCCATGATAGTCAGATTTTCCCCCGTGTGGATGGCTTCCCCCAGTATGAGCATTCCAGAAAACTCAAGTGGAAGCTCTAAGGTTTCTTCTTATAGCACAGTCTTGGAAGTCCCAGAAAGTTGCTTCCACCACATTCTGTTGGTCAAGAAGATCTCTAGAGCCAGTCCAGAAACAAAAGGATGGGAATTAGACTCCACCTCTCAATGCAAGGAGCATCACAAGTACAGAGAGAGAAGGAACTGAAGATAGTCATCAACTTCTGTAAGAATTAACTGATGTAACACATCTGAAACACCTGATCCTGTTGCTAACTTATAATCAGTGCTTAGACAATATAAAGAACATGTACTCAAATACTTTTTAAAGTTCGAACAGAGCTCGTGTGATTACAATGACTGATTCCTTTTCTTATTTTCTTTAACACATGTGGCCTGACAAAGGATTGTTTTGTTTTGTTTGTGGAATATAATGCTAACAACTAATGTTTATTGAACTTTTCTGATATGCTGAGCTCTTTTCACAAATGATGAAATTTGATCCTCTCCACAAATCTTTTAGGTAAGTACTCTGTGTACTTGGATTCCTTAGATACTAAAGACTAAAGCACAGAGAATTTTGTGACATCCTGGGTCACACAGCATCTAGTACCAAATGGATATGAGAGTCACCTAATCTAATAGCAGTGACTGAGCTCTGTCCTGCCAGGTGGTTGAAAAGTCTGTAAAGATATACATGTTAAATTCCATTTTATTATGCATTTCATGAATTAGTTTCATTCTAATTTATTAAAATAGACCACAAAAAATTATAGTATATCTTTTCTGTAGAATACTATATAACTGTCACAAAGGATGAGGTAGGTGCTTTGTATTATTTTGAAAACAAAGTTGTAGGAATATATAAAATATACATATAGAATATACTTACTATGTATATATTATATATATACAGAGAGAGAGAGAGATGCCACATTAGAAACTGTTACATGTAGTTCATACTGGGAAATGGGAATTGGGTTTATTTGACAAGAAAAAAGAAAGGTCCTTTTTTCCTTTTCAGGAAAAGGAAAAAGTTACTATTACTTAGTGCCATAGTGGTTGCTGCTCCTGGCTTGCCTCAGCCCACCCCAAAGATTACCTACAGCTTTGCCTACAGTTCCCATATACATTACTTTGGCTTCGACCTCAAGGTCCTCAAGCCTTCTCTCTCTCTCCCTCCCTCTCTCTCTCTCTCTCTCTCTCTCTCTCTCTCTTGCCCCTAGGATTTTTCTTGCCCTGCTGGCTTGGCCCAGGTCAGAAGCCCCTGTGAGCAGACCTCAACTCATGAGGGACAGCAGTTATGGATAAACACTCCTACTTCTCTGAACTGTGTTCTTCACAGCTTCTCATGGGTCTCTGTGGACTGTACCCCAGTTATCCACAGCAGCCCCCCCCTTCCCGTTTTCACACCCCCTTTACTGGCATTCCCCCTTCCCTGTCTCACTCCCCAGGTCCTCACCATACTTCCTGGGATCACCTCCCAAATAAACTACCTGCACCTGAATCCTTCTCTCAGCATCTGCTTTAGAGAGACCCCAAACTAAGACAAATAGTATTTGAACTTTTTCTTGTGCTCATGTAACTTTCACTTAAACAAGCAAACAAAAGACAAAAGGTGTTATTCATTCATTTAAATGAATAACACCATCAAAGAGTGAACTATTTTCAGGCACCAGCATGGGTGGCGTTATCCCTGTTGCACACACTGGGCTTCTGGCTGAGGGTCTGAGTAGCCTTCTGGTTTCCACTAATGGGCACGAACACATTCTGAGGCCACATTTGCATCTAAGGAAAACCAGGCTCTGGACAGGGTCTCTCCAGCAAGGCTTGGAGAGCAGGATTCCAAGCTCACTGCCTTGCAAAACGGTAGCATGACTTGTTTCTCTGTTTCCCGTCCCCACCCTCTCTCACAAGCATCTTTGATTTAACACAGCTTTATGCTCATCACCACACCATTACTACGGGATGCTTGCTTCCCACGAGCGCATAGCCTGGGCCGAGAGACCCCGCAATTCATTGTCTGGCTCTGACACAGTGCCCTGGGCCCTGGCCCTGGGGAACCGAACTAAGTCGTCTCAAGATTACAAGCCATTTCAGCCCAATCAGAGGTTATGGCCCCTACTTTTTAACATCCTGCTTTTATTTGAAGGCTATGAAGTGTAATAGTTCACCATTTTGGTTTAAGTATCACCATAAAAGTCACTGAGATGGAACAGGCCATAAGTAGTTCTTTTACATAGTGTAGCTGAGGCTGGGAGCTTACGTCTTCATTAACCCACAGAAATGGCTCTGAAATGAAATGCCGGGTGGGTGCCGCTCAGCGTCAGGGATCAATCATATCCTTCTGACCCCGTGTGCCTCACTTTGTCCCTTCGTGGTGCTGATGGTGAGTGAGTTGGGAACTCAGGAAGGAAAGGAGCAGACAAACGTCATAAGGAGATTCTGTGGATGAAACACCCAGCTCTGGGATGAAAAGTGAAAAACTCTTCCCGATACGGAGCCGTTTGCCCAGGAAGACATCTCTCCTTATCACCCACCGGCCATCAAGTATTCTGGGTCACCAGAATCTGTCCCAGAGGCATAGAATCTGTAGGCATATGCTGTGGTCTGGCTGTTTTGTGTCTCCCTCAAAATTCATACTTTAAAATCCTAACCCCCAAGGTGATGGTCTGAGGAGGAGGGGTCTTTGGAGACATTAAGATAGAGTCCTCATAAATGAGATAAGTTCTCTCATAAAAGAGACCCCACAGAGATCCCTAGGCCCTTCCACTAGGTGAAGACACATGAGAAATCAGCAGTCTGCAGGCTGGAAGATGGCTATTACTAAAACCTCACCATGCTGGCACCCTGATCTCCAACTTCCAACCTCCAGAATGGTGAGAAATAAATTTCTGTTGTTATAAACACAGAAGCTACCCAGTTTGTGGTATTTCATTATAGCAGCCCAAATGGACTTAGACAACATAGTATGACAAAACAATTTTATTCTGCTTATCAGGGTGGCATTTGCTTATGTCAGAATTCCAGGGGACATTTTCTACCCATTCCACAGTACTGTGAGAAAAAAACAGTTCTTTAGTGAAATAATTTGGTGGAAAAATTAACCAGGGATTTTTCACTACATAGAATTTAGGACTCAAAGAGCTTTAATATGTTGACAAATACACAAATTGCCAAAGATTTTTATTTGAAACTTTTCTCAAAGAATTTCTCTTAGAGTTCAAGTTTCATGCTTTATTGACATAAGGTGACCTTTCTCCCAATGCTCACATGGAAGATTCAGAACCTTGTCCCATCCATGGTGACCTAACACTTGAACACATAAGAACCAAACACTCCACTGCACTAAGAGTTACATATCACCCCATCCTTTTGCAACTGCCACTCATATGCTAAGGTTCCCATCCCTCTTGCCTAATTCTGCCCCTACCCCTAAATGACAGGGTGAGGGTCTGTAGCCAAGACAAGTTGTCTTCATTTTCTTTATTGCCAAGCCATTATTATCTATAAGTTTATATTATTATCTATACGTTTATTATCCCATCTCTAAAATTGGATATAGAGAAAACTCTCCCAGCACCAACTCTCTATATCCAATTTTACCCAACAGATTTTTTTAATGAAGAGATCTACCCTTGTCTTATAAATAGGGCCATTCAACCCACTTTCTCCCATGACTAAATGTGATAGGTCTTCAGTACATGTTAGTGTCTTGTCTTGTCTTTCCATTTTTTCTTTTCTTAGAAAATCCTAAGAACTAAAGCTCTACAGAGTGACTCTCAGATTCGATGGGACCAAAGGCCCACACTAACCAAGGATGCCGTGGTCATGTAGCAAGACATAGGCAACTCCTTCTTATTTTCATATTCATGCCAACAATGCTAATCTATCACAACATAACCTACCTCTTTACAGCCCTCCTGTGGATCCATTAAATTTTCTCTGAGAGGTAAAACCTATTTGACCTCTCGGCCTTGACTCTTGCTTCCTTAAAATCCTTTCTCTTGAAAAGCCTTTCCAATCATCTTTATCTTCCTCATAAAGGTGGAGATATGGTCATGTGGCCATCTCTTAACAAACATGCATTGTTAAAGCCAGAAAAACTACTCTCCTGCTCTTTGTAAGGTCTTCGCTTTGCAGAAATGCCTCTTTTATTCAATGTCTTTCAAGTTGTGAAACATCGCCCTTTCTGGTCCATGGTTCCCCATTCCCTTGTCTCGTGTGCACATCATGAGGTAATGGGGTAAGAAGGCGCATCATACACCAGTTCCAGAGCTTAAGCCCAAGAATACTGGAGAAATCTCTGCTCTACTAAGTCTGTGGCTATGAAAAGAGCATTTTGTTTTCATTGTACAAAAGAGACCTGTAGGAAAGTCTGTCTTTAGACACCCAGAAATAATGTGTGCTCCCTCCCCAGTAAGTAAACATGGCATCTAAAATGGGGCAAGTCCAGTCTTTCGTTTTGCCAATTGCAGAACCAAATTTAGTTTATCAATGGAGGCAGCTCCTTCTATGTCAGCCCAGGTTCTGTACTCAGCAAGAGTGTAACTTGAAGTCACCATTCAGTAGTCCACTGACAATTTGGAGTTAAAGAAGGAAGCTAAGATGTAGCCTCTATAATCCACATATAGAAGATTCAGAACCTTTGCTCATCCATGATAACTTAGCACTTAAACACACCAAAACCAAGCATTCTACTGCATGAAAATATACCCAACATCTGGTCCTTTTGTAGCTGTTATCCATTTACTAATGTTCCCATCCCCCTATGCCTAGTTCTCGGCTCCCTACCTCTAGATGATGGGATGGGGGTTAAAACCAAGTCCCAGACACGAAGCTCTCCATAAAAAACAGACCTCTATCACATTCACTCTGCATGGCTGTATTTCTGATTCACTGTCCTCTAGCCATTTATTTCCTTCAACTCCACACTCCCCAAAATATTCCAACAATAATTTTTCATTTTCTCCTAATTTTGCTTTTAGTTTTTTTTTAAGTTTAGGTTCCCCATTTTCTTATCCATTATACTCTTCATTTAACCTCCATAGCTATTTTGATGATTCCCTTTAGATTATTCCCTTTTGATTATTCCTTCCATCAAACTTATACTGATACCCCACTGGGCTTTCTCTGGCTGGTATGTGGGGGCCTGTAAACTGTTTCTTTGCCAACCATTTACATATTTCCAAGGATGCAGCTACAGCATTATTCTTACTGCCACCTTTTTGTCAAGAATAACATTTCTAATAAACTAATAGCAGCAGATTCTCTCCAGAAAAATGATGGAGCTCTCATCAAAGAACCATGCTATTGTCCTTTCCCTCAAAGTGCTGCCTTTGTGGGTACTTGCATCATTTACTACTTTTCTTTGTGTTCTTCAGAAGCTTGGCTTTCTCATCTTTGAATTATTCCTCTGGAACAGTTAGATATGCCTTGGACCTCATATGTGCAACATCAAGATGATGTATTTTCCTACAGGATTAAGGATTAAACTTGCCACTACCCATCCCTACCTGACTAATATGGGCTGGTTTGTGTCCCCTCAGTATAAGGCATCCAAAACACATTAAAATCATCTGAGACATGACAAGATTTAGCTTATTCCCAATCCTTCTAGATCCCAGCACAACAAAGACTTCCTTGAACTGGTGACTTTATGATTGTGATCCATTGCCTTGGGCCTCAAATGACAGAATAGAACAACATTAAGACCAACAGGGCAGAGCGAAGGGCAGTGGGTGTCCAGAACTTGAGGCAGCCACCACCATCTTACTCAAGTTAAGCTCTTGAGAACTCCTTGGGGAGATGAATTTTGTACCCAGGACTCATTTATCTTCTACAGCATTCTCCTAATTGGCTTCCTGTCTTCCTTTCATTTCTTCATAAAATACAGATACACTACCCCACTAGAGCTAATATTCCTGCTGCTGATTTGTGGATGTTTCATCACCTGGTGCTCTTGCATCCGTATCCATCTATCTATCTATTTCCTAAATTATATTCCTGTGTATTTTTCCAGATGTTTGGAATTGCTAGAAGTCTGAACTCTGATTTACAGAGTGGAGGTGGGGGGAGGGTGTTATTTAATGCAACATGATTTGAAGTGTCACACAGTCTGTCTATATTTGGAAATATCTACTTTCCTGGCATCACACAGAACCAGACACAGCCTAAGGCCTTATGTTTCCTATTTAACTTAACAACCTACACAAATGTCTCTTTTACATATTATCAATGTGTCTTTAATAGTCTTGCAATTCTTGAAGCAATCTGAGTCTGATTTGAATAAGAAAAATCCTGCAGGCTGTGGTATGTGAGGACCCAACTGTCTCACACAACCAACTACAGTTTCAAAATACACACACTAGCCCAGAAGAGCATCTTTCATGCCTTTTGAAGAACACCTATTCTTAATTGTTGTATTTAACATGTGTTTAAGATTTATGGTCTGGTAGGATCTTTTCATTTTGTTTTTATTTCTGTTTTGACATGGGATGGGGTGGGGCAGGGTGTGGTTTACGAAAACAGCTCAGTGAAATAGCATAAAAATGATGCAATTTCTTGCTCTGTCATATTGGTCTATCAGTAAAATATTGGCTACAAATAATTTCTACAGTCCTCCTTGAAGGCTTCCAACAACAGCACAGATATGTGTGTTATATACAACATTAGCTGTGGAAAGAATAACAGGGTTAAAGAAGACATTTTCCAGTTATAAGGAGAGTAAGAACCACTCTGACTTTTTTAGGGTGAAAGCAATCAACTGTGAGTCTCATTGGGGTAGCCTTGGTGAGCCCTCCAGACTGGAAATTCAGACACCCAGCAGGTATTTTGTCTCCTGAGTGAATGGGGTAGCAATGAGGAGTAATATGAATAAAGCCTAAGGGAAAAAAAATGGAACAAGAAAAAAGATGACCATAATTATTCTCTGGACTGGATAAAGTTGCCCCTCAAGTTCACTCATCTCCAAGTTCACTGAACAACTTTCTAACATTTTTGTTGAATGTTCACACCAGGGAAGAAGTAGAGGAAGAGATCCTTGATAATAAACAGAAGAAATATATTCACCTGGAAAGTAAAGGTGACTGTACATTGGTTCAGTGTTATCTGGTTTATGCATCCATTGTTTATGAGTTTGGTTACTGTGAGTTGGTTCCAAGAATTTGAACATCAGACGAACAACAATCAAGTTATATTTCAGGACATGCAAACTTGAGAGGTTGTCACTTCTTTACCCTGGCCCATTGGACTCCGTCTTTGAATCTTGAGTCAAGTATAAAAATTCATAACTCATTGGAACTATATTTCTAGAGGCACTTTTTGAGATTTCCCTTGCATTCCTATTGCTGAGATTCCCTCAAGCTCTCCTGATTTCTATCCTTCTCAAGGTTGAGAAGTGCAGCTTTTCCTTTACTTCTCTGAACTATCCACTATATACTTCAAAATATGTATATATTTTTTACTTTGCTTTCATTAGCCAGATGTGAATTCTATTTCTTGCAACTTGGGACCATAAGTCATTCAGGAACCACGAGGGCTTTTCCACTTGGGTACAAATCAAGGTACTTGAAAGCCACAACTTTTTAACTGGATTTCAGGACCCAGAGGCAGGATAACTAACCTTTTATTAGGGAAGCTGTGAACTCTGCCTCCTCCTTTCCAGGCAGAGACAAACAGTTCTCCACCCAGGCCTGACTGAGCAATGTGATGGTCAGAACCCACAGGCGTTCGCACAGGAAGGAACTGCTGGAACTTGCTCAGGAGGCCCTGGCCAGCACCACGTGCTAGAGGGCCCAGGAGGAGGGTTCCTGCCTCACCCTGGGCGGTCGGGTGGAAATAAACTGTGTCTACCGCCTGGTTCTGGCAGCAAAAGCAGCACCAGCACCAGAGAAAGTTCGGACTCCAGACCCCCCAAAACCAGGAAATTCCACTCTGGAGCTAAAATTGTAGCTGGCCTCCCCAGCCGTGCTCCCAGCTTGCATGCACTGAAGCCACAGCACAGCCTGTATCCACACACCAAGTTACCCACGTGGGTTGAATTATGGAAGCACAGAACTGCTGGGGCTGAGGTCCTCTGTAACTCTCCCACCCTCGGAACCCTGGGGCAAGAGGGATTTTCACCCTCCATGTGCTTGAATACTTGGAACAAGCTGGCTGTTCATTTTAACCACCGCATTAGAAACAGAAGACTCACACACGCGAGCCAGGCACCGAACTAGAGAGTTAATGAAAGTTATCTATCCACTCTTTCTGACAACATTTTGTTCAAAGTAATATTAACCCCATTTTACAAAAGTTGCCCGGGTTTACATGATGTTTATGAGCCAGGTTTGGAATTTGAGCCCAGATTTCTTATGCCTGAAGCCTAACTATTTGATTGTTTCTAACTGAGGGACCTGAGAGTGTTTGTACTGATGCTACTATGCTCAAGTGCTTTTATAAAATTAGAAAACCAGACCCCTTACACTATTGGAAGAGCCAGGAAATGCTTTCCTCTATGCCAGGAGATTTTCCTCTGCCTGTCCTGGGAAGGTCATTGTCATGCTCAGTTCACAAAGGATATGACTTGGAGGAAAGAGCCCTGGATTAAGAATTAGGAATCCAAAGCCACTGTTGGCATGACATGGGTTCTGACACTTGCCTTCTTTGTGTCTTCAACACATTCATTTCTAAGACAGGGCATAACAACCTCGAGCGGCAATAGCTGTGTGCTCTGTGAATAAGGCAATGATGGATCAAAAGGTAGGGGAGGAAGCCATCTGTCCCAGTGGAGGTAAGTTTTTATTACTAACATTGTTTAGACTTGAAAATGAAGGTGGCTTTTAGTTGTTTTATGATTGCTTTTAAATTGCCTTTAGACAATGCAACCCTTACAACCTGCCAGATGGAGTGGGGTGGCGGGGTGGGAGGCACTCCCAATTCTCCTAACTCTGCATGTCCATAGATCAAGGAATTTACCAGAAAAATTCAAGGCTGCTGCTAGAAAAAGACTTATAGACCACAAACATCAAATCCGTCACTTACAAATCCAGAAATTAAAGCCCCTAAAAGAGAAGTGACTTGCCCAAGATCACATAGTAAATCAGTGGCAGAGTGAAGGTTAAAGCCAATCTTCTCAATATAAAAGGGAATTTTGGTACAAATGTAAAGTAATATTATCACATTATCTTATGGCTGGAAAAGCACCCCCTAATAGTTCCAAGGAGCCCAGGCCCTTCCAGTTCTGATTCTGACACTCAGGCAGAGTTTCCTCGGGTGGAGGGAGCACAGGACTTGGATCCCAAAGATTTGGATTCAAGTCTTTGGGTGCTGATGACCTCATTGTGTGGGGAGGAGACATGAACAGCTAATTCATGCTATCAGGTGGAAATGACTGCCCAAGACACCAGCACAAGCAGTGTCCCAAAGAGCACACGATGAGTTGTCAAATTAGCAGAACAAGAAAGTAATGATCCCGGAAAGCAGAGTAAAGCAACCACTTTGCCTCTTTCATGAACCCTTCCCAGCTCACCTTATATCCCTCTGGCTTTCTAAGCCCTTCATCAGTTACTTAAATAGGTGATTTGCTTGGTAATGATGTGTTTATGAAAAACGATGTTTTAGGGAAACCATAAGAGATTTAGAGTCAATAGACCTATGTTTATAGCTCATCTCTGCCATTTGCTAATTGAATGATCTTGAACAAGTTCCTTTACCTTTGAAACTGAACTTTCTCTTCTGCAAAGAGGGAACAATAACCTATATTTCTCATGACTGGGTGAGAGTTAAGTGAGAAACTGGACAGAAAGCATCCACCACTGTCCTTGGCTCCCGGTGAATGCAGAGTAGCTCCTTTTTCTTCAGTTGTATGGCTAACTCCTTGAGGGTAAGTTCAGGCCTTTATATGACTCAACATCTCTCATGGCTCTTTCACAGCGGTACCCAAAGCACTGTTGATTTGAACTGACTCAAGAATGGTCAGGAGACAAAGATTAATCTCCAAAATTTACAAGCAGCTCATGCAGCTCAATATAACAAAACAAAAAAACCCAATCCAAAAATGGGCAGAAGACCTAAATAGACATTTCTTCAAACAAGATATACAGATTGCCAACAAACGCATGAAAGATGCTCAACATCACGAATCATTAGAGAAATGGAAATCAAAACTACAGTGAGGTATCACCTCACACCAGTCAGAATGGCCATCGTCAAAAAATCTACAAACAGTAAATGCTGGAGAGGGAGTGGAGAAAAGGGAACCCTCTTGCATTGTTGGTGGGAATGTAAATTGATACAGCCACTATGGAGAACAGTATGGAGGTTCCTTAAAAATCTAAAAATAGAACTACCATATGACCCAGCAATCCCATTACTGAGCACATACCCTGAGAAAACCATAATTCAAAAAGAGTCATGGGCTTCCTTGGTGACACAGTGGTTGAGAGTCCGCCTGCTGATGCAGGGGACACGGGTTCGTGCCCTGGTCCGGGAAGATCCCACATGCCACGGAGCAGCTGGGCCCGTGAGCCATGGCCGCTGAGCCTGTGCTTCCAGATCCTGTGCTCCGCAACGGGAGAGGCCACAACAGTGAGAGGCCCAGGTACCGAAAAAAAAAAAAAAAGAGTCATGGACCACAATGTTCATTGCAGCTCTATTTACAATAGCCAGGATATGGAAGCAACCTAAGTGTCCACTGACAGATGAATGGATAAAGAAGATGTGGCACATATATACAATGGAATATTACTCAGCCATAAAGAGAAATGAAATTGAGTTATTTGTAGTGAGGTGGATGGACCTAGAATCTGTCATATAGAGTGAAGTAAGTCAGAAAGAGAAAAACAAATACTATATGCTAACACATATATATGGAATCTAAAAAAAAAAAAATGGTTCTGAAGGACCTAGGGGCAGGACAAGAATAAAGATGCAGGCATAGAGAATGGACTTGAGCACACAAGGAAGGGGAAGGGTAAGCTGGGACGAAGTGAGAGAGTGGCATGGACATACATACACTACCAAATGTAAAATTGATAGCTAGTGGGAAGCAGCCACATAGCACAAGGAGATCAGCTCGGTGCTTTGTGACCACCTAGAGGGGTGAGATAGGGAGGGTGGGAGGGAGGGAGACGCAAGAGGGAAGAGATATGGGGATATATGTATATGTATAGCTGATTCTCTTTGTTATAAAGCAGAGACTAACACATAATTGGAGTAAAGCAATTATACTCCAATAAAGATGTTAAATAAATAAATAATAAATAATAAAATTAAAAATAGAATGGTCAGGAGAGAGAAGAGGAGAGTCCATGAACAACAGACAAAAGTTGGATTTCCACTATTTTTCATTGAATATCAATCAGAATCTGAGTTGAGCTTCCCGACAACTCTTCATGGCCCTGGGCCACTGTGTGATTCCATCACTGGCTTGATGCAGAGCTATACCGACAACCAGAGAAGAAAAATTACTTCCCCAAACATCTCAGAACCCAGGTGGTTTTACTGGTGATCACTTTAAAACTTCCATATGGCAATCTCTACAGCACATTCCTTTCCCCAGGACATATAAACTGATAGAAAACTACAAGTTCAATAAAGTAAATGAAACCTTCATGGCAGAACCTGACCAAAAGAAAAGTACCACTTATCATCATAGCCATGAGAGTGCTATACCAAAATTAGTCACAAGTACTGAATGGTTTATGAAAAAAAAATTATTATTATTTACAGGCATACCTCAGAAATGTTGCAGGTTTGGTTCCAGACCACTGCAATACAGCAAATATTGCAATAAAGCCAGTCACATGAATTTTTTGGTTTCCCAGTGCAAGTAAAAGTTATGATTACACTATACTGCAGTCTATTAAGTGGGCAGCTGCATTATGTCTAAAAACAACAATCTACATACTTTAATTAAAAAATGCCTTACTGCTAAAAATTGCTGACCATCATCTGAACCTTCAATGATTTGTAGGTTTTTGCTGGTGAGGGTCTTGCCTCGATGTTGATGGCTGCTGACTGATCAGAGTGGTGTCTGCTGGGGTTGGTGTGACTGTGACAATTTCTTAAAATAATACAACAGTGAAGTTTACTTTCACAAACAATTTCTCTGTAGCATGCAATGGTGTTTGATACAATTTTACCCACAGTAGAACTTATTTCAAAACTGGAGTCAATCCTCTCAAATCCTCCTGCTGCTTTATTAACTAAGTTTATGTAATATTCTAAATTCTTTGTTGCCATTTCAACAATCTTCACAGCATCTTCACCAGGAGTAGATTCCATTTCAAGAAGCTGTTTTCTCTGCTCATCCATAAGAAGCAACTCCTCATCGGCTCAAGTTTTAGCATGAGATTGCAGCAATTCAGTCACATCTTCGGGCTCCCTTTCTAATTCTAGTTCTCTTGCTATATCCACCCTATTTACAGTTACTTCCTCCACTGAAGTCTTGAACCCCTCAAAGTTATCCATGAGGGTTGGAATCAACTTATTCCAAACTTCTGTTAATGTTGGTATTTTGACCTCTTCCCATGAATGTTGAATGTTCTTAATAGCATCTAGAATGGTGAATCATTTCCAGAAAGTTGTCAATTGACTTTGCCCAGATCCATCATAGGAATCACTATCTATGGCAGCTATAGCTTTAGAAAATGTATTTCTTAAATAATAAGACTTGAATATCAAAATGACTCCTTGATCTTTGGGCTGCAGAACAGACGATGTGTCAGCAGGCATGAAAACAGCATTAATTTCATTGTACATCTCCATCAGAGCTCTTGGGTGACCAGGTGCATTGTCAATGAGCAGTAATGTTTTTAAAGGAATCTTTTTTTTCTGAGCCAAAAGGTCTCAACAGTGGGCTTAAAATATTCAGGAAACCATGTTGTAAAAAGATGTGGGGCTTCCCTGGTGGTGCAGTGGTTGAGAGTCCGCCTGCCGATGCAGGGGACACGGATTCGTGCCCCTGTCCGGGAAGATCCCACATGCCGCGGAGCGGCTGGGCCCATGAGCCATGGCCGCTGAGCCTGCGCGTCCGGAGCCTGTGTTCCGCAACGGGAGAGGCCACAACAGTGAGAGGTCCACGTACCGCAAAAAAAAAAAAAAAAAAAAAAAAAAAGATGTGCTGCCATCCAGGTTTTGTTGTTCCATTTATAGTGCACAGGCAGAGTAGATTTAGCATAATTCTTAAGGGTCCTAGAATTTTTAGAATGGGAAATGCACGTTGGCTTCAACTTAGTAAACAGCTGGATTAGCCCCTAACAAGAAAGTCAGCCTGACCTTTGAAGTTTTGAAACCAGGAGTTGACTTGTCTCTAGCTATGAAGGTCCTAGATGGCATCTTCTTCCAATAGGAGGCTGTTTTGCCTACACTGAAAATCCGTTGTTTAGTGTGGCCACGTTCATGGATTATCTCAGCTAGATCTTCTGGATAACTTGCTGCAGCTTCTACATCAGCCCTTGCTGCTTTACCTTGCACTTTTATTTTATGGAGAGAACTTCTTTCCTTAAACCTCATAAACCAACCTCTGCTGGTTTCAAACTTTCCTCCTGCAGCTTCCTCACTGCTCTCAGCCTTCACAGAATTAAAGAGAGTTAGGGCCTTTTTCTGGATTGGGGAATGCTGTGGCTAGTTTGATCTTCTATCCAGACTACTCAAACTTTCTCCATATGAGCAGTAAGGCTGTTTCACTTTCTGATCATTGATGTATTCACTGAAGTAGCACTTTTAATTTCCTTCAAGAACTTTTCCTTCGCATTAACAACTTGGCTAACTGTTTGGTGCAAGAGGGCTTGCTTTTGGCCTGTCTCAGCCTTCACCTTGCCTTCCTCACTAAGCTTAATCGTTTCTAGCTCCTGATTTAAAGCAAGAGACATGCAACTTTTCCTTTCACTTAGAGGCATTGTAAGGTTATTAATTGGCTTTTCCATTACTGTTGTGTCTCAGGGAATAGTGAGGCCCAAGGAGCAGGAGAGACTTGGGAGAACAGCTGGTTGGTGGAGCAGTCATAAATTTGCCATTTTATATGGGCATGGTTCACGGCACCCCAAAACAATTACAATTGTAATGTCAAAGATCATCCGTCACAGATCACCTTAACAAATATACTAATAATGAAAAAGTTTGAAATATTGTAAGAATTATCCAAATGTGACACAGAGACAAGGAGTGAGCAAATATTGTTGGAAAAATTATACCAATAGACTTGCTGGACACAGGATTGTCACAACCTTCCATTTGTAAAAAATGCAATATCTGCAAAACACAATAAAGTAAAATGCAATAAAACAAGGTATCCCTATATTACTATTTTATTATTTATTACAATAAAAAATAATGTTTGTTCCAAACAATTGAAAAAAAGAGTTTTATATTAAGGAACACACACATATATATGTGTGTGTGTGTGTGTGTGTGTGTGTGTGTGTGTGTGTATATATATATGTGTGTGTGTGTGTGTGTTTATTATATATATTATATACATATTTATATATCATATTGGTCATCTTAATAAAGGGCAAATAAGCATTAATTTGTTTACTGATTATGATGGGAATTCTAAAAAATGGGGAAAATACAATATATCAGTCAGTCAGGGTTCAAACAGGAGACAAAACCCATGTAATAATTTGACCAGGAAAAGTTTAATACAAAGAATCATTAACTATAACATGGGATTACCGACTAAGGGGTAAAGAAGTTTCCAAAGACTTTAGGAATAGCAGAGTAGGAAGCAGCCGCTAGCTCTAGGGCTGAGGAAGAAACCCAAGGAAGGAACAGACTTGGAAGACTTCCCAGAACAGAGATCCAGACCTGGTTCACAATGGTGCTGCTTTGGTCCACTGGATGGTGGAGAATTTCCCTAAAGTGTGCACCTCTGCAGGGCTAGGGGAAGCAGCCCACGGTACTATGTCATGTCCTGGTAGTGAGTATCACTGGGTGTCCCCTGGCTGCCTCTCACTAGAGAAGCAAAGACTCCATACCAGAACCAGGTTAAACAGCCCCTTTCTAGTCCAGTGTCTCTCCAGCACCCTCTACTGATACATCACACCATTGTGTTGCTGACAAAGGAATGGCATTCCAGTGTCACAAGCAGGGCAATAAACGGAATAAACTAATAACTAGCACATACAACAAAATAGAAGAAATAGAAGAAAATAAATTAAGATCACCAATAATTCCAACAACCAAAATAAATCTTCTCCTGATATTTCAATAAATATTCTCCCAAAACTTTTATTTATTTGGAAGGGGGAGTGTCATTTCATATATATATATATATATATATATATATATATATATATATATATATATATATTGCATAAGTAAGATTATATAAAACATACAACTTACAAGCAAAAGCTAAGAGAATTCAAAACCACTAAATCAGCTCTACAACAAATGCTAAAGGAACTTCTCTAAGCAGGAAACACAAGAGAAGGAAAAGACTTACAATAACAAACCCAAAACAATTAAGAAAATGATAATAGGAACATACATATCGATAACTACCTTAAATGTAAATAGGTTAAATGCTCCAACCAAAAGACATAGCCTGGCTGAATGGATACAAAAAGAAGAACAGTACACATGCTGTCTACAAGAGACCCACTTCAGACCTATGCACACATAGAGACTGAAAGTGAGGGGATGGAAAAAGATATTCCATGGAAATGGAAATCAAAAGAAAGTTGGAGTATCAATTCTCATATCAGATAAAATAGACTTTAAAATAAAGACTATTACAAGAGACAAAGAAGGACACTACCTAATGATCAAGGGGTCAATCCAAGAAGAAGATATAACAATTGTAAATATTTATGTATCCAACATAGGAGCACCTCAGTACATAAGGAAAATGCTAATAGCCATAAAAGGGGAAATCGACAGTAACACAATCATAGTAGGGGACTATAACACTCCACTTTCACCAATGGACAGATCATCCAAAATGAAAATAAATAAGCAAACACAAGCTTTAAATGATACATTAAAAAAGATGGACTTAAATTATATTTATAGGACATTCCATCCAAAAACAGCAGATTACACATTCTTCTCAAGTGTTCATGGAACTTTCTCCAGGATAGAAAATATCTTGGGTCACAACTCAAGCCTTGAAATATTTAAGAAAATTGAAATTGTATCAAGTATCTTTTCTGATAACAACACTAGGAGACTAGATATCAATTACAGGAAAAAATCTGTAAAACATACAAACACATGGAGGTTAAACAATACACTACTAAATAACAAAGAGATCACTGAAGAAATAAAAGAGGAAATCAAAAAATACCTAGAAGCAAATGACAATGGAGACACAACGACCCAAAACCTATGGGATGCAGCAAAATTAACTCTAAGAGGGAAGTTTATAGCAATACAATCCTACCTCAGGAAACAAGAAACATCTCAAATAAACAACTTAACCTTAAATGTAAAGCAATTAGAGAAAGAAAAACAAAAAAAAACCCAAAGTTAGCAAAAGGAAAGAAATCATAAAGATCATATCAGAAATAAATGAAAAAGAAATGAAGGAAATGATAGTAAAGATCATTAGAACTAAAAGCTCGTTCTTTGACAAGATAAACAAAATTGATAAACCATTAGCCAGACTCATCAAGAAAAAAAAGGGAGAAGACTCAAATCACTAGAATTAGAAATGAAAAATGAGAAATAACTGAAACTGGAGAAATACAAAGGTTAATGAGAGATTACTACAAGCAACTATATGCCAATAAAATGAACAACCTGGAAGAAATGGACAAATTCTTAGAAAAGCACAACCTTCTGAGACTGAACCAGGAAGAAATAGAAAATATAAACAGACCAGTCACAAGCACTGAAATTGAGACTGCGATTAAAAATCTTCCAACAAACAAAAGCCCAGGACCAGATGGATTCACAGGCGAATTCTACCAAACATTTAGAGAAGAGCTAACACCTATCCTTCTCAAACTCCTCCAAAATATAGCAGAAGGGGGAACACTCCCAAACTCATTCTACGAGGCCACCACCACCCTGATACCAAAACCAGACAAAGATGCCACAAAAAAGAAAACTACAGGCCAACGACACTGATGAACATAGATGTAAAAATCCTCAACAAAATACTAGCAGACAGAATCCAAAAGCACATTAAAAGGATCATACACCATGGTCAAGTGGGGTTTATCCCAGTTACATAAGGATTCTTCAATATACACAAATCAATCAATGTGACACACCATATTAACAAACTGAAGGAGAAAAACCACAAGATTATCTCAATAGATGCAGAAAAAGCTTTTGATAAAATTCAAGACCCATTTATGATAAAAAACTCTCCAGAAAGTGGGCATAGAGGGAGCCTACCTCAACATAATAAAGGCCGTATATGACAAACCCTCAGCAAACATCATTTTCAATGGTGAAAAACTGAAACCATTTCCACGGAGATCAGGAACAAGACAAGATTGCCCACTCTCACCAGTATTATTCAGCATAGTTTTGGAAGTTTTAGCCACAGCAATCAAAGAATAAAAAGAAATAAAAGGAATCCAAATTGGAAAAGAAGTAAAACTTTCACTGTTTGCAGATGACATGAAACTATACATAGAGAATCCTAAAGATGCTACCAGAAAACCACTAGAGCTAATCAATGAATTTGGTAAAGTATCAGGATATAAAATTAATGCACAGAAATCTCTTGCATTCCTATACAGTAATGATGAAAAATCTGAAAGAGAAATTAAGGAAACACTCCCATTTACCACTGCAACAAAAAGAATAAAATTCCTAGGTATACACCTACCTAAGGAGACAAATGACCTGTATGCAGAAAACTATAAGACACTGATGAAAGAAATTAAAGATGATGCAAAGAGATGGAGAGATATACCATGTTCTTGGATTGGAAGAATCAACATTGTGAAAATGACTATACTTCTCAAAGCAATCTACAGATTCAACGCAATCCCTATCAAAGTATCAATGGTAGTTTTCCCAGAACTAGAATAAAAAATTTCACAATTTGTATGAAAACACAAAAGATCCCAAATAACCAAAACAATCTTAAGAAAGAAAAATGGAGAAGGAAGAAACAGTCTCCCTGACTTCAGACTATACTACAAAGCTACAGCAATCAAAACAGTATGGTACTGTCACAAAAACAGAAATATAGATCAATGGAACAGGATAGAAAGCCCAGAGATAAACCCACACACATATGGTCACCTTATCTTTGATAAAGGAGGCAAGAATATATAATGGAGAAAAGACATCTCCTTCAATAAGTGGTGCTGGGAAAACTGGATAGCTACATGTAAAAGAATGAAATTAGAACACTTCCTAACACCATACACAAAAATAAACTCAAAATGGATTAAAGACCTAAATGTAAGTCCAGGCACTATAAAACTCTTAGAGGAAAACATAGGCAGAACACTCTATGACATAAATCACAGCAAGATCCTTTGTGACCCACCTCCTAGAGAAATGGAAATAAAAACAAAAATAAACAAATGGGACCTAATGAAACTTAAAAGCTTTTGCACAGCAAAGGAAACCATAAACAAGATGAAAAGACAACCCTCAGAATGGGAGAAAATATTTGCAAATGAAGCAACTGACAAAGGATTAAGCTCCAAAATATACAAGCAGCTCATGCAGCTCAATAACAAAAAATCAAACAACCCAATCCAGAAATGGGCAGAAGACCTAAATAGACATTTCTCCAAAGAAGATATACAGAATGCCAACAAACACATGAAAGGATGCTCAACATCACTAATCATTAGAGAAATGTAAATCAAAACTACAATGAGGTATCACCTCACACCAGCCAGAATGGCCATCATCAAAAAATCTACAAACAATAAATCCTGGAGAGAGTGTGGAAAAAAGGGGACCCTCTTGCACTGTTGGTGGGAATGTAAATTGATAGAGCCACTATGGAGAACAGTGTGGAGGTTCCTTAAAAAACTAAAAATAGAACTACCATACGACCAAGCAATCCCACTGCTGGGCATATACCCTGAGAAAGCCATAATTCAAAGTCATGTACCATAACGTTCACTGAAGATCTATTTACAATAGCCAGGACATGGAAGCAACCTAAGTGTCCATCGACAGATGAATGGATAAAGAAGATGTGGCACATATATACAATGGAATATTACTCAGCCATAAAAAGAAATGAAATTGAGTTATTTGTAGTGAGGTGGATGGACCTAGAGACTGTCATACAGAGTGAAGTAAGTCAGAAAGAGAAAAATAATACCATATGCTAACACATATATATGGTATCTAAAAAAAGAAAAAAAGTCGTTCTGAAGAACTTAGGAGCAGGACAGGAATAAAGATGCAGACATAGAGAATGGACTTGAGGACATGGGGAGAGGGAAGGGTAAGCTGGGATGAAGTGAGAGAGTGGCATGGACATATATACACTACCAAATGTAAAATTGATAGCTAGTGGGAAGCAGCCACATAGCACAGGGAGATCAGCTTGGTGCTTGGTTTCCACATAGAGGGGTAGGATAAGGAGGGTGGGAGTGAGACTCAAGAGGGAGGAGATATGGGAACATCTGTATATGTATAGCTGATTCACTTTGTTATACAGCAGAAACTAACACACCGTTGTAAAACAGTTATACTCCAATAAAGATGTTTAAAGAGTAAATAAATAAATAAAAAATAAAATATACAACTTAACCGTATGGTTTTTTTTATGTAACACCATAAGTAATGTTTTATATCATTGAAAATCCCTTTTAACATCATTTTATTGGGTGCATAATATTCCACAATGGAACACTTATTTAAGTAGCCTTCTAAATCAACGAGAAAAACACAACACACTAATAATAGATATTAAAAAGGGAACAAACACAAACAAAATGACTGTTCACTAAATATGAACTACAATCATGAAACCATTAAAGATGAGGAAACGTTAAACTTTATGAATAACCAAAGAAAACTATTCCTGTGATAAAAAATACAGTAAAGCTGGGCATCAATTTGTGGTCATGATTTTCTTGCTAGCACCATCTGAGTTACCATCCAAATCAGTTTCAGACAATGACAAATTCTTCAACTCCAAAACTGTTTTTCTTTGAGTGAAAATGGCTGTAAGTCATAATTTTTCAGATATGTGTATTTGTGTGAGTACTCCACTGCTAAATCCGAAATAGGCGCCCAGACAGATGGGAGCCATAACACGACCTTCATCTCTCCCGAGGCTGCCTCCAACAAAATGATTTGGCTTTGTTTTGAAATGTCTTCCCCAGAGAAGGAGTCCCAAAAGGAATCTTGTAGACGAAACCTTTGGCTTTTCTTGGCACAATGCCTGCAGTGGCCAGACCCTGGGAAATGTTGAGGATCCCTGCAGGGGAGAGGAGACCCCAGGAAGGGGTCCGGCTCCAGGCCCATGATTCCTAACTTGTTTCTGCTCTGGCCTCTGTGCTGACCATGACCAGTCTTGCTGCCTCTTCCGTGGACAGTGAAGGAGTTATGAGATTCACTTATAGAGGTACCACTCCCCCTTCAAAGCTCACCTACAGTTTGGAAGAGTGGAAAGAATGCTGGATTCAGAGAATACCAGCTCCTTCACTAAATTGCTATATGGTCGTGGGTAAGTTACATAAGTCCATGAGTACTGAGCTTATCACCTAGTAAGTTGGGTCAGTGCTTGCTCTGTCTATGTTCCTGGATTATTGGGAGAAATACAGGTAATTTAGAGGCAATGTGCAAGATGGTTTAGAGTCTGAGACAAACCAGACATTTTGGATTCAAATCTTGTTTCCACAGCTGTGCATCCTTGAGGAAGTTTACTTAACCTCTCTGTGCTCAATTTCACCATCTGTAAAATAGAGGTTATTTCTTATAGAATTATTTTGATAATCAAATTACATAATATTTACATGCAAGCACTATAACAAGGCCTGGAACTAGTCCTGTTATAATGAGTACTCCCCGTTTAAAAAGTCCTACTATTCAAGCATTCTTTCCTATACTCTCTTCTTCATCCAATCATGCTCTTCCATGCTCTATTTCCAGCTTTACCAAGCAGCATTTTGTATTTTATATTTTTAATATGTTTGCTACCATCTGACACAATAAATGACATTTTCCCAGTAGAACCCTCATCTACCTAAGGTCCGGGACTACATTCCTATCCCTCTCACTCATTCAACAGGTATTTATTGAGCATCTATTAGATCCCAGGTCTTATGCTAAACCCCTTAAGATATAATTATGACTTACGCACAATCCTGGTCACTTAAATCCTAGTGCTCAAGTTCTAACTTAGAAGACAGGCAAGTAAACAAATGATTTCAGGTAATAGAATCGAGAACGAGGTTCTGTGAGAAATAAAATGAGATGGGATTAGCTCTTCCTACCAGGATTAAGAAGGCTGTACCAGGTCATCTGAGCAGGGCTCTGAATGTACTTGGCAGGCAAAGGAGAAAGGACACCCTAGAACAAGAGGACAGAGTGTTCAAGGGCAGGGAGGTGTGAGCACACATGACCTACTCAGGAGATGCTTCAGAGCTGACTCTTGCAAAAGTAAAAGGTACATATGGAAGAATGGCTGCAACAAGTCAAATGGGAAAAAAAACAAAAAACAAACAAACAAACAAAAAACCACAGGGATCAGAAGAGACTTTGAAATCTGGGTGAAGGAGTTTGGACATTTTCTTTGGAATTAGGAGCTTTTAAACACATGACCACCAGGCAGGCCTGATCATTAGAAATCAATGTCTTTAGAGTTTGCATTGAATATGGCACACACACTACCTATTTAGCCACAGACCCCACCATGCCATATTGACTATGCTGGTCCCCTTCTCACATATCCCAGATAGATTTGAGTTTGCAACCCTGCTTAGTCTTAGTAAGTTGCTAAAGCATCTATTCCAGGTATTGACTTCATCAAATCCCTCCAGAGACCAGGAGGAGAAGGTATCGTACATAACAGGGCAAGAGACTGTATATGGACAGAGCTGCTAAAGAGCTACTGCGATAAAATGAAAAAGACAAGAAATAAGTGCTTGTAAGGCTGTAGAGTAACCCAAACTCTCATATTACTGGAAGTATTGATTAGTACAACCATTTTGCAAAACTTTTTGGCAGTGTCCATTAAACTGAGCATCCACAGGCCCTATAACCCAGCAATTCCTTTCCCAGATATATACCCAACATCTACATGTACATGCATGTACCCAAAGTCATGTACAAGACCGTACAGCAGCAACATTCATCATAGCCCAAACTGGAAGCTACTTAAATGGGTAGTACATTGTGGATAAATTACCAAACGTTCACACAATAGATTACTATACAACTAAATGCTCTATGCCTGTGCTCAACAATATGGATAAATCTTATAATACTGACTGAGAGACAAACTCAAAAGGGTACATATTAAATGAGCCTATGTATAAACAGGCAAAACTAAAATTTACTATTAGATACAATGATTACCCTTGGTTGGGGGCAGTGTAGATTTGGAAGAAGGCAACAAGAGGGCTTATGGGATGCTAGTGAATTTCTTTTTCTTGATCTGGGAACTGGTTTCATAGATTTGTTCAGTTTGTAAAAAAACATTGCACTGGAAAAAGTACACTTATGTACACTTTTTTTGAATATATTTCAATTAAAAAGTTTTCACAAGTGTAAAAGATAAGTTAGAGGTCACTACAAATAATATTATTGTAGTAGACCAACTAAAAGTTAATAAGATCTTAGGCAGGGGAAAAAACTGTGACAATGACCCATTATTCATACATTCATTCAATTTTTGTTGAGGATCTACTATGCATCCAACACTCTATTAAGTGTCAAGGACACCTAAAGCTACAGTCCGTGGAGGAGAAGGATACTAAACAATCAGCCCCCCAAAACTAAACACTTTCAGTGAGGAAAAAACAATTGATATACAAAACAAGGTGGTGAGGTACAGCATAAGTGGGCAGCAGTGAAGGATTTTTTAGGGGGCTACTTTAGACAGTGTAATAACTGTGTTTCCTCTGTCTCAGGCTGTTAGGATTAAGTTCTTCTGCACAATTGGTGGTGTTAAAACTCACAGGATGCTATTGTATCCCAAACCAGCAGAGTTTGCTTTTTACTAACAGTAAGATAGGATCCCCTTAAAGAAGGTATCACGTGTAACAGTGGGGCGTGATCATTACATCATAACCCACAGTGCCCTGCTAGCACAGAACTCTGATGATCCAGGGTTCATGGTGTAGCACTGGGCACTGGGAAATGTATTTTACACAATTCTCAGTGGACATTCTCAACCACTGCTTGGCCTGTTTTACAGGAGCCTCAGCTGTTTGCCTCCAAAGTGGACGATGGTCCAAAGATTCCCTGACGGTGTATTTAATATACCCTTCCTCTCAACATTTTTTCCTGAAATGTTTTTCCCTCCAACTCCCTGGCAATTCTGAGCATAATTAGTATTGCTTTATTACCAGGGCTTTTTCAATGCACTTCACTTTTGAAAGATTTCTTAAAACTTATATTTATTTTTAATATCTGAATAATTTTAGATTTCACAGTTAGTCCAAACATCCCACTAACTCTCATACGAGTTAGAGAGCTCATTGGGAGAAAAGGTGCACATATTTTGCAAGACAGACCAACATTAAAACTGAAGGTTTTAGTTTTTAATAATATCCCTGGAGCCTCTAAAAATAAATGTGCTATATAAATGTAAAATTCTAATCACAATTTTTCATGGCAGAATATGCAGCAAAGACAACGTGAAAATATCTCAGCTTTTCAGGAGTTATTGCCAGGTTCGATCTGGTTTCAACAACATTGGTTCTGTCAGTCTGTCCCCACACCCCCAAAGCTTATATATTTCAAGGGCCCAGCTTAGATAGTAGCGCTTCTATGAAGAACCTTGGGCAGGAATGCTTTCTGCCAGCCAAACTGTTGTACCTCTTATTTATACCTTTTTCACACATGACTCTATGAGGGCATGTCTATAGCTCCAACCAGCTTGTGAATGTCTCGAAAAAAGGGACCACATCTGAGTTAGCTTTGTATCGATATCTTCCACGACACAGCGTCCTCACCGCCACCATCAACATCATCATCAGGATCATCGTTATCACCGTTGTCACCATCACCATCCCAGGTAATACCTAATGAGCACAAAGCTTCTGCCAAGCAGGAGGTTCACTGCTTTAAAAGCCGTGTCTCATTTAATTCTCGCAAAAGCCCCATGATAAAGGGATCATTACTCCTCATTCTTTACAGATGAGGATATGGGACCATGGAGGACTAAGTAATTTCTTCTAGTTCCTCAGTGCTAGAACTAAAACTCCAGGAGGTCTGGCTCTACACAGGGTCATATCTTCAATGCCCCTTTGCCTCTCACCTAGCATGGTAGAAGTTCAGAAACACGTGTTAAGTAAGGTGGCTCCAGAGCATGGCAGTGGCTGTGAATTGGTTCAGACAGAAAAAAATAGAAAGTGAATTCCAGCTTCACAAGTGTTGGGGTGAGTTTAAGAAGAAGGTTGAGGGTCTACATCCCAAGACTACCAGTGACCCCTTTGCAGTGATGTATCCCAGGGGGTCTGTGATGTATACTGGAAGCACCCCAGTTTTCCCAGGATCATGACACCCTCCGACCAAATGGTCACATAACCACTGTCTCCTATAATGTCTATCCAGCTGCTCCTAGGATTCCCCAAGAGGCACATGGTGAGGACAGGTGGGGCTCTCGGGATGGAATGGATACATAGTTCAGCAGTTGGCAGCGGTGTGTTTTTTCCATTCCCTTTATTAACTCCCATTGACTTCCATTATAAAAATGAAAATGCATTCCCCCAGGATAAAACACTTGGCCTCGCCGCTAGACAAAAATGACCTGTACGAAGCAAACAAATCGTTTCCAATCAGCTGTTTAAAGGAAAAATGATAATGGATACCAAGGCCTGAAGGAATAAGGAGGGTCATCTTTGGAAAGGGATGCTGAACTCCATAAAACATGAAGTAGGAGAAAGAATTTCTCTTAGAAAAAATAAAATGGAGAAAGTAGTCCCACTGAAGAAGTTGAAGCAAATGTGAACTTTTACCTCTTTATTTACTTTTTTTCTTACCCATTTATTTTCTTATTCAACATACCCCACTGATTTGTGTTGTATGCACCGTGCTTGATACAGGAGAGAAAAAGACAAACTGGAAGTTACTTAAGAAGTAATATGCAGGGGACTTGGGCTCAGGGGGATGTAGAGGTGTTGGAACAGAGTAGTTATGATATGGATTTCAACTTTTTTTAATTTAATTTTTATTTTATATTGGAGGATAGTTGATCTACACTGTTATGTTAGTTTCAGATGTACAGCAAAGTGATTCAGTTATACATATACATATATCTATTCTTTTTCAGGTTCTTATCCCATATAGGTTATTACAGAATATTGAGTAATGTAGAGTTCCCTGTGCTATACAGTAGGTCCTTGTTGATTATCTATTTTATATATAGTAGTGTGTATATATGTTAATCCCAAATTCCTAATTTATCCCTCCCCCCAACCTTTCCCCTTTGGTAACCGTAAATTTGTTTTTGTATCGTATGATATCACTTATATGTGGAATCTAAAAAAATGATACAAATGAACTTATTTACAAAACAGAAACAGACTTACAGACTTCAAGAACTTCAGCATTTGAAAGGCAGCATAGCACCGACTCTGGACCTGGGCTGTGTGGGCAAAAATCCTGCACTACGCTTTACCCTGAGCCAGCCTTTAACCTCGCTCTACCTCAGTTTCCCCAACTATAAAGTGGGGAAGAAGTAGCCCCTGACTCCTAACAACAAAGGGTTGTTATAAGTATTAAATGAACTAGTATTTGTAAATCTTAGAAATGGAGTACAAATTACATTCCAACAAAAAAAAAAGAGAAATGGAGTACAAACGCAGTTCCACCATCTGTTATCTGTAACAACAGATAAAATCAGTTTACTCACCTGTACAATGGGTAAATAACATATCTAAAGAATGTATATATATATATAAATCATACACATATTCAGATATATGCATCTATATCACATATATACACCACATATGTATACACATAGACATATCTAGATATATACGTGTGTATATGTGTTTGCATATGCACATCTAAATATGTATGCATATATTTATATTATATATATATATGTATAACATAAATATATGAAGTGCTCAACAGGTCCAGCATCCATGAGAGCACTCAAGTAGTGTTACACACTATGCCAACTTCTATCTGCCTAATTTATATAATTTTGTTATTTGATTATTATTTAACAAAGAATGAGGCAGAGGGAGATCATTCTTTATATATTAAAAGAAAAAAAAAAAGATTTGCTGAACCCCTCTCAAGGGCCAGACACTGAGATTCCACAGTGAAAAAGAGACAGATGTGGTTGCTGTCCTTGAGGACACTTATTTTTCAGCCAGTCGGGCTGGCGTGGACGTCTACTCAGATACAGAAGCTTAGCGGGAAGAAGAGTTTGGAGGGGGAAGTTCACGAGGTCAGTCAGGGGCACTCCAGGGTAACAGAAGAGGTTCTTTGACAGGAAGACACCTGGGTTTGGAATTGAGGGAGAGAATGGGGTGTGTTATGGATCTGGGGGTTCTCAGGATTGGATCAGGGGGAGTGAGATCACCCAGACTGAGCAAAAGGAGGGAGAAACAATGGAAGGTTAAGAATGGAATTCTTGATCACTCTAAATTTTTTTCAAATGCAATGAGAGGAAAAACAATTTAAACGATGGAGACAGAGAAAAATGTCAGAAAAGTAAGAGGTCCAGGATTCTGAAAGAAATATAGAGAAATTAGAGAAGGATGGAAGAAACAGGATCAGGCCCTCACAGTGAAAAGCAAAGACATCTACCAGCAGCTGAGACATTACACAGGTTTGGTTACATGCCTGTTGTGAGAGCAATTTTAAAAGCTAGGCTTGGAGACACTTCCTCGGAGCCTTTCACGACGCTCTTGCAGTCCAGCAGCATCTCATTTCCTGAAAGTTGTTTCCATTCTGCTCAGAACAAGTCTTTATAGTTTACTAAGGGCTCTCTCCCATCTTGCCTGGGCCTCACCACTGAGAATCAGGCAGGGCCGTGATCATTATCACCATTTACAGATGAAGAGGAAATGGGTTCAGAGAGGCTAAATCATGTTAGAGGTCACGCAGATATATTGACATCCTGCAACATACTTGTCGTTCTCTACCTGACCTTAGCCTTGGAGAGTTGTGTCTTCTGAGACATATTTGTAGAAATTATGCTCTGCAGGGTCTTTGCGGGGCATTTTTGAGCCACATGATCCATGACATATGGAGAGTTGACATCCTTAAATCCTTTGGGAAGCGAATAGAGAAAGAAACACATAGGGGACTAAACCGGCGGCGGGGGGGGTGGGTGGTGTTCACAGTGATAGAGAGTGAAAGGCAGAGACACCCATCACTGTGTGTCATTATGTCTCACTCTCCCCTCCCCCCCTCCCCCAACAGACAAAGCAACCAGGCTGAGTCTCTGGGGATAGCCTGGGCAGCCCCCTGCCTATGCTCCCTTCCCTGGGGGTTGCATTTCCTCTGTCCAGTGGTGCAAGTCTCCTGCCTTCTCTCCTATGTTCACATATTGCTGCTACTGCTGCTGACTTAGGACCTCAGCTCTGACTCGGGTTCTCTTCCTCCTGGAGTTCAGTCAGACCTTCTTATTTCAGGAATCAGCAGCTTCCCTAAAGCATAGAGACACAGGATGTCGTAACTCAGGTGCCAAACAGCCGGAGCTGCCAGGAAGGGGAGGAAGGAATGAAATGATGCTGGTGGCTGAGCCAAACAAGGTATGCATGTGAGTTGGAGCCTTGGTGAGGGTGAAACTGAGGTGTCAGGCACAAAAGTCGCTGCGTTAGGTGTCCAACTGACACCTCATGTTCAAAGTCCAGCTCATATGCCAAGGAAGTGAAATTTGGAGCAATCAGACCAGGGAGGTAGAAGGAGCTGGGTGCAGCCCCTTTACTAGACATAGAAGGTCAAGAGGTGGGCGGGGCAGTTTCTAACAGGACATTGAAGCACCTGTGAATGAATGGAGCCTATCAGAAAGCCAGGCAATGGCAGGACTGGCACGCTGCTCACCAACACGCCAGTGCAGATGTTGCCAAGAAGCTGGCAGCAGACTCCTTCCACATTTCACAACCCGGTGGGCCTGCAAGACCACGCAGATCAGGGTGAATGAATCTGACCTCGTGGCTCATAGCAGCCAGGACTCAGCAGGGCAAAGTCAGGAGTGAGGAGGCAGGGCCCCAGAGAGGGGCAGGGGCTGCAGTCACTCCAGGTCCCAGAGAGAGGCCAGCATCCTGCTGTTGGATGCACTGTGAGGGAATCACTGTATCCCGCTGCATCTCCCAGTTCAGGGTGTTCACATGTATCATGCTGTCTTGGTCCTTGTTCACAGAATCTTTTAATTAATATGGCAGACATTTGACTGACATGACTTTAAGCATTTAAATTACATTAGATAATTATATTATTTCCCCCATAAAAGGTCAAGTTTTAGATCACTTGCTTCATTCTTTTTAAAAACATTTTAATATACATATAGAAATATATACACATAGAGTATATACCTATATAGAGAGATGTATAATAAATGCATGGAAAAGTATAATATACATACTTAAGTGTATATAACTCACTGAGTTTTCCCAAACTGAACACATTCATGTAACCAGCACACAGATCTAAAAATAGAACATACCAACACCCTGAAAATCCCTATAACACTTAACTCTAAATATATACACATACACATATATACATAATCCACTCTGCCAGCTCCAAGAAATACCTTCCTAATTTAAACTGAAAACAAATAAGGAAATACTCTGCACGATGTGGGATTTCACTCTCCCCCCCCGCTTCCCCAGCAGATGTATTCTACACAGGGAATCGCACCCCGTCTCCAGCTTGACCAGTAAAGCTCCTGGAGGTCTGCTCTGACTACACAAAACGGACCCATAGCCCTTCATGGTGGCTGTTCTGCTGTGTGGTCACTGGGAAGTTGGCCCTGAGCCCGGCTGAATGGCTTGAGTCCTTTCAATGAATCGTCCCGCACAGCGTCCTTATAAGCGTTGAGGCAGCAGCCAGCACTGAACGGGTGGGTTTTCCAACTGACATGTATTTCTTTTCATGAGGGTTCCAATAGAGTACTGGGTGCCCTTTTCTTTACCAGGACGCGGGCACCTTGGAATTACTGCTTTTAAGGTATTTTGAAGCCCAGAGTCTCTGCTGAGGATAGGGAATGGGGGGAGGGGTACAAGTATTCTTCTGAAACTGTACGCAAGACTTCCAGTATTTTTCTGGGGAGATTCTCAGAGTTACATAATTATTTCCACACCAGGCCCTTCTCCCTAAAAGGTTAAGAACCTCTTTATTTGACTGTGAGTTATGTGTGGGCAGGGACATTGATCTTCAACTTGCAGCCACACTGAGATGTTTTTCCTACCTTCCCACCCTGTGTAATGGAAAAAACTGGGAATTCGGAGTTAAACCCACCGCCCTCCCCCTATGTGACTCTGAGTACATTTTTCAAACTCTCTGAGCCTTAGTTTTATCAGCAGTAGAGTGGATATAATAATGCTCACTGCAAAAAATATATATATATACACATACATATGTCTGCATGCGTATGTATACATATATACATATACATATGTATGTATTCTATGTCTGCCAGGGTGCTTGGCCCTTTGAAGGATTTCTGCAAAATCCAGCCACCTCTGCCTCTCTCCACTGCATCCAAGGCCAGCTGAGGTGAGGAGGTAGGTTGGGCTCAGGGTGATACGGATATTTTAGACTCACAGAAAGTATAACGTTGAGGCTTTGCCCCAAGATGGTAAGTTCACCCAGAGCAGCCTCAGAACTGGGTGTCTTTGCAGGTCTCAGGTGATTAATAAATCTCACCACCTCCAGGCAGGAACATTTTCTCCCACTATGGATGGTCCACAGCCCTTTAATTAAAGGGCCCCTTGTATGTGGCCCTGATCAGTTTGCCCTGTGGTCTGCAGTCTGTCCAGTTCATGACTTCCTGCCTTAAAACGGTGCAAGCGCTTTAGAGCAAGAGCTGTATCTGCATCCACCACTGAACTAGCACAATGCTAGGCACCCAGCTGGTATCAACAAACGTCAGCTGAATCTAAAGTTCTTAATGATGAAGTTTGTGGCTGAGTTTAGCCTGAAATTACAAGTAAAATGGTATATGTAAAAACCTCTAGACATGTCTGGTCCCCAGAACAGAGGATGAACAGATAGCGTTCATCAGATTATCAAATGGTGGGAATGATAATGCTGATCTTTGAAGGAGATCACCCCACAGTCATCTCTAGACGCTCTTATAGACACCGAATGCTTCATGGATGTGAGCGTTCAAGGGAGTCGTCAGACTCGCCCGATCACTGTCGTGGCCTAAGTGGACAAGGTGCCCCAAACTGGCTTCCTGTCCCACTTAACAACCACTTAACTTATCCACAGGCCCAACTTCAGAGAGAAGTGATTCTTGTCCCACAGCTCTCTCCTACAGAAGGGAAGGAAAGTGTATCCGTTAATAACTCCTTGATTCAGATTTTCAAGTATGTAACCATCCGGGTGGCAGAGAAGGTAGAAAATAATAACCCACTATGAACGTGATAATAACAGCAATAATAATAATATCTACCATTTATGTATACATTCAAAGAACCAAGTATTAGACAGATTGCTAATTGTGAATAATCTCGCAATATTTTCTCAAGAAGGCAGTAAAATAAACGTTAGTTTTATCTCCACTTGTCAAGTGGGGAGACTTGGTTGAAAGAGGTCAGGGCCTCGGCCAAGAACACAACCACAGAGCCCAAACCAAGCCAGGATCTGCCTGATTCCAGAGCCTCTGCTGGGAACTGAAAAGTAAATGCCCCACAGTCAGTGTCTCACTCGAAACTCAGCGTCGATGATGGGGCCAGGAGTCGACTCCATTATTCTCCATTCCTAAATTCTGCTTCTGCACTTTGAGATGCTCTCTGGATTTCCTTCCAGAGCCTTGTAGGTTATCCAATTCCGATTTTAAGTCAGATCACACAATGGCCGGGCCGACTTCCCCAAACCCTGGCAAAATTTCCTTTGCCCACAAGATGGCGTTGAGGGGTGAAGCAAACACCCCTAGGTCTGAATGGCCTACGTGCACAGTTCTATCGCCTAAATGTCTTGTCATTCACCAGCAGGATCTGCTTCCAGTTTTGGACCAAGGAAGGAAAAGGGACTTAGTTATACATATCAATTACCTGTCATGTGCCATGTTCTACAGTAAGTGCTAGCATCAGAGCAAAGTCTCAGAAACTCCCTAGGAGTTCCCCAGCAGGTGCTACAGGTACTTGGTAATCATGTGATAAACTAAACTGGATTGGTTTACCCCGAACCCCCCTTAGAAACCTTCCTTACTTGAGTTTCCATTCTAAACAGACAAGTAGGTGGGTGCTCAGACTGCTGAAGAATTGGTACATGATGTTCCCTACAACCCCTTCAATTTCAGCCTTCTCTGGATACATTGGGACAAATTTCACATCCAGAAAATAGTGAGGTTGCCACTGAGAGTTGAGATTCTGAAGAGAAAAGAACAGGGTCTTTTGGAAAGACATCTGGACCACAAGGGCCCTGATTTACAGCTCTAGGTCTGCTCCCCAGAACCCTGAACAAATCACAGTAAGTATCAATGTCCTGTCTCGACAATAATTGTGCTTGCCCTGAAGAGTTTACATTATTGAAATAATCAAATATGCTAAGGATTGTGAATCACTATGCAGAAAAAAAAAGTCACTATGCAGACTACACATGAAGAGGGCATTTATTACCTTTTAGTAGGTGACACCAAATATGGTCATACATCAAAATTCTAGAGTCAGGTCTGGGTCTGAATCTCAGCTGTAGCATTTATTAACAGTGCGACCTTAGATAAATCACGTAGTTCTATGAGCCACAGTCTCTACCTCTGTAAAATGGGGATAATAGTACAAACTTCCTGGAGGTGTTGTGCAGACTGAGATAAATGTAAAGTATTCGTCTTGATGCCTGGCACATAGCTGACACTCCAAATGGTGCTACTAATAATATCGGTATTGTGTACAACTTTTCTTTCATGTATGTTGTGAGCTATGGTATGCCGTACATGGCTTGTGCTGACCATAAGCCAGTTGCGTGCATCTCTTTCTAATTTTGTGTTCCATGACATCACATTGGTAACTTGAAATCGGCCATCGTGGAAATTATTTACACCATGGAAGTTGGCAGAAGCCACAGATCAGAGTTGTTGTCGTTTGTTTTTATGTCCAGAAAGTCAGTTCACCATCATCCCACTGGTTCTGAATTTTGAACGTGTTTTAGTTTAGGTCCACTAGAAACAGTACCTGAGATGGAGATTCATATGCAAAGAAGTTCTTAAGGGAGTGCTCTCAAGTAAAATCTGTAAGGGAGAGAGGAGCTGCATAGGGTAGGCGAAGAAACCAGACTAAGATGTGGTTTCAGCTGATGGCTTGTCTCAGCCTGATCTCACAGACAGCTCCGCGAGCCTGAACGTCATCACAGAGTTCCCACCGCGAGACGAGGGAACCAGGCTTTTCTACTCCCTTATTAATTAGCCATTGGCTACTGGGCTCCTTCTGGGGGAAATGTAGCTTTCCAGACCTTTCTGGGTGAGACTTCTCCTGATCTTAGAGTACTTCTCTGGAGAAGTGTCCAGGTAGGAGTCACTGACGTCCTGTACTGCTGACAGATGCCCCAGCTCAGTAAAAAGGACCTGAGCATGACACCAACAGTATCTATCACAATATCAAAACAGTTCATCGTCCTAGACATTCGACTAAGATAGGTTTGGGAAACCTCTCCTACGTGTGTAATGCAATACAGAAGGGTTGTTTATTCGATCATAAATATTTACTTATTATGAACTACATTCCTGGTAATGGGATAGATGCTGGGGATGTAAGGATGATACCCTCACAAGTGGGATTCCTGCACTGAAGGAGTTTACATTCCAGCTCTGGAGACAGATACTAACCAAATGCTGGACATAAATAAACATACATTTACAACTGTAATGGTTGCTGTGAAAAGGAAAAGGAACGTAGTACAGTCTGCCCTCTGAATCTGTGGGCTCCACATCCGCAGATTGAGTTAACTGGGGATCCGAACATTTTTGAAAAAAAAATTCCAGAAATTTCCAAACAGCAAAACTTGGATTTGCCCTGTGCCAGCAACTTTTTACATAGAATTTCAATTGTATAAGGTATTATTAGTAATCTAGAGATGATTTAAAGTTTACAGGAGGATGTGTGTGGGTTATATGCAAATACTACTCCATTTTATATAAGGGACTTGAGTACCCATGGATTTTTAGGTATCCCCACCAAGTCCTGGAAACAATCCCTTGTGGATACCTACGGATGACTGTACTCTTGGATGTAGAGAGAGGGCTTTGATAGATAGGGAGGCCCCAGACAACTTCACTAAAAAAGGAACAGCTGAGATCTGAAGCAGGACTTGGAGCTCTCTAGGTGTGGGAGTGCGGTGGCTCTAGAAGGAGGAGGCGCTGACATCAGGCGGGGAAGGGAATCTTCCCGAGGGTCCGGCTCCAGGTCAAGTTTGTGTATGGAGATTAGTCCCTGAGGCCCAAGGAGTGGGATGGCTCCCTGACGCCAGGGGAAGAGGGAAATGAGGAAGTGAGGGGAGTTCTCTTTGCTCTGAGAACAGTACTGAGAAGGCAGGCCAGCTCTTCTCTATTTCCACTGAGATTCTAGCAATCTCTATTTTGAAAACAAGACTATTTTTATGCTCTTGATATTTTCTAAGATTGGTTACTTTCCGTTTTTCTTTGATGTTTAGAAAATTGCCTTTTGAAAATCTCTGCCTGATTTAGCTGTGCCAAGGAAGGGGGGATGGTATCCTTACTAAAACCGGAAGCTGATAAAAAAGGGGGGAGTGATAGGTTTCTGTATATGTTCATGGATGTGTATGATGTCTATAAATGTGTGTGATCCTGTGAGCACATAGGCATGTGTGTGTGTGTGTGTCTGCTTTGGTGACCAGGGCTGGGAGGTGGGGAGGAGAGTGGACAACAGGGCAAGTCGTGGAGGGAGGAGGGGAAGTGTTCATTGCTGCTGCTCAGCCTGTTATTAAAGAGAAACAACGTTCCCAGCAGGAGGCAGAAGGGCAATAAAACCAGTGGCTCCACAATTTATGACGCTAACTGAGATTCCATAGTATGAAGCTAGGCTATCCCCCGAGCATCAGGGTCAACAAGCCTGCGGTGCCCAGGCTCCCAGAGAGCTCCCCAGTGCCCCCTTATTAATCAACCCATTGCTGAACATGCACCAATGAGCTCTGCTCTGGAAACATCATTAATAAGCAGGGACAGGCCAAATGGCTAAGAACTGCAGGATAAGGGCAGGAAGGCTAGGGAAAAAAAATATTTATATACACATATGTGTGTGTTTGCATATGGGGTGTAGCCTATTATGTATACTGGGTCATCTGTTACCAAGGTCATATATAAGTGTGTCTTTTCATTTTCCATATATTTCATATTCTAGGAGAAATTTTCAAGCTTTAGAACTTTGCCAGATGGAATTAGAGCAATTGTTCTTCTGCCGAGACTTTGCGAAATTAATGAGGTCCTCACGCAAAGCCATGAGAAAATAGAAAATTCTTTTCTTAAGTGCCCGGTTTCCAAAAATACAGCAGCCACAATCCCGGAGAGAGCGATCAGTTTAGTGGCTAATCTTGAGTCCCATCAATGGCCCCGGCATATCTTCCGGGTTTATTGCAATTCTGAATGGAGCTTTAATCAGCTTAGCCCAGCCTGGCTGCCTGGGGCCTTCCGGCAAAGGGCATTTTCCTATGAATCCTCTAGACACCATCTCCTCCGCTCTAAAGAAATGGATCATTCTTTCTCCAGCTCCATCCTGGAGCGCAGAGCTTAACTTTCTTTTGTGTTTAGGGAAGAAAGCAGGGAGGAAACCTTTGCAATCTGAATCCCAAAGAGCATTCTCTCTGTATTAAGGCTTCCATACTGGATGGGAGTTTGGACCCCAAATTGGAAATAGCCCCAAAAATGTGTTTCTGTTTTAATCTTCTAGTGTCAAAACTTTCCCTGGATGCACTGTTCCCGTCAGAGACCACACTGAAAAAAGAACTGTGTGCCACTTTTGTCACTCTCCAAGCCCCACGCACGGGACAAGTCTTTGGCCAATAGGTTGACCTCCCATTCTGGTGGCTCCCTCACAGAATGTAAGCGGTGAGGAAAGGAGAGCCAGCACTAGATCCCCGCCTCCGACAGATGAGCCAGCTGGGCCCAAACTAAGCCAAAAAGCTGGCTTGCTTCCTTCCTCTGCTCCAGTCTGCCTCCAGTTTGGAACAGGAGGGGATTTTTGTCAGCAAGCAACCCCAAAGGGTATTTTCCTATTGCCTAACAGACCTCAGGATCAGA
>NW_020837986.1:6149347-6216088 GCF_003676395.1 Aethalodelphis obliquidens | reverse complement strand
ATATTTATTTATTTATTTATTTATTTATTTATTTTACATCTAAGTGTATTGATATGATTTATAGGGGATTTTTTAAACTGCCATTTATTGAGTATATACTATATATGAGCACTATATGTTAAGTATTTATATCCATCATACAATATCCTTTGATGAAATGAAAACTCAAAGGGTAATTTTGAGAATTGGAGAGTATAGGAGTTAGGGTTTTAACCCAAGTCTGTCTGATCCAGAGCAGGTTCTGTGTCTCCATGAGTCCTAGTCTACAGTCATCAAGTATCAGAAATTCCAATAAACAGAGCTCAGCTCACTAAACTTTGGCATTTTTGCAGGTGGACCATTGAACTTGTCAGTTGGTAAGCAGCAGAAAAGAGACAAGAGCTCAAGTAAGTCAGGGCTATTTGTTCTGCATCTCTGCGTGATGAACAAGATGGGAGAGGAGAGCCTTTCTCCTTCCACTCCAGTCTTGGCAGAAGGTCCTTACCTTCCCCATTGGGCAAACACAAAAGGCACTTCCTGAACCACCAGGAATGGAATTCAGGCATCTCATTACCTCAAATGTGTCCTGGGCAGGAGTGACCACCTGAGCTAGGAGGATGGCATTTGGAGGACCAAAGGCAGCCTGTAACCAAGAACCAAGGTTACATTGCAAGGTCAAGTGCCGCACTCGTTGTGGGAGTCCAAGAGGTCCGGGTTCTCTGCACGCACAGACAAGCTGAGTGCAGCTTCCTGGGCTGGCATCGCTAGGAATGGATCCTAATTCACAGACTTCCCACAGAGAAAGCGATACAGGCTGTGGAGCCAAGGGGGATGGGGTGGACATCGGGTGCTGTGGATGTTTCTTTCTTAATCTTATTAAGGCTAGGGAAAGACCCATTGTGCTCCTAATGGCTGCTGAGATAGGAGGTCTGTCCGCTGATTGGAAGCATTTTGCTTTTAATTAAAAACACAGAGTCTCTGACCTTCACAAGATGAGCTAGAAAATGAAGACCCCACAGCCAGCCTTCAGGGAAGCTTTAGGAAAACTGACTCTGAGTCCTACCTTACAGTTTCATGACCTTGAACAAGCTCTGTTATCATGCCGTGCTTTGGTTTCACCATTCATGTGGCTGGCACTTAATAATTCTTGTTGATCTAAATTGTTACAAATATGTGCTTTTCCAACCCAGCTCTGAGTATAGACTTTGGCTACCATGGGATCGTCATTATTCATATTGCACCTCATGGGAAGGAAAACTAATCCTCGCTGAGAATTTACTCTGTACCAGGTACCATATCAGACACTTTGCAGGCATTAATCCAGTTTCATCCTCATCCTACAAATCTTCAGCCCCATATATAAATAAGTTTCAGAGAGGTTTTGAATGTTATCTGATCTCAGACAGCTCTGAAGTGAAGAGCTAGAGTTCAGAACCAAGTCTGTCTGATGCTATGCTCAAGCTCTCTCCGACCCTTGGCATCATACTTAGACATTTTTACACTCACATCAAAAATAAGGGATGATTCCTTTTGTGCCCCATGGTACTCTATATTTTTCCCTCTACATTACTTTCATTTGCAAATGGACCCTGCTCACTCAACTGGTCCAGTTATTTTCAAATTAATGTCTTCATGACCAATTGTTCACCCATCCCCACTCATCCAAGTCTAAAGGACTGCAGAGGACACTTCTGCGATCTCCTTTCACTTGAAGCTAAATGCCCCAAATCCAACTTGTCCTTGGGCCTCTAGCTCAGTCCTGGAGCAGAGTGGGTATGAGTGATGTTGGCTGAGAGCAAAGAATGAGCAGGCCTTACCTCATGCTCCCAATCCACTCCCTGGCCCGCCACCGTCGACTTCCAATTTTTTGGTCGATAGGATGATTTTCCATCACCAGCGCCATGTAACTCCTCCCTTGGCCAGGGCCTGGGGCTCAGGCTCTGCCCAGATGATCCCAGGGTCATCAATGGGGATAGCTTAGCAGGTTTGACAATTCAGAGGTGTAGCAATTGCAGGAAGGGAATATTAACTCAGTGCTTGTATATCAAAAGTCAAGTGAGTCAAGCGGTCATTGATCAATAAAAAAATGAATTACTTAGACTCTGAAGATAAAACAAGCCACTACAGGAGAGAAGGCTAATAAAAAATAACCTCTAAGGACAAATGGAGCCCTTCAGCCTTCAGCATCACACTTCTACCTATATAGTTTTTTCACTACTTTTACTGTCTCCACTCGAATCTACTTCCATGTGATGGAGCATCAGGGTGTCAGGGTTTCAGGCCCTGTGTCTATTATGTTACTGTTTACTGAGAGACCACATCTAGCTCAAGAAACATTTGAGTTTTAGAATTTGATTTCTTTCTTCTTGAAGAACCAAAGGCTCCTGCTCTGCTTGGCTCTATCCGGTTCTGTCTGGCCGTGCTTTGTCCTCTGAAATAACTTCCCTGCTTCAGTTTTCCTTCTCCTTTCGGAAGCCAGTCCCTTCCTGCTTCTCCTCTGTTTTTTCTAGTGGAGCCCATGACGCTGGTTCCAGCTGTTTATAATCACCTCCCTCAGGCTTCTTGGGGTGAATGACTCAGCACTCTGCCTTGTTTTCTGGTTTTTGTTTTTTGGTGTTTTTTTTTTTTTTTTAAAGAAACCAGATATTTGTTTAACATAGTTAGTCCCTGCAATGTCATGGCCACTAGATGTTCATTCACACTTCCCTTAAGTAAGCAGCTCCTACAGTTCTCAAGTCACTGAGTAAAGAAGGTAGATTTTGGAATTAGAAGTAACTGGACTTGAATCCAACCTCTAACTGTATGTGCTGGTTATTTAGCCTCTCGGAGCCTCAGATTTTTCATCGGTAACTAGGGCTCGTGGCATGTATTTCACAGGTTATTATGAATGAATGAAACTGATTCAAAATGAATGAAAAAGACCCAATGCAGCGCTTACCCACTGGATTTTTTTTTTTTTACTTGAAACATATTATTTCTTTTTTGTCTAGATATCCAGTCAGCAATTAAATCAGATGAATTCTTCCTTCCAAATGTCTCCCTAATGCTCCCAATTCTCTCATTTCTACTACTCCTTTTTAATCAAGGTCATAGCACTTAGTTCTGAACTATTAAAATAATCTTCCAAGTGATTTTTTTCAGCTTCTTAGCTTTGCCTTTTTTTTATTATTATAGATTAATTTTCTTAAATTATACATTCTATTCCTGCTGAAGTATCAACCCCCAACCCTTCAAGGTCACTCTTAGCTGCAGATCTGAGTTGTACCCTTGTGGATTCAGCTCTCCCGACCCAGTCCTCTGAGCCAGCTTCTACCAAACCAGAGGACCCAGGTTGCCTCCTGGCCAAGCACACCTAAGGCATGCTGTCAGAGACACTCCATTCATTGCCTCAAGGATTTCACACTGATCTCTAGACTTTCCATAATCTTGGACCCCTCTCTCCTGCTCTCCTTACCTCCCGTTTTATCTAGTCTTGTCTTTGCAGTCTGGAGTGTCTTCCATCTTAAAACACTGAAATGTCACAAGAGAAAGTATTTGACCCACAGAGACTAGGGTTTGAATCTCACTTCTAAGGAGTAACTTCTACAAGTTCACTTAACCTCTCTGTCATCAGTTCTGTGTATGAAATGAGGATGTTGATACCCATCTCAGATAACATCATGGGGACTAAATAAGAAAACAGGGTCACACTACCCAATGACCAAGAGAAAACACTCAGCATATACTCATCTTTCTTTCTTTCCACTTTCATGTAACATTTTGTCCCTCATAGGTGGGATAGTATCCTCACAGTTCTCCACATTTTGTGTCATCTCTTTGCTTCACCCTCTGTTGCTCATGTTTCCCCCCCCACTAACTATATATATTAAACCAATCCACTCTGTAAGGACAATGGGAAAAACAAAATTCAGAGCAAACCACTCATATATCTTTTGGTAGCATAGCACCAAAATGTATAATGAAACAACTGTAGAAATAACAAGGAGGAATTCCCTGGCAGTCCAACGGTTAGGACTCCACACTTCTACTGCCAAGGGCCTGGGTTCGATCCCTGGTGGGGAACTAAGATCCCACAAGCTGCAAGGCATGCCTCCACCCAAAAATAAATAACAAGGAGGCATCAATGGAGACACGTTCATAAGATCAAGAGACTTAACCTCATCTTCCTCACCCCAATATGCCTTTTCAGGAAATATACATAGGCTACAAACAGAAAATAACTGGTTTTGTAAAATATCCATGGGACATCAACTATCATCCATATATGAGCCAACACAGAAACTCTTAATACGTTCCAAACTCAAAAATCAATTAAGCAACAAGAAACTGTGTGCACTATTCACAGCCCAACTCACTTTCTTCCTCTTTTAAGCCTTCTCTTAGAGCTGCATGCAATGTGGATATGATGACTTGTCTGAAACTCAGTTTGCCTTGCCTTTCATTGCGAGGGCTTCCATGGTTCCTAAATGCACCCTTCCCTTGTGCCTCATCTTAAAAAATTGCAGAAAATTTGTTTCATTCATTCATTAATCCATTTGCTCATGTGGTCATTCATTCATTGATGCATTCTTTCATTTATTTAAGACATTCAGCTATTTAAGATAAGGAACCACCCAAAGGCATCCCTGATAACCACTGCTAACTTCAAGAATCATCCTGGATCCAATCCATGGATGGCTTGCAACTTAGCAATTCTGTGTAAGCAACTCGTATTGGGCAGGGTGTTCTACAGGTTTTAGAGTGCTAAGAAAAGCAAATTAGGACACATGCTTCATGAAGTAGGTGAGAATGGGATTAGCATCACATCCCGACTGATTTTGAGACGTGAAGGGCACCTTGACTCCTGGCCTCTTCTCTGGAGCCCCAGGGCCCCAAGTCTTCCCTGTTGCTTCTCAGTGCTCAGTGAATCAGCGTGAGAAACCCTGGTGACCATGGGTTCTTGCCTGGTCTTTCCATGATCCCATCTCACTCCACTTCACCTGCCTGCCTCCTTTCCTTTGGCTGCCTTTGCTGCTCCAGCCAGGACCAGCCTGGCCTGGAAGGATCTTATCCTCTGGGATAAGGTCTCCCAGAGTCCTCTGTGTCTGGTCATCCTAACCCATCCCAGGTGGTATCTCTGACACTTGCCTCCTACAACTACACCCTTGCCTTTCCTGTGTCAGTCCCAAACAAGGTAGGCTCAGCCTTAGCAGGGAGTAGGCTCTTCACTGAGTTTTGCACTCTTACACATGGCTTTTGCTGCTGTGTACGTGTTATCCATTTGGTAGATAATTAACCATCTCCTACTAAGTGCTAGCTGGTGTCAAAGATCTTAAATTCAGAGATGAATAAGACACAACATTTGCCCTTTAAAGAACTATTAGATTAGTGGGAAAAATAAACTCCTTTGCAAATAATTATAATAAACACAATACAACTTGAAAAGGGCTCAGATGGTGAGCTATACAGGTTCTTGGGCTTCTTCTGCCAGTCTTTCACTCAAAAAGTATTTCTTGAACACTGAATATATTCTAGGCCCTGAGGATGCAGTAATGGAAACACGGACACATTTTTTCACTCTCACAGAGTTTACAGTCTAGCGAGAGATGGAGATAGTAAATGATTAAATATGTAATTACAACCTGTGATAAATTAATTCAACAGATATTTATTGAGGGCCTGACATGTCTCAGACACTGTTCTAAACACTGTGGACGTGGGGATAAAATTACATCCATTTCCGAACTTCCTAGACCTTCTAGAGATCAGTCAAGGAACAAGATAAAAAGGAAACAAATGACATAATTTAGTGGTCAATGCTAAGGAGAAAAACTGTAAAGCAGGAAAAGGGGGTAATAAAATATTGGGGGAGGGGGAGGGTTTGAATTTTTAAATGAGGGGGTAGGGGAATGCCTCCTTGAGAGTGATTTTTGAAAAAGGACTTTGAAGCAGTGAGGGCACAAGGCCTACAGATGTTTAAGAGAAGAACTTTCCTGGAAGAGGAAATGGCAAGTGGGAAGGCCTTGAAGTGAGTGTATCTGAGTAAAGAAAATATAGCACATCAATAAGGAAGCACAGGGGTATCTATTTGGAGTGGTCAACAAAGGCCCTTGTGAGGAGATGGCCTTTAAGCTGAGGTGGGAGGCTGAGGCAGTGTTTCTACCTGTCACAGGACTGTGTTCCTATTCGCATTTCTGTTTCTCATTCCAGCTGTTTCCTGTGCCTAGAACTCATTCTTGAGAAGCAGACCCCTCCAGTGGTAAGTCTCTCCCAGCTCCCTCCTCCCCAGAGCTTCTAACCAGGGTCCTGCTCCAAACAAGGATGCCACTCCAGCATAATCATGCCCTGGAAATTTCTGGTCCCTTGGCTCACAACCCCAATCCCACAGTGCCCCACTGTAGAAGTGAGACTGCCCTGGAACCTGACAGAATTTCCCATATTCATGTGGACAACTGGGACCTCTCTGTCCATCAATGGTCAGCTTTCCAGCTGGGCAAATTCCCTCCATCCTCTTCCAGACGCCTCATACTTCTGAGGTCCCAGCATGCCTGTGAGCCTGTCCTGGCCAAGTTATGACACATTCACACTGCTCTGAAAAAGGTACCAATATAGCTTCTGGAGACTTGATTATTTATGGGGCTGCAGTCTACTTGGAAAGCATACAGAGAAAAATGACAAAGGAACATGAGTTATGACGAGTTATATTTAGTTCTCTTTTGCCATTTACTAGTTATATGTCTCTTGAAAAATTGACCTCACTGAGCCTCGGTTTTGTCATTTGTAAACTGGGGATTCCTTTCCTACTTCATAGCTCTTGAAGGACTCAATAAAAATAAATTAACTGAAGTATCTGACACATAGTAAGTGTTCCAATGAATGTTTGTTGATTATGAAACTTCAATCCCCTCTTTGGTTTATGCCAGGAGTCAGCAATCTATAGCCTATGGGTCAAGTCCAGCCCATGGCTTGTTTTTATAAATAAAGCTTTATTGGAATAGAACTACAATGTTAATTTACATATTGTCTATTGAAGGCTTTTGTGCTACAAAAGCAGAGTGAAATAGTAGCCGCAAAGACCACAAAGCCTAAAATATTTATTATCTGGTCCTTTATACAACAGATGTATAAACCCCTCGTTTATATCTTCCTGGGACACTTTAGTATTATGGGTAAGCACAGGCTCTGGAGTAAGGCTGCCTGGGTTTAAATGCTGGTTTTATCACTTACTAGCTTTGGAACTCTGAGCAAGTTATTTAACTTATCTGGATCTTAGTTTCCACATCTGTAAAATGGAAACACTCATTTATCACATTTGGTGGATGCAAGGATTAAATAAGCCAATCTAATATAGAGAATAGCACACTGCCAGGCAAACGGTTAGTGTTAATCAACATAACAGTTATTATTGTCGGTGTTCTAAAATACTACATATGCTGTCCAAGGAGTTTCTCCACCAACTGGGCCTATGAATAGTTCTCAGAATCAACTTAAAATCCAAGGATCCTACCTAACATGCTTATTTGGCATATGAACATTTCTCAAGGTGGCCCATGTGCGGCCCAGGGTTCCAGAATCTGGTCCCACTCTTTCTAATTCTCCCCATGGCTGCTTTCCATCTTCTGCTCCCTCCATAGCACCTGGTTGGTAATCTGGCCTGAAGATTCAGGCTTCCAGATGAGGCTTTCCTTGCGGTGCCCTTGGAAGGTGTGGGAATGAGTCTCTGCTAAGCCCAGGGCCTTTTGCTAGTGAGGATTCCCCTCCCTTCAGACTGGCTTGGTAAGAGTACCTGGGAAAATCACCAGCATGGACTGCACACCATTATTTGGCCTTGAAGTTGATCACACCAAGAAAGGAGGAGCATCCCCTAGAGGCCCCTGTGTCCATTTGAGGGTTTGTTGAGCAGAACTTTCAGTTGAAGGTCAAGGGCTAATGTGACAGCTCAGATGGAGAGCAGAACTGGGACAAGGTAAGAACAAGTATCTAATGCCCTAGTTGTGACCACCTTCTGGAAACTGGAAACTTTGGTGTCAGGTACCCAAAAGTTAAAACACAAGAGCTCCTGTTAAATACAGAGCCAGGTAGATGAGTGTCAATAGCGCCCAAAGGATTAAGAGTGATAGTTGGGTTAGAATTAGGATTAGAATCAGAACTACTTCTCAAGAGAAAATACAGAGCTGTCCAAAGAGAACAAGAAAAAGAGGAAATGTGTGTGTGTGTGTGTGTGTGCGTGCGCACATGCACTCATATGTGTATGCACATTCATGCATGAAAATCCATTCTCTGCAGCCATTAAGAAACAAGATTGTAGAATTATTCTTTAAGGTTTACCAGCTTAAACCCTAGAGCTGCTCTTGATTCTTCCCACTTCCTGTCTTCTATACCAGTCAGTTAATAAGCAACATGTAAATGTGGAGAGAGGAACCAAGATGGTGGAGTAGGAGGATGTGCTCTCACTCTGTCTTGTGAGAACACCAGAATCACAACTAGCTGCTGGACAGTCATCGACCGGAAGACACTGGAACTCACCAAAAAGATACCACATCCAAAGACAAAGGAGAAGCCACAATGAGATGGTAGGAGGGGCACAATCACAGTAAAATCAAATCCCGTAACTGCTGGGTGGCTGATTCACAGACTGGAGAACACTTATACCACAGAAGTCCACACACTGGAGTGAAGGTTCTGAGCCCCACGTCAGGCTTCCCAACCTGGGGGTCTGGCAACGGGAGGAGGAATTCCTAGAGAATCAGACTTTGAAGCCTAGTGGGAATTGATTGCAGGACTTTGACAGGAGTGGGGGAAACAGAGACTCCACTCTTGGAGGGCACACACAAAGTAGTATACACATCAGGACCCAGGGGAAGTAGCAATGACCCCAGGGGAGACTGAACCAGACCTACCTGCTAGTGTCGGAGGGTCTCCTGCAGAGGTGGAGTGGGGGCTGTGGCTCAACCTGGGGACAAGGACACTGACAGCAGAAGTTCTGGGAAGTACTCCTTGGCGTGAGCCCTCCCAGAATCTGTTATTAGCCCCACCAAAGAGCCCAGGAAGGCTCCAGTGTTGGGTCGCCTCAGGCCAAACAATCAATAGGGAGGGAGCCCAGCCCCACCCATCAGCAGTCAAGTGGATTAAAGTTTTACTGAGCTTTGCCCACAGAGCAACAGTCAGCTCTATCCACCACCAGTACCTCCCATCAGGAAACTTACACAAGCCTCTTAGATAGCCTCATCCACCAGAGGGCAGACAGCAGAAACAAGAAGAACTACAATCCTGCAGCCTGTGGAACAAAAACCACATTCACAGAAAGATAGACAAGAAGAAAAGGCAGAGGGCTATGTACCAGATGAAGGAACAAGATAAAACCCCAGAAAATCAACTAAACGAAGTGGAGATAGGCAACCTTCCAGAAAAAGAATTCAGAATAATGATAGTGAAGATGATCCAGGACCTCAGAAAAAGAATGGAGGCAAAGATCAAGAAGATGCAAGAAATGTTTAATAAAGACCTATAAGAATTAAAGAAAAAACAGACAGAGATGAACAATACAATAACTGAAATGAAAACTACACTAGAAGGAATCAATAGCAGAATAACTGAGGCAGAAGAATGGATAAGTGACCTGGAAGACAGAATGGTGGAATTCACTGCTGCGGAACAGAATAAAGAAATAAGAATGAAAAGAAATGAAGACAGCCTAAGAGACATTTGGGACAACATTAAACGCAACAATATTCGCATTATAGGGGTCCCAGAAGGAGAAGAGAGGGAGAAAGGACCAGAGAAAATATTTGAAGAGATTACAGTCGAAAACTTCCCTAACATGGGAAAGGAAATAGGCACCCAAGTTCAGGAAGGGCAGAAAGTCCCATAGAGGATAAACCCAAGGAGAAACATGCCGAGACACATAGTAATCAAATTGGCAAAAATTAAAGACAAAGAAAAATTATGGAAAGAAGCAAGGGAAAAATGACAAATAACATGCAAGGGAACTCCCATAAGGTTAACAGCTGATTTCTCAGCAGAAACTACAAGCCAGAAGGGAGTGGCACGATATACTTAAAGTGATGAAAGGGAAGAACCTACAACCAAGATTACTCTACCTGGCAAGGATCTCTTTCAGATTTGATGGAGAAATCAAAAGCTTTACAGACAAGCAAAAGCTAAGAGAATTCAGCACCACCAAACCAGCTCTACAACAAATGCTAAAGGAACTTCTCTAAGTGGGAAACACAAAAGAAGAAAAGGACCTACAAAAATAAACCCAAAACAATTAAGAAAATGGTCATAGGAACATACATATCTATAATTACCTTAAATGTGAATGGATTAAGTGCTCCAACCAAAAGACACAGGCTTGTTGAATGGATACAAAAACAAGACCCATATATATGCTGTTTACAAGAAACCCACTTCAGACCTAGGGACACCTATGGACTGAAAGTGAGGAGATGGAAAAAGATATTCAATGCAAATGGAATTCTAAAGAAAGCTGGAGTAGCAATACTCATATCAGATAAAATAGGCTTTAAAATAAAGAATGTTACAAGAGACAAGGAAGGACACTACATAATGATCAAGGGATCATTCCAAGAAGAAGATATAACCATTATAAATATACATGCACCCAACATAGGAGCACCTCAATATATAAGGCAACTGCTAACAGCTATAAAAGAGGAACTCGACAGTAACACAATAATAGTGGGGGACTTTCACACCTCACTTACACCAATGGACAGATCATCCAAAATAAAAATAAATAAGGAAAGAGAAGCTTTAAATGACACAATAGACCAGATAGATTTAATTGATATTTATAGGACATTCCATTCAAAAACAGCAGATTACTCTTTCTTCTCAAGTGCGCATGGAACATTCTCCAGGATAGATAACATCTTGGGTCACAAATCAAGCCTCAGTAAATTTCAGAAAATTGAAATCATATCAAGCATCTTTTCTGACCACAATGTTATGAGATTAAAAATGAATAACAGGGAAAAAAAAGTAAAATAACAGAAACACATGGAGGCTAAACAATACCTTACTAAATAACCAAGAGATCAATGAAGAAAACAAAGAGGGAATCAAAAAACACCTAGAAACAAATGACAATGAAAACACGATGATCCAAAACCCATGGGATGCAGCAAAAGCTGTTCTAAGAGGGAAGTTTATAGCTATACAAGCCTACCTCAAGAACAAAAAGAATCTCAAGTAAACAATCTAACCTTACACCTAAAGGAACTAGAGAAAGAAGAACAAACAAAACTCAAAAGTAGCAGAAGGAAAGAAATCATAAAGATCAGAGCAGAAATAAATGAAATAGAAACAAAGAAAACAATAGCAAAGATCAATAAAACTAAAAGCTGGTCCTTTGAGAAGATAAACAAAATTGATAAACCATTAGCCAGACTCAGCAAGAAAAAGAGGGAGAGGATTCAAATCAATAAAAGTAGAAATGAAAAAGGAGAAGTTACAACAGACACCATAAAAATACAAAGCATACTAAGAGACTACTACAAGCAACTCTATTCCAACAAAATGGACAACCTGGAAGAAATGGACAAATTCTTAGAAAGGTATAACCTTCCAAGACTGAACCAGGAAGAAATAGAAAATATGAACAGACCAATCACAAGTAAGGAAATTGAAACTGTGATTAAAAATCTTCCAACAGGGTTTCCCTGGTGGCGCAGTGGTTGAGAGTCCACCTGCTGATGCAGGGGACACGGGTTCGTGCCCCGGTCTGGGAAGATCCCACATGCCGTGGAATGACTAGGCCCGTGAGCCATGGCAGCTGAGCCTGCGCATCCGGAGCCTGTGCTACACAACGAGAGAGGCCACAACAGTGAGAGGCCTGTGTACTGCAAAAAAAAAAAAAAAAAATCTTCCAACAAACAAAAGTCCAGGACCAGATGGCTTCAGAGGTGAATTCTTTCAAACATTTAGAGAAGAGCTAACACCCATCCTTGTCAAACTCTTCCAAAAAATTACAGAGGAAGGAACACTCCCAAACTAATTCTATGAGGCCACCATCACCCTGATACCAAAACCAGACAAAGATACTACAGAAAAAGAAAATTACAGGCCAATATCACTCATGAATATAAATGCAAAAATCCTCAACAAAATACTAGCAAACAGAATGCAACAACACATTAAAAGGATCATACACCATGATCAAGTGGGATTTATCCCAGGGATGCAAGGATTCTTCAATATATGCAAATCAATCAACGTGATACATCATATTAACAAATTGAAGAATAAAAACCATATGATCATCTCAATAGATACAGAAAAAGCTTTTGACAAAATTCAACACGCATTTATGATAAAAACTCTCCAGAAAGTGGGCATAGAGGGAACCTACCTCAACATAATGAAGGCCATATATGACAAACCCACAACAAACATCATTCTCAATGGTGAAAAACTGAAAGCATTTCCTCTAAGATCAGGAACAAGACAAGGATGTCCACTCTCACCACTATTATTCAACATAATTTTGGAATTCCTAGCCATGGCAGTCAGAGAAGAAGAAATAAAAGGAATACAAATTGGAAAAGAAGAAGTAAAACTGTCACTGTTTGCAGATGACATGATAATATACATAGAGAAGCCTAAAAATGCTGCCAGAAAACTACTAGGGCTAATCAATGAATTTGGTAAAGTAGCAGGATACAAAATTAATGCACAAAATCTCTTGCATTCCTATAAATTAATGATCAAAAATCTGAAAGAGAAATTAAGGAAACACTCCCATTTACCATTGCAACAAAAAGAATAAAATAAACCTACCTAAGGAGACAAATGACCTGTATGTAGAAAACTATAAGACACTGATGAAAGAAATTAAAGATGACACAAACAGATGGAGAGATTATACCATGTTCTTGGATTGGAAGAATCAACATTGTGAAAATGACTATACTTCTCAAAACAATCTACAGATTCAATGCAACCCCTATCAAACTACCAATGGTATTTTTCCCAGAACTAGAACAAAAAATTTCACAATTTGTATGAGGAATCAGGCTCCCTGACTTCAGACTATACTACAAAGCTACAGTAATCAAGACAATATGGTACTGGCACAAAAGCAGAAACATAGATCAACGGAACAAGATAGAAAGCCCAGAGATAAACCCATGCACCTATGGTCAACTAATCTATGACAAAGGAGGAAAGGATATACAATGGAGAAAAGACAGTCTCTTCAATAAGTGGTGCTGGGAAAACTGGACAGCTACACGTAAAAGAATGAAATTAGAACACTCCCAAACACCATATACAAAAATAAACTCAAGATGGATTAGAGACCTAAATGTAAGACTGGACACTATAAAACTCTTAGAGAAAAACCTAGGCAGAACACTCTTTGACATAAATCACAGAAAGATCTTTTTTGATCCACCTCCTAGAGTAATGGAAATAAAGACAAAAATAAACAAATGTGACCTAATGAAACTTAAAAGCATTTGCACAGCAAAGGAAACCATAAACAAGACGAAAAGACAACCCTCAGAATGGGAGAAAGTATTGCAAACAAATCAACGGACAAAACATTTATCTCCAAAATATATAAACAGCTCATGCAGCTCAATATTAAAGAAACAAACAACCCAATCCAAAAATGGGCAGAAGACCTAAATAGACATTTCTGCAAAGAAGACATACAGATGGCCAAGAAGCACATGAAAAGCTGCTCAACATCACTAATTATTAGAGAAATGAAAATCAAAACTACAATGAAGTATCACCTCACACCAATTAGAATGGGCATCATCAGAAAAACTACAAACATCAAATGCTGGAGAGGGTGTGGAGAAAAGGGAACCCTCCTGCACTGTTGGTGGGAATGTAAATTGATACAGCCACTGTGGAGAACAGTACAGAGGTTCCTTAAAAAACTAAAAAAGAATTACCGTATGATCCAGCAATCCCATTGCTGGGCATATACCCAGAGAAAACCATAATTCAAAAAGGCACAGGCACCCCAATGTTCATTGCAGCACTATTTACAATACCCATGTTATGGAAGCAACCTAAATGCCCATCGACAGACCAATGGATAAAGAAGCTGTGGTACATATATACAATGGAATATTACCCAGCCATAAAAAGGAACGAAATTGAGTCATTTGTTGAGACGTGGATGGATCTAGAGACTGTCATACAGAGTGAAGTAAGTCAGAAAGAGAAAAACAAATATCGTATATTAACGCATGTATGTGGAACCTAGAAAAATGGTACAGATGAACCAGTTTGCAGGGCAGAAGTTGAGACACAGATGTAGACGACAAATGTATGGACACCAAGTGGGGAAAGCCATGGGGGACTGGGGGTGTTGGTGTGCTGAATTGGGCGATTGGGATTGACATGTATACACTGATGTGTATAAAATTGATGACTAATAAGAACCTGCTATATAAAAAAATAAATTAAATTTAAAATTTTTTTTAAAAAATGAAATATTCATCATGCCTGAAATGTTTATTCTTGCGGTGAAAATCACTCCAGGTTACAATTTTTCCCCTTCTCAAATATACTGCTATTTCTCTAAAAAAAAAAAAAAAAAAACATGTAAATGTAATGTTAGCACAATATTTTAAGGCAAGATTTGGATTTAGTTTATCATAATTTAGGATTTTCTAAGAGTTTAAAACTTCCTACATAAATTCTGTGAACTCAGAAAGTTATCATTGTTTCTACAAATTATTTAAAATTACAACAATATAGAATCATGTTTAATTGTATGAACTTGTAATAATACATGTCTTTTTCAAAATGTTGATCTTCTGAATTCTTGTAATGCTGCAAATCGTATGTATGGTCATAATGTATTTGCTTAAATTGTAATTTCCATATGTTTAGTCAACTTTAGGCTAACATTTAGTTAATTAATATTAAGTTAATTAATCCATAAGCTTTGGATTTGTGGGCAATTCTTAAGAAAGAAAAAGATGTAAATATTAGTTATTAAATATAGTTTTAATTGACCTTTATTTTATATATAAATGACTGTACCTTAACAAGATATGAAAATATCTTTATTAATTAATTTTATTTATTTTTGCTGTGTTGGGTCTTTGTTTCTGTGCAAGGGCTTTCTCTAGTTGTGGCAAGCGGGGGCCACTCTTCATCGCGGTGCACGGACCTCTCACTACCGCGGCCTCTCCTGTTGCAGAGCACAGGCTCCAGACGCGCAGGCTCAGTAGTTGTGGCTCACGGGCCTAGTTGCTCCGCGGCATGTGGGATCCTGCTAGACCAGGGTTTGAACCCATGTCCCCTGCATTAGCAGGCAGATTCTCAACCACTGCACCACCAGGGAAGCCCTGACAATATCTTTAAGTGGTATAATGTATATGCTGATTTTTCTACCTTAAAAATTGTCAAAGTGATCTAAAATGTGTGTGGAAAAAATTAGCTGGACTGTTTTTGGTTCCTGTATTCTAGTTTTCTCTTACCTCTGGAAAAACAAAAGCTGCTTACTTTAGTAAGGGAATGATTAATATAAATTGTTGAGATAATACTAGGTATAATAATTTTGGAGAAATATAAGTATGTAAAATTAAAAAAAAAAGAAAGAAACAAGATTGTGCAAGACACCATGGGTACATTTGATTCATCCACAATGCAAGACTTCTAACATTTCTGAAATGACTGATTCCAACCTTCCTCCCTTTCAGATTAATAACCATATTCTTAAGTCAACGTAATCTAACCAAATATTATATTTCTCTATTTTGGAATAGCCTTTGTATAAAAGTCTAAGTTATAAATTCAATCACACAGATTTATATACTGCTTTTGTTGACAAGATCACAGCCTCATGTTAGCAGGTGAGCCCTCAGATCTTCTGAGACTCACACTGCCCACATCAACAGGTATACACTTTTGAGCAGCCATCAGATTCCTGGAGATGACTCCTCATGTGAATCCAAAGGAGTTTGATTAAGAGTCAAGCCACCTGTGGGGAGTGTAGCAGAAACTGCCACCCCCTCACCCTAAATGGATAAAGAGATTCATACTGCAAATCAGGGGCCCTGGCACATACCCCAGGTGTAGCAATGTTAGGAGGCAACAGTCCCGTCCAAGCATCCACATAACTGTTGAGCTGTTTTTTCTGAACCAAGATATTGTCTTTAGCACATGAGGACACCTCCCTGAAAAATAAAATCCTCAGCCACAAATCCCGAGAACTATCTTGCCCCAGTATAAGATCACTTTCTAACTTAAACAGCCAGCCTGGCCCTGGTGAACTCTTCAAACAGGTGATGAAGGCATTTGCTGAGGAAAAGAATCAAATCAATTTCTCCTACTGACACAGTCTTTCTCTGGCTTTATTACCACTCCAGATGCAGAATTTAGGGCAGGGGCAAGCGAGTCCCATTGAAGGGCTTCCCTGGTTCCAAAACGTGGCTCTTAAGAAATCTGTGTTGACTTTCTGATTGACTGGGTTTCCCTTTGGGCAAAGAAACCAAAGTCATTATTTATTCATTGCCTGATGCTATTCCTATGAAGTGTTGTTTCAAACCCGTTCCTCCAATATTCTCTTTGCTAACAGAACTTAAATACATGTAAACATAATATGCCGGCAGATTTATTTTTCTGATGTTATCTAACCAAATTATCCATTCTGACTTAGAGAGCGATTAGATCTAGGCTTTCATTGGAGCCTGTCTGTCTGTCAGACCGGTAGCATGTTTGCATTGTACCAGCCAAACCCTCCGCAAAGCCTGCCATTCCCAGAGGCAGCGTTCAATGTGCTCAGGAACTTGACTGGGAGGCTCGGGGGGAGTGTGATAGAAGAGGGAATTACCCTTGCCAAGTTTAGCAGAATTTTTGACGAGACATCAGATTTCCCACGAACATGTGAGTCCTCAGAATTAGAAATGGGGTGCTGAGTATCTCCTTGCATGGATACACACGTGCACCGTCCCTTTGCTTCTGCCTCCAGGAGAAGGGAAAAGACGCAAACAGGCTGCAGAGAGTGTCCATCTAAGGACCACAGTGCAAGGCTGGCCCTCGACTTCTCTCACACCTGCAGGCTCCACAAACACAGAGGCTGCAGAGAAGCGAGGGGAGAACTTACAACCTGGAAGCCGGGTTCTCCCCTGCCTCCTTCTTGAGGACGTTCAACCACCTGGCACTCTGGAGATGCTTCTCATTAGGGCTGAAGGAGAAGCTGAAGACAGGATTTAGGTTGCTGAGCAGAGTATCGGAAATGTTCTTCCCCAAGGCAGCTTGGGCTGAGTCAGCTTTCAAGGCTCAGCAGGAGGTACTTCGGGCAGATACTGGGTGAGGCCACCCTTGAAAGCTTTGGAAGGTCTGTGAGGTCCACGGTGCTGGCCTGCCTGCAAAACGTGCTCCCTGCCCTTCTTCCTCATCTGTGGCTAAGGCAAATAAATCCCTCCAATGGCTGCCACATGGGGGTGATTCCACTCATGAACGATCATGCTACACCGAGGAATGCAGTCACTGGGTAAACTCAGCCCCACAGCGAGTATGCCCCAGGTTTAAACATTTCCCAAGTGCCTATTGTGAGCTCAGAGCAGTGCCAGGTGGCTTCAGATGGAATCACCCATTATTTCTTTATCTTGTTTGATCTTGCCTTCAGTCTCTCATACATGTGCTGCAGGGAAGTTTCGTCTTAGTTCCAGAGCTAGGACCCGGGGATACGGCGGTGAATGAAAACCAAGAGGGATAGCTCAAACTCCAATAAAAGAGACATGTATTCATCAGATCATCACATCTACATTTGGGCTCTTCCAAAGTGAGTTACGTGTTTGAAGGGAGAGGACCAGCGTCCTAGGCAAGTTCTGGGAAGCATAGCATCGTGGTTAAGATTGGAGACGTCGGAGCCAGTCGGCATGGGGACAGATCTCACTTCTGCCAATTTTGCTATAAGACCTTGGCCAAATTATTTGGTCGGTGCCTCCTCTGTGAAATATGGCTAATAATAGCACCTGCATCAAGTTAGTCTTTATAGGATTAAGTGAGATCATATTTGTAAGAGAGATGGAATGGTACAGAGGAAGCCTGTAGCAAAGGAACACTCACTAAGGAGCCCTGAGAGGGGGAGACCATTATTCCCATCTAGCTGACGAGGAACGCGGAATCCAGTGAGGCGATCTGACTACCCCCAATGCCACACACTCTGTGTCGGGGGCGGCTGAACGGGCTCCCCCCGAAATCCGGCCATCGGCTCCCTTTACCATGCTGCCCACGGGCTTGGCAAAGGGACACGCCAAGGAGGCCCAGCCTCGGGCACGGCTCGCCATCACCTCCACAGAAGCAGCCTCCCTATCATAACACACCTCTGTTTAAGAAACATAAACCACCCTTTGGCAGCTTCTCAAATACAAGTCAGAGTCAAAAAAGAGCTCCCTCCCCTCGCTCCACTTTCCAACCTGGACCACAAGACTCAGCCCTATGGGGAAACACATGGGAGCTTACCCAACAGGTTTCCCCAACAGAACGGGCAGGCCCTGAGGAGTCCAGGCTGGGAGGGCCCTTCTCCTGGCTGCCAGTGCCCCCGCTGACCCAGAGCAGGCGGCCTCCCTCTCCTCCTGTCTGAACCTGCTGCCTGGGAGGGGCTGATGTCACTCATTCCTCCCACTTAGCTGCGGGCCAGCTCGGGCTCCCAGCAGCCATCACCCATCTCAGCCCTGCACAGGCCATGCCTCCTCCCTGCTGGCATCTCTCCAGCCGTGGCTGAGAGCCCAGATCGGGAAAGGGATGGCCTGGCCCACTGGTAAATGTCCTGGCCGTATAATCCGGCCCAAGCTTGACAAATAATATCTGTGCTTGTCTAGCCTGGCAGTGAGAGCTGGGCCAAAGGGCCAAGTTCCAAAGCTGGGTCTTCAAAGGACAGAGGAGACTCTGGAAAGTAGGTGACCACAGGCCACAAATCTCTACGGAGTTATTCTAAGAAGAAATCACACCCAGTTCCCAAACTGTGAGTGTAAATGGCTGCTCAGAAAACCATTAGCTGCGCCTACCCTTCCATTTCTAATTAGCAGCCTCCTTGCACCCCTGGACTATACTGAGGCCAGATCATGTTCACATTCTCTTAAGATGGAAACTAAGGCCATACCAAGAAATGCCCAAGGGCTCCTAAGGACAGCAAAGGTGGTGAGGAAGCAGGTGCTGGGCTCAGAGCTGTCAGAACAAGTCAGAGGGCAATCAGATTTAGCACAAGAAAAAAAATAATATAAGAACAATAATAACAGCTGACATTTTATGCTAAACATTTTACCCCCTTGGCTCACTGAAACCTTAGAACCACTCAGGACAGTTGATCTTGATATTTTCCACCTTACAGATGAGGAAGCCTGAGTCTGACAGGGAATTGACTTCCCCAAGGCTTTTCAAGTGAAAACAGCAGCCCTCAGGCAAACCTGACGTGCTGAACTCCAGGGCAGACCCGCAAAGAATAGTGGGGGCAGGCGTCTCACTGCCCCTCCTTATGGACTGTAGGGTCATGGTTCTACAAACAACAGGAACTAACCTCTTTGCTTCTGTTACCCTCACCTAGATCTCTAAAGATCCAATGCCAGACATGTAAATTTGACATATCTTCCTTGGATGCTTGAAACTGACCAAATATTGGTCATTGGCCAGGTAACAGGCAACATGGGAGTACCGGAGTCAGACGTGGCGATATTTCCCAGCCATGCCGCAGATGGACTGGGTGGCCTTGGGAATGATCAGAAACTTCTTTAAGCTGTAAGCTTCATATCTATAAACCAGGGGTAGTTCTTATTTCATTGGTGGGCAGGGCAGGGGTGGGGACAAGGTGGAGTATATATCTGAAATGCAATAGTCAGGTAGATGGCAAACTCTATGAAGGCAGGAAGCAATTATACCTTGTTCCTGCTGTATTCATAGCATCTAGTCCTCCGCCTGATACATATTTTGCTCAATACATTTCTGTTGAAGGATATACATACAAGGGTGTACAAATAAACAGGTTGAGGGTTACGTGTACAACCAGCAGGAAACAGTGCATATGACCACGGATGGGGCACAGCTATACAAATGTGAGGACTTGCATGAAATAGACTGCTAAGTAGTCATTAAAAAGAGGGAGGCAGCTCTATACGTAATCATGTAGAAAGGTAAGCAGGGTATACAAATAGGCGGATTGCGGAACGATATGCATTTATGGTCACATTCTTGACAATCCCCTTGGGATTAAAATTTCAACAAGGATATGACACAGACGAACTTATCTACAAAACAGAAACAGACTCACAGCCACAGAGAACAGACTTGTGGTTGCCTAGGGGGAGGAGGAGGGAGGAGGGATGGAGGGGGAGTTTGGGATTAACAGATGCAAACTATTATACATAGAATGGATAAACATCAAGGTCCTACTGTATAGCACAGGGAACTATATTTCATATCCTGAGATAAACCATAATGGAAAAGCATATTAAAAAGAATGTATACAGGGAATTCCCTGGTGGTCCAGTGGTTAGGACTCCGTGCTTTCCCTGCTGAGGGGAAGTTCAACCCCTGGTTGGGGAACTAAGATCCCACAAGCTGCACGCCACAGCCAAAAAAAAAAAAAAAAGGAATGTATATATATACGTATAACTGAATCACTTTGCTGTATAGCAGAAATTAACACAACATTGTAAATCAACTATACTCCAATAAAATAAACAATAAAAATAATAAAATCTCAACAAGGAAGGGCAAGTGGAGGAGGAAATGTGGTTGCTAGTGTAGGAATATTTTCACTTTTTACCCTGTGCATTTTACATTGTTGATTTGTTCTGACAAGGAGCCTGAGACACTTTCCTTATGTAAAAGTGCAATAAAAATTATTCTTACATCTTAAATAAGTGACTAGAAGACCAAATAAACATTTTAAGTGTCATACATAAAGTAGGTCCCATAAATGTTCATCCCCTTTCCTCCCGTGGCCCTAAAGAATATTTATCACACCCCTGCATCTCTGTGACTGGAATGAGACATGCAAAGTCCTGCTAAAGTTGGTTTTGTCCCTTAGTGTGTGTGGCCCTGCAAAATCTGACAGCACCCAGGCTTCCAGAGTTTTCTGGCTTGGTCTTAAAAGGACACATGCGTTGAAAGCACAGCCACTGGTTTGTCCCAAAGCAGAAACAGAAACTTGGATGCTTTGGCCAAATGTGAAGTCAAAGGTTTGGGTGGGCTCCTGGGGCATTTGTCTTAGAGAGAATTCTCTGAGGTTTTGGCCTGGCTTTGGTGCAAAGGAATATTCATTATTCCAAAAATCCTTACCAAAAAGGTATAACTCCAATTTGAGAAGCTGAAGTTCAAAGAGACAATAAAAGAAGGGTAAAGTAGCAATGCAGGAGTGATTTCCTAAGTCACAGGTCAGAAAGCTAAGCTAACAGTCCCTCAGAAGAGCCAGGTTCCCCTACAACTAACATGGCCTCTTCCATTGACTACATTTGTGTATCTAATTAACAGACAATTGCATGACTTCCTTTGTCTTTGCTATCTAGACCAAACCATCTCCAAGCAGCCCCTGAATTTGGTAGAGGAGGGCATAGGGAACAGGAATATAGGAGACAAACATTGAGGAGGTACCCAATATGTTTCTGGAACTGCACTAGCTATTTAGTGTAGATCTCTTAAAACTTCAAAATATCTTGTGAGGTAGGTTAGATTACCCCCATTTACAGACGACTCAGAAAAGTTAAATGCATGTTACACAGGATGTAATGATAAGACCAGGAAGGAAATTTGGGTTTGTCTTTCTCCAAAGCCCATCCCCACCCAACACAACACACCCAACATGACACACACACACACACACACACACACACAGACACACACACACACACACACACACCTCTTCTCCTCACTGTAACTACTTACCCAACCAGAACAGGTAAAAATGGGTGATGTTTTACTCCCAATGTTTTATACCCTCTGAGAAAAAACAACAACAACAACAACAAAACAATTGTCAGGGAAGAAATGTCACACTGTCATTCATCATGTTCCATATGAAAGTCTTAGAAAATAGCTTTCATATTGTTTTTGGACTCACTTAGATGTTCATAATCCTAATCTCCTTATACCAATAGTCAGGCGCTGTTCGACATTCTGTACAGGGCACTGAGCCAGGCATTGACAGGGGAGCAAGTCCCTAATCTCTGCTCCTCCCCCAAAGCTGACAGCCTGGTAGGTGACTGTGGCAAAATTACAGCAGCAGCCATCCTTCCTTTTGCTTCTTCTTAGGTGCTGTCAGAGCTTAAAAGTTCCTAACAGAACATCAGCTCAAAGACCTCAAACTACAAATGAAGAAACTACAGAGAGAAAGGAAGCCCTTTTTTAACATCACACAGCAAGTCAGTGGAAGATTCTGGAATAACTTGTCCTCCATGGCTCCCTGACTGCATAGCTGATGTCTGCAAGCCTATTGTGTGCACATTTTAACAGCTTTTGTTGAAATATAATTTACATAACATTGAATTCACTTGTTTTAAGTGTACAGTTCCATCACCTTTTGTATATTTACAAAGTTGTACAATTATTGCCATCTAATTTTAGAACTTTTCCATTGCCCTGAAATAGAAAGCTTGAGCTGGTTTGCAGTCACTCCTCATTCCTACCCCAGCCCCAGACAATTACTAGTCTACTTTCTGTCTGATTTGCCTTTTCTGGACATTTCATATATGTGGACTCATACAATATGTCTTATGTGTCTGGTTTCCTTCACTTAGCCTGACATTTCGAGGTTCATTCCCATTGCTGTATGTATTCATACTCCATTCATTTTTATTAGCAAATAGTAGTCCATTATATGAATGGCCACCTTTTATTATCTATTCACCAGTTAATGTATATTTGGGTTGTTTTCACTTTGGGCCTATTGTATTTTAACACACAGCCCAACCCCACATGACTGGTGATGGCTGTCACGTAGATTAAAGACCTTGCACTACATCTAGACTCAGTTGAAGGAGTGCCCTTAACAATTAGTGATGTCTGCCCATGGTCAGGGAGCAGAAAATTGAGGCATGCACGCAAAGTATGATTACATCATTTCCAAAGGGGTGTCTTCTAGTTCTAAAAGGGATAGTCACATTTCTCCCAAAAACAGAGTTAAAAGAAGGCAAAATGTTGCAACTAGGAAGAATCGCTTCATTTTTGGTGAAGAACATACCTTGTAGGGTACAGTTTATTATTAAACAATCAGTGGTTGGGACATCTTTAGCATATTTTTCCAGAAAGGCAATGGAGCCACTCTGTCATGACTTCTTCAGGCCAACTCCTTACCAGGCTCAGGATTGGCATCATTTATGTGGCCAAGGATTAGTGAATGCAGCCACAGTTATGGCCCCAAGTGGCTGATGAGTTAGCATTCCTGGTGATCATATCTACAGCCAAAATTTTTTTTGTTGTTGAGTAAAAGTCGGAAGGGTAGTTCTTTACTTTCCTCTTGGGAGTGGAAGAGTAGACTTAACTCCTTCAAAACTCAGTGGGCTTGTTGTTGTCTTTGTATTGTTGGCCATGAGAAAAGAGATGGGAATTTGAGTTGGACTGATGGAAGAATGTAGAAATTGTGGTTTATGTGAATATGCCCCAAGCAAAGAACCTGGTGTTACCTTAGGAGAATGTAAAGAAAACATCGTTGATGTCAGGGGAAAATGGGAGGAAAAAGCAAAGTAGTAGAGATGGATGAAGAAAAGGAGAAGGCAGAAATTTATAACGAAGAGTAAAATAAATCATAAATGTTAAACCAGTGGTTTGTTAGCCAAACCCAGGCCACAACCATCTTTCTACTGTTCGAGACTGTTTTTCAAAAGGAAATGAATTAGTTCGAACACTTAAAAATCAGGAAACTTTGTATCACTTTCTGAGTTTCCTATTTGTTAAAAAGAAAGGAAGGAAGAAAGAGAGAGAGAGAAAGGAAAGAAAGAAGAAAGGAAGGAGGGAGGGAGGGACGGAGAGAGGGGGGAGGGGGGGAGGAAAGGAAGGAAGTCTGGCAAACATTTATTAGAGCAGAATAATGACAGCTCCTTGAGGATGGGGCATGTATGCTCCAGTTTGCCACAGTCCCCACCATACCCTATTGCTTATATTCATCTGTTTCACAGGTTTGTGACACCCTTTGTATCTGCAACATCTTAGATAACTATGTTTATATTGGCTCAATCATTTCCAGACATCCTGCTGGGCCCCTGTGTTATATCCGATCTTTCAGAGAATGAAATGAAATTCATAGACATTAAACAACTTTCCCAAGTTCACCATCAGTAACAGTCAAAGTTATTTCTTATCTCAATAGAGCTACTGCTTTTTCCAGTATATCATACCTTGACAAACAGAGAAAATAATTGATTAAACATAAAGCGAAGAATGGAGCAAAATTGAAGGAAAAATCTGGAGCAGAGGGAGTTTTTAAAAGAACAATTTAATTAATTAATTGAAAACAAAGCTATAGCATGGACTTACCCAATGGGGGGCCAAACACAAGCCTGGATGGATACACATATTCCTTGCCCACTTCTCTAGAAACAAGTCCAGGCCTCCTAGACATAAAATACTTTTTTTCTTGACTCATAAGGACAGCTCTGAAAAAGCATTTGGGAGTTGGCTTAGGAATAAAATAACTTGTTCGAATTAGCAAACATTTTCCAAATATTTCTTAAAGAAAGAGTTTCCTACGTATAATTCCCAAACCTCACTGAGTTAGCAAGTTCTCCAGGTGGCTCCAGAAATTCAGCTTAGGCCACGGTTACTATCTGGTGGTATAACCCATCTCTAAATTAGTCTCTGAGACAGAGCCCCAGCACTGTCAGCTGTCAGAGTTTATTGGGGCAGCTTAAGACCCTGTTGCCCACTTATTGGCCCCTTCCAGAGAACCTGAGGTCTCCCCGAGGGTCACCACTTGTACAGAAATAGAGGAGAACAGAGAAAACAAGCATTTCTTTTTGCAACCTCGAGATCTATTTCTGGGGTTGAACAGAAGCCATTAAAACATTCCCATGACTCTGTGCCAAGCCCCCAAATTACTAATGACAGACATGCTGGCTCAAAAGGAGTCATTTCTGGCAAATAGCCCTTCAGTATCTTGTTAATGGTAATAATCCCGAGACTTTCATTGAAAGATCTCAAAGCACAGGGCAAGACTTAATTGTCTCCCCCGTCAACTCTGTCCCTGAAAAAGGTAATTATAATTCTATCCCTCAGACAGTTTACACAGGGGTTAAATGGGCCATGGAGGTTGAATGATTTATCCTTGTTTCTATTCTAAGTTGAAAGGAAAAGTCTAAATAATGTCATAAGTTGGGGTGAACTCAGCTGTACGAGTTGGAACCAGTGGGAGATTGAAGCAGACAAACCGAGAGCCTGGGGAGGCTAACATGATAAAAGATGCCCCTGACTAGTAGCCACAGGACAAGCACCACGTACAAAGGTGCTGACCTGAACTGAGTTTACCTTAAGGATGTTATCCATAACTGCCCAGTCCAGGTTAGAAGGAGGGAGTCAGAACCAGAGCCCTGGAAGTAGGAGACCCTCAATATTGTGTGTACAGATTCCAAAGCGAGAGCCCATGCTCAGTAGCTTAGATAAAAATAAGTTTATCTCACTGGCAGAGTAGTGTGGCAAGAGCTAGAAGTGTACCTGGTCCCCAGATAGATGAGGGGTTCATCCTAGTGGAGGACCTGAATGCCAGACATGGCATGCGAGACAGTTACCTGAATCTAGAACCTAAGCCACTATGGAGATAGTCATCACTGACCTCACAAACCTGTTTCTCCTCCTGTAAACCCCCATCTCAATAAATGGGACCTCTTCTCACTCACGTGCCACAACCAAGGTACAAGGATTCATCTTCTCCATCACCTTTTATATATGATCCCCACATTCTAATAACACAATATATCTTCCAAATCAGTATTCTTATCACCATTCCCACCTGCTTTGACTTATTTGAGACCCCATGATATCTCCCCTGGATTATTTTAACAACCTCCTAGCTGTTTCTGTTGCTTTTACACTTCTGTTTTACACTTTTACACTTCTGTTTCCCCAAGCCAAACAACTCTTTATAATATTGTCCACAGAATATTCCTGAAATACAAATATAGTCATGGCACTTATAACCACCTGCCCCCCCCCCCAAGTTAAACCCTTCAACTTCCCTTCCACAGGGAAAAGTGCAAAACAGAACTGCCAACCTGGAATTCCATACCAACAAAATCATATTTTAAAAATAAAGATGAAATAATGTTTCAGATAAATAAATTGCTGAAGCAATTTATCACCAGCAGAAATTCAGAACAATAAATATTAAAAGTTCTTCAGATAAAAGGAAAATGGTACCAGATGAAAACTTAGATCTATACAATAAGAATGAAAAGCATTAAAAATAGTATACATCTGAGTAAATATAATACTCTTTTTTCTCACTTTTAATTTCTTTAAAAGATATATGTTTAAAGTAAAAATAACACTATTTATAACATGTGCATAAATAAAAAGTGAATGAAAACAAAAATGGGAGGGGATAAATGGAAGTATATGGTTGTAAGATTTTTACATTATTCATTAAATTATTTATGATATTATTTAAAGGTAAAATGGGATACATTAAAGATGTGTATTGTATTCCCTAGAGCAGTTACTAAAAATAAAAATAAGGAATAGCTAATAAGCCAATAGTGGAAATAATATGGCACTGATAATTAACACCAAAGCAGGCAGAAAGCAGAAAAAAGAAAGAACAGATAGAACAGATAAAAAACAAAGAGGAAAACTGTAGATTTAAACCTTTCACACCAATAATTACATTAAAGTTCACTCACCTTGACACTCCAATGGAAGACAGATTGTGGGAGGGGGTAGAAAAACAATACCCAAGAGTATGACAATAGGACAACACCCACTTTAAATATAAAGTCATAGACAGGTAAGGGAATGAAAAATTATGTACCATGCAAACACTGGACAATAAGCTAAAATGTCTGTGTTTATATTATACAACATAGATTTCAGCATAAGCAATATTATCAGGGATAAAGTGGGACATTTCATAATGAAAAACTGGTGAGTATATCCAGAAAACATAGCACTTTCTAAAATTATATGCAGCTTTAAATCTTTAAGGAAAGTTTACCAAAATATGTGCAAGACCTCTAAACCTAAAGTCACAGTGCAATGCTCAGAGATATTACAGAAAACCTAAATAAAATGAGAGATATGCCATGTTCATGGACTGGAAGACTCAGTGTTGCTACAATAATTCTCCCAGAAGTGATCTATACATTCAGCACTATCTCAATCAAAACCTCCAGAGACCATCTGTGTAGAAAATGACAAACTGTACACTAAAAATGGGTGAATTTTATGTTTGTAAGTCAGACTCCTATAATTATACACCAATCAAATAATTTTGATTTTTAAAAAGATATAACAGCAATAAAAGTAAAACTCACTGGGAAGTTAAAATAACCTCTGTGTGAAGGAAAGAACGAGGTCAGAAATAACATTGTGAATTTAAGCTTTTACCCAAGATAAACTAAACTTTAAAATGGAAATGGCGAATTACTTTAGGTTAGCAAGATTAAGTTCCCTGCCAAGTGGAAATAGAGACTAAAGAGCTAAACTAGTTTCAGTAATAATGAAATTAATAAAGTTACATTTTTGCACGTCTGAGTATTCTGCCTATGAAAATTCATACCTTATCCCTTGTTAACAAGAAGAGATCTATGCCTCACACTTGAGGCATGAAGATCACTATGTTCTTGGAAGACCAGGTCCCCAGGACGATTACTTGTGTGGCAATGTGAAGAACTGGCACTTGGGGGCAGGATTAAATTCTAATATAGAATATCACAGTGTTTGAAAGGACCTAAAAATTTATTTGTGCCTCTGAACTACACAAAGTTTCTGGCAGAGAACATTTTAGCTTCTAGTAAAATAGGAGTTCACTGCTTTGAATGGAAACCCATTCCATTATCAGCAGGCTTTCTTAAGATTCTCCCTCAACTTGTAGTGTTGAGAAATAAACATATAAATCAAAACTTGGTCTGTCCTAGGCCAAACACAGGGACTTTCACCTTCCTTAGTCTTGACACTACTTATAGTTGATTTTGCCTGGATTTTATGAGCAGTTTTAGAAGTTGAGTTGCCATGTATGAAGTTAGATATCTCTTGCACTAAGGTAGGTAAAACAGACGACACTAACATAAAAGCAGAAATGTATATTTCTAGTCATGAATTCAAGGCGTTCACTTTTATCTATTTTTCTTGACCGACACAGTCTTATTTTAAATGTGAGTTCTGTTACACATCTTAGCAATACCTGATTGTTTTATTGAACACTTAATGATATTCACCTTGTACCTTTGAAAGAATACTAGCAGGAAAACATGAAAACATTACTTGAAAGCAAGAGGAGCACTTTGAGGTGACTAGAGAACGATACACAACCACACGATAAGTATTCTTAGGATGCTGACATAAGAAGGTTTATGAGTTACCTGAGCAAATAGGCAAGGATTCCTGGAGAAAAAAAACATCACAGGAGATTACTTCAGTAGCTGCTTCATCCAGAACTTGAGCAATGCTTTCTTATCTTGAATCTTCAGGATCAAAACACAGCTTCCAATCTAGTTCTACATCCATCTCAGAAGGAAGATGATAGGAAAGAGGTGATCTTTGGTAACACAATGAAGCTGCTTGACTTGGCACTGATGGAGCTACTTTCAAGATGCCTCACTCATACGGCTGGCAAGTTGATGATGACTGCTGGCTGGGAACTCAGCCCGGTCAGTGGGCATTGGTTTCTCTCTATGAGAACCTCTCCACAGACACTTGAGCTTCCTACCAATATGGTGGCTGGGTTCCAAGAGCTGGAGTCCCTCAAAGAGCAAAGTGAATGGCATGGCATTCTTATAATCTAGCCTCAGAAGCCATATAACATCACTTCTACTGTACTCTGTGTGTTGAAGTAGTCACAGAGACCCACCCAGATTCAAGAGGAGCAGACATAGACACTGTCCCTTGATAGGGTATAATTCTAATGTTCCAGAAAAGCCTGAGATATGAGAGATATAGTTGCAACCCTCTTTGGAAGACATAAAATGCCACATGAAATAACTTTAAGGACTGTCTTCCACCTTTCCACCCCTCTATACGTACTATAGTGTGATTATTTTACACATAGAAAATAACTATGTATACATGAATATATGGAAATAGTAAAATGGTGCCCCACCTAGATTTTTATTTTCTTTTTGCACCTTGTTGTTTTCTTACTACCCTCATTGGCTCATATTTGTTTATGGTTAAAAGTATTATAATCATTAATTCTCGTCTTGGAAGGCATAAAACAAGTGATAGCAAGAACATAAGGATTGGACCTGCCAGTGGCAGATAGCTCTTTCTGACCAAATCCAGATATTACCTCTAAATTATTCTTAACACAGTTTTTTCATTAAATCACCACCAGTAATTTATGGTTATCATGTGGGAAAAGTGCTTTTGCCATCTTGGGTATAGTTTCTGTATCTGGCCAAATCAGGATGTTAGAATCAGGAGAAAACGTGAACCTAGATGATAGAGGTGGTAGGAACTCAAATGAATACATAAAAACAAAATAAATCACTACACCACCAAAATACCTGGTGGGACAACAGCCAGTCTGGAATATGAGAGGTTCAATCTGGTTTAAGATGAAGTTGGGGATGTCTATGGAGACATATCTGGGAAAATCTAGTTGGTGCATAGTTTAGGGGCTTAAAGGTTGTACTATACTGGTACCAAATACAGGGTAAGACTGGGACCACAATTCTGATCAAACAGGCATAGTCCTAGGCTCAATGGACAGGGGATGGAAGAGAACCAAGCAGTGGTTAGGGACTAGTCTTCTAGATGAAGATCACAGGCAGGGCTCCCCTGCAGGAGTTCCCTAATAGGAAAGGAGAAGCCTGAGCATGTGCATTCTCCAGATGGAACAGGTTCCCTCATACTTTGGATACCAGGTTGATATGATGAAATCAAACTTCAACAGGAAAAGACTGATCTCATCTGGTATTTGGTTGCATTGGCCATCAACAAAGTTGGAGTCATGTAAATTTTGCATTAAGACCATGAAAATAGTCTAAATAATCGAGAGTAAAACTAAACAAGATATATGCAGGATCTTCATGAAGACAAGTTACCTATTTTGCCCCCCCCCCATGCACACACAATCAAGATGCAAAAGGACATGCTCAGCATGGAACATTTTGTACGAAAGTTTTAAATATACAAAACAATACTACACATGATTATGGGTAAATGTGTGTTGTGAAAGTAAATGTTAATACATGCACAGACAGAGTACACTCCAATTTCATAACTGTGGTTACTGTGGAGGGTGGAGGGAAATTTGGGTGGAGGAATATGCCTGTTTCTGTAACATTTCAGATCTCCATCTTAAGGTATCTAACGCATACACCAAACACAACCTGTCAAGATTTGACCGATATTTTTATTTTCTGTATGCTTGAATATTTATCTTGTAAATAGCAATCCATAAAGAGATGAAGATTAAGATGAAGAAATGAGCAAGATGAAGGAGCATGAGAAGGAGAGGGGGAGGGTGAGGGAGAAATGGAGATTCTTAAAAAGAGGTAAAGGAGGAAGAAGGAAAAGAAGGAGAAGGAGGAGGAAAGGAACAAAATACCCAAATTAGTGAGAGAAACAGTTTCAAAATTCTACATGTATCTTTGTTGAAAACTTGACAGCCTGTTTCTGATTCAGCTAGACAAAAGAAATGCATGAAAATGGCTCAAAATGTAAAAAAATAAAATACAATGTAAAAGGTAAAATCTGCCCTACCAGATGTCAAAACATACTAAAAAGCTACAGTAATTCAAATACAGAATAAATATATGAGTATTAAATAATTCAAAGTGTGGGGTAGGATTATTAAATTAAATAAATATGGCATGGATGATTGGTTAAATATTTTGGGGTTTAGAGAAAGACAAATACCCCCCACCACCACTTACCTCATATAATTGACCTAATTTGATTTAAACTGACTAAAATTTCAAAGAGTAAAGATGAAATGCTAAAAGAATTGACGAAAATATAGTATGTGTGTCATCTCGAGAGAGAATCCATAAAGAATATGCATGAGAGGCTTTTAAAATGTTTGCTTTATTCTTTCTTACAGACAAATTTTCTACAGTTAGCATGAATTATTTTATTTATTTTAATCAGATTCTAACTTATTACATTATGATATATTCATTATAAGGTCAAGAAATACATAAAGGAATAAAAAACAAACTCTAAATTCTCTCCTTTACCCCACTCCCCTATCCCATTCTCTAGGAGTTTACCGCAGTTTCTTATGTGCACCTTCAGGGACACATCTATATAAATACACAGATGTCATGTACGTATAGAAACATCATACATGTATGTGTTTTATGTTTATAGTGTGTATGCATATTTAGTATTTTAATTTAACTACACATATAATTTGGTACAATTGTGTGTATGTATATATTGATATATATATGTGCCATATATATATATGTACATATACATATATATGTATATATATTCTTTTCTTCATCATTATATGTAAAACTTTTAGGGAGGAGGGTCTACTGACACCTAAGATGGCTGGATGCATTTTGGTTCACCTGCATCAGTTACCTCTGGTTAAAAACATGCCATGTCACCAACACCCACAACACCTTGGTGGCTTCCAATATAAGAATTTTTTGCTTATGCTTCTGGGTAAGTTGGGAAGTAATCTAGAGGCTCTGCTGATTTTTGGCTGGGGTTGCTCACATGTCTAACTTACCTATGATGGTCTCAACTGTAGCAAACGGAGTGGCTCTGCTCTGTTCCATGTGTCTTGTACCCTCCAGCCAGCTGATCTAGGCATGTTTATAAGACTTTGGCAGAGCTTCAAGAAAGCACCTGAAAACAGGCAATGTCTCTTGGGCTTGAAGTTAGAACTAGCACATCATCATTCCACTCCATCTATTGGCCAAAGTAAACAGCATGGCCAAACCCAGAGTCAGAGTTGGATGGGTGGGCACTTCGAAATCGTAAGGCAAAGAGTGTAGATGCAGATAGAGATGAAGAATTGGGCCCATTGTTGCAACCTACCATACTACCATGAGCTTATTGTGTGCCAGGACAGTTTTGGTTTGGAGAATATGGTGATCCCAGCCAGTGGTTAATGTGGACATAAACACAGGTACAGGTCTCTCCCACTTTTCAAAAGTTCACTTTACAAACGACCTACATTAGTACCTGTTTTCACTGAGAGAAATCCCAAGAGGATTTTCACTTTTACAAAAAAAAAAAAAAGACGAAAAGCAAAAATAGCATTCGGTGTTGGTTTTGCAGTAAGTCTTATAAAGACAGCTTCCACCCCAAGCATCGAGAGAGACACTGCCAAGCTTTTTCCCCAAGAATGGCACTCAGTATCTCAGCTTCAAGCTGCCATAGCTTTGAACTGTGTCTATGAGCAACTCTGCTTTAACTCGATTTATTTTGTGCATCCATTGGCAAGACTGTCCTAAGGTAATTGCTTCTTCACTTTATGCCATTTCACCTTACAAAAGACCTCCCAGGAACCCTCTACTCTTGGATAGCAGGGATACCTGCAATTCTTAGAGGAAGTAAGATAGAGGTAAGGAAGTTAGCATTGGGGATTTAGAGTCGGATGTTATCCTTTCTAATGATGAGGTATGAGGTTGGAGGTATAAGAAGGCCTCGTGGGGGACTTCCCTGGTGGTCCAGTGGTTAAGAATCCGCCTTCCAATGAAGGGGACAGGGGTTCGATCCCTGGTTGGGGAACTAAGATCCCACATGCCGTGGAGCAACTAAGCCCAAACGCTCTGGAGCCCATGTCATAACTAGAGAGAAGCCCGCATGCCACGACTAGAGAGGAGCCCTCGCGTGACAACTAGAGAGGAGCCCTCGCACCACAACTAGAGAGGAGCCCACGCACCACAACTAGAGAGGAGCCCATATGCCACAATGAAGAGCCCTTGCGAAGCAACAAAAGATCCTGCATGCCGCACCTGAGACTGGACGCAGCCAAAAATAGGTAGGTAGGTAGGTAGGTAGATAGATAGATAGATTTTTTTTTAAAAAAAGACTTCTTGGGCTTCCCTGGTGGCGCAGTGGTTGCGGGTCCGCCTGCCGATGCGGGGGACACGGGTTCGTGCCCCGGTCCGGGAAGATCCCACATGCCGCGGAGCGGCTGGGCCCGTGAGCCATGACCTCTGAGCCTGTGCGTCCGGAGCCTGTGCTCCACAATGGGAGAGTTCACAACAGTGAGAGGCCTGCGTACCGCAAAAAAAAAAAAAAAAAAAAAAAGACTTCTTGGAGGAGTTGGCCTTTGATTTGGACACTGAAAACGGAAATGGACTTTCCAATATTAATTACTCACAGGTGGAGATGGGAAAGAATATTTTTGACAGATGGAAAAGACTAAGTTAGGGACACTGAGAACATGATCAGGTCTGCTGCGCCTGGAGAGTATGAAACTCATGAGTGAAAGCTAAGATAGGAGTGGGTATTTAGGGGGGTTCTTAGGGGATTTAGTTGTGGAATGTGGATTCTGGATATAGATCTGTAAGTGACAGGAGGCTTATGACGATTCTGAGCCAGAAGCTGCTGCTTCTGAGGGCGTGGAGGACAGATTGAAGTGAAGAGATAGGAGAGGCAGGGAGGTAAGTCAGACAGCGATTAAAGAAATAGTGAAGGTCAGAACTAGGGCATTTTTAGTGAGATTAGAGAGACGGAAGAGAGATTATGGTGTCAGTATCATATGGGTTAGGGAGGGATAAATTAGGAGTTTGTGATTAACATATACACACTACTATATATAAAACAGATAATCAACAAGGACCTACCTTATAGTACAGGGAACTCTACTCAATATTCTGTAATAATCTATATGGGAAAAAAATATGAAAAAGAAATATATGTCTACATATAACTGAATCACTTTGCTGTACACTTAACACTAACAGAACATTTTAAACCAACTCTACATCAATACAAAAAAATTTTTTTAATTAAAATAATATGTAATTAGTGTTAGAAAGCCAAAGTGTGCCTCACACACCTGATTCCCCAGGAGTGTGGTCAGAAACGACAGACATTATAGGAACGTGTGATTTTACATTTTCCGACGTGTGATAAATGTGATTAAAACATTTAAAAAGTATTTCTTATAGCATTTTTAATATCCCACATGAGTTTCTCCACAGTCACCCTACATCCAAACCTAGGGGAACCTAAGAGACATTTGTAGGAGAAACTGGAGGATGGTGCCTGGAGACACCTCCAGCTTGGGAACACGGACTCCTTGCTGGAAAGACGCAGGGGTGACTGGTGAAGCACGCAAGTGTGATTAATCACGTGATCACGCTGGAAAAGGAAGGACTGACAATGAAACCCACATGGATGCTGTCATTGAAAGGACCCTTCTTTCCTAAGAGTCTTCAGTCTAAACAGGTTTCCATTTACCCCTCCCCACTCTCTATATGTTTGCCTGGCTTCTTCAGTGGTGGCATAGGTCATAGTTAGAGGGATGGATATTGCCATAGTTTGATCTTGGCAACAACAACAACAACAAAAAAGTGTTTTCTACCATAGTGTTTAACAAGAAAAAGCTTTAAAACCAGCCTGCCCAGGGGTTCACACATGGGATGCACTTAGAATACTGTGGCACAGAGAAAGCAACCCTTGTGTACTGGCTATTGTTATTTTTAATTAGATTAAAGTGGAAATACCATATTTCAGCTCTAAAAGTGTCTGTCCAGCTTCTCCAACCCTCCAACCAAGACATATATTTGCCCTGAGAAGGCAAATGAGCCTAGAATTACTCTTGCTGTCTTAAACCCGGGGTCCCCTGTACCCAGAGCGGGTCTGTCTGTGGCCACCCAGTCATGCTGTGTTGTCTGGGTGAATGGGTTTTGACTCAGGCCTACTTTGCACTCAGGCACCTTGTTTAGAACTAATGCCCCATCCTGACCTCCAGTTCATTTGGCTTGGGCCCTGACACCTGTCCTCTCTCTCCCCGCACATCAATGCCATTCCCCAAACTAGGCAGCCTGCCCAGAGCCTGACCTGGCTTGGCTGTCACTCCTAGGAGATGCCCGCTGTCCTCTTGGGCCACCAGATCAGACTTTTTTAGACTTTCTTTCCAAACTGGCTCATGTCCTGATCACCATGCCCCTTTCTCGTCATTCAATACAAGCCCTGCCCCAACCTGGTTACGTCCTTTCTCAATAAGCCTGAGCTTCTGAATCGTCAACCTGACCCCGGTCAAGGCTTGATATTGGGGACCTTCGAATTCCAAGCTCCCTGCTTTATAGATGAGGATCTGTGGCTTAGGGAGGGGAAGTACATTCCCCCATGTCACACCCTGAGTGTGTGACAGATGTAGGAAATATAACCCCAGGCCCTGAGAAACATTTGTCTTGGAATATTGTTACGATTCCACAGAGCTATGGCTTAGTTTCTTCAGCTTGTCCTCGTACAACCTCTGAAAGAACTTCTTTCTGAGACCATACTTAGCAGGTAATTCCTTCCCACCAAGTAGTCAAGATCCTCAGATGTAAATATCCTTCTCACCTCTGGTGTTCAGGAGTTGTCAGAGCGTTACAGTCTGTCAGTAGCCTGTGGTGGCTGAAACAGAGAAAGAGAATAATCACTGGGATCCTCGAAGCAGAAAAAAACATCAAGTTCTTCCCTTGGTTTTCTGTGAGCTGGTGAAATCAGGTAGAGGACCAAGGTATCCACAGAATTGTTTCAAATCTCCGCAGTGTTTTGGCCCTTCGTCAGAGCCTATTAACTGACACACTGAGATATTTGACACATCCATAGGAGTCCTTGTGGTCATTTCCAGAATGGCCAGGAGATGTGCCAGGCAAATGTACAGAAAGCCCTGATTCAGGAGGGCTGTGGTCCACTGGGGCTTGGGGGTCCTTCCGTATTTGACTCTGTGCTGTCACTGTGTTCACAATCCTGGGCATTTCCACATCTGGCCATCTTCTGAATTAGGCCAAAATAAAGCACCAGAGGAAGGAGTCTTGGACTTGAAATAATTTTGAGTACTGCTTCCTCCATCTATTGGTATGTGGTTTCTCCCCCATGTATTTCACATAACTCCCAGGGACTGCAGTGTCATTCTCCAAGAAAGAGAGAAAGAAAGGAAGAAAGGAAGGATGGAAGGAAGGAAGGAAGGAAGGAAGGAAGGAAGGAAGGAAGGAAGGAAAGGAAAAAAACAATTCTGTCTTGCTCTGCACACAGACTTCAAACATCCAGCTACACCAACGATGCAAAGGTGCTTTTGCATGTTGCAAAAAGTCCAACAAAAATGTCAACTTCCTCTTCTAATATGCAGCACAGACCCTCCAAAGACAGCAGAAGATAGAGGATGTCAAATGCGAATGGGTAGTGGGAATACAGAGTCTCAAATGTTCAGTTTCTCATCTGCAACAAGGAAGCAAGAGTAGTATCACCTTATAAGGATGCTTTAAGATTCAGAAGATAATGATGGGCTATGGTGACTATTTTAAAATACGAGTCATGGTTTGAAAACATGGACTCTGGAACATGCCTTGCTACTGCAGCTGATCTTGGGAGGCACTATAGTCTCTATAACTCCCCTGAAATGACGAGGCGAGGACCTTGCCTGAATTCAGAAGTGTTTTGGAGATAAGTTTGTAAGGTTCCAAGGGGTCTTTTCTAAATGCCTTAGGTTAACTGAAGGGAATGAACAGGCGAGAAATAACCAGACAACTTAGGGCACAGAGCAGACCAGCCATCACACCTCCCCATCAAGGAGGTGATCTTGAACCCCTGAAACTCTGGACCACCCTAAGGATATCAAGACTCCTCAAAGGCTGAAACTAAAGTGGAGAGACTGGGAGGTCCCTTCTATGCCTCCTAAAATGGAATTTTCTAGATAGGCATGGCCTGGTCCCTATATGGTTAACACTGGGTGTGCCTCCTTTCTTCAGGGGACACTAGGCCCACCCACAGGGACATAGATTTACCAAACAGGCTAGAAGGGATGATTATCAACGTTCTGCAGCACAGAACTTAGACACACACAGTGAGGAGCAAGAGAAAGGTGGGTTCCCCAAAAAAGTGCTATACTGATGCAAGAGGCTAGGATCAACTAGGTATTCTTTTAATCTTCCCTGCAAGAAACAAAAACGGAGAAAATATCTCCATAGAGAGAAAACCTACATCTCAACAAAATATATAAATTATTAGATGTTAGAACCAAAAAGCTGGAAAAAAAGGAAATCAGTCCTCCAATTTAGGACTAAGCCACACTCATGCCCCCGGAGAGAAGATGACCTGGCAGGAGGAGACTTTGAGAAGACAGAGGCCCTGTGGAAGGATTGTTCTAGAACATATGAGAAATCCTTGGTCTCACTTCACTTCCCCACACCCTAGCTGGGCTGCGTTGGGGTCTATGCATATATGTATGTATATGTATGTCTGTCTTTACAGCGGAGACAAGATAAAGGGAGAAAAGCGTTCCTGCCATGGGACTTTACCCACATCCCCACATAACATTCATAATAATGACCCCATCACTCATCAGAGATGCTCCCCAGGCCAGACCTCACCAGCCTGGCAGCTCTCTGATCCCTCAGCCAGCTCTGGCTGTAATTGCAAACACCCTTCCCTCGGGACCTGTCCGCTGATGTGAAGACACTCAGGCTTTGCTGGTGTCTGTAAATGCAAGTTCAAGGGGACTTTTTTACATCAGAAGTAAAAACATTAGAGTCAAGAGACAGGTCCCCTGCGCCCTGTAGAAGATCACAGTCAAGAAGTGGGAGGCAATTACTCTGAAGGTGGGAAAAATAATTTGAAGGCAGCAGAACAGACACAAAGTAATTACCACCCAGACACAGCACAGGCAAAGAGGCCCTTGCTTCTAGGGAAATAAGAAGTGAGCAGACCGAGCTGGGAGGAGAGGCCGGGCTCTCCTAAGTGGGGTGAAAAGTCAGTGCTTACTTCCTGATAGGAAGGTAGGCAGAGATAGAAAATGACCCCCCAAATGCCCTTAATGAGGTTGTGAGCTATGCTAGTTACAGGCTTTTATCTTTTTCTCAACTTTTCTATTCTGTTTTAGAGGAAACGTGTGTGTGTGTGTGTGTGTGTGTGTGTGTGTGTGTGTTCTGAGATGATGGAAGGGGCATGAAGACTTGGGGAAAAGAAGAACAAGAAAGAGACTTTGAAAATACTGCATACTGTCTGATTCTAATTATATGACCTTCTAGAAGAGGCAAAACTACAGAGATGGGAAAAAGGATCAGTGGTTGCCAGGGGTTTGGGGAGAGGAGGGAAAGATGAGTAGGTGGAACTCCAGAGATTTTAGGGCAGTGAAAGTCTTCTATTTGATCCTGTATTCATGGATACATGCCATTATGCAATTAGCAAAACTCATAGAATACACAACACGAAGAGTGAACTATAGGCTTTTGTTAATAATAAGGTATTAATATTGACTCATCAGTTGCAACAAATATACCACCCTCGTGCAAAATGTTAATAAGGGAAACTGCATGGCAGGGGAGAGGGGTATGTAATAACACTCTGTACTTTCTGCTCAACTTTTCTGTAAACTAAAAACTACTTTAAAAAAGAAAGTCTAGTAATTAGAGAGAGAGAGAGAGAGAGAGAGAGAGAGAGAGAGAGAGACAGAGAGAGATGTAGGTGGGAATGTGGGATTAAACATTTAAACAGTCTCTCCCTATCCAGACAAAATGTTGGCAGTCTTGTAACCAGAAGAAAGTAGGACATTAGGTTCCAAGAAATACACTCAAAGTAAAAGATTAGAAGTGTCTGAAACTCAACTGTGTTGTAATCTGATTTCACTAAAATCCAGAAAATAACTAAAATTCTCCTGCCCCAGCAAAGAAAAAGAGAGAGAGAATGTCACAGGGAACATGACGTCCATGCTTACTGAATTCTCTCCGGTGAAGGGCTGGTTGAATGTGCCCGTTGTTTGTTCATTTCATCCTCATCCATTACCTGCCACTACTTTTATAAAATAAAATAAAAATCAGTTACTAGACCATGAACTTGGATACCAAATACTTATTAAAGTTTATGAATGCTTATACTCAGCTTCTGTGCTTCTCTTATAGAGGGCTGGTAACGAAAGTCCACAGACAAGCTCCAGTCAGAGGCAGATCACACTTTGAGAAGCGCTGCGTTAGAGGAGAATGAATCTACCAGAAACCCAGGCACTCCACAATCCCAGGCAGTCAACAAAAGAAAAGAAACCCAGCCAGGAAACGTGGTATTTACCAACAAGTTTTCTTGAAGACTGAGGGCGCCATCCTTTGCTTAGATGGTCACGGTGTCCTCTAGCCTTGCTCCCTTCCAGTCCATTTCACTCAGAGCCATGGAGATATCATTCTCAAGTGCAAGCATGATCGTGTCACTTTCTTACCTGGCCTCGGGTAGGTTTCTGATCTCTCAGGATGACCTGGGCACTGTTCAGCATCTCACTCATAGCAAACTGGCCCCTACTTGCCTCAGTCCTGGGGTTTGAGGAAGGAGGGATGGGGTTTGATCCAAGTAATCACACCCAAAAGTCAACACCCTAGTCCACTAACATATGTTACCAAGTAAGTGTATGTCTGATTTTAAAAGCATAGAGTCAAGAGTAATTACTTAACTAACTCTGATGATGGGGGAGGGGTGGTGAGAAGGCTCTGGGAACATTCACCAAAGGAATTTTTTTTTCAGATAAATGAAGGCATCCCAGGTGGAAGGACCAGCACCAATAAAAGCATGGAGTCATGGGAAAGCTTGGAGTATCTAGGGACCCTCAAGAAATTCTATGTATTTGACAGTCAGAGAAGAGTTCTGAGTCTTCTTCCAGTAAAGGGAATGGCAATAATTACTGGAGAAAGCCTCGAGGTTTACTTGCTCTGAGTATCTGGCGTGAAGATGAGCTTTTCTTGCCTCAAATTGAAATAGAAGACACTTATTCTAAGAACTTGCCAGAAACTAGGAAAAATCTATTGAGGAAAGAGAAATTTCTGAGTTTTTTGAGCAAGAAGATTTAACCTTTACATCAATCCTTTTCTCCCCATTTTACAGATGAGCAGACTGAGGCTCAGAGAGAACAGCTGATCTCAGCCAGTCACACAAGAGTATGCAACACACCTAACTTTCAAACCAAGGTCTACCTGCCACTGAAAGATGTGCGTTTTACACAAGGTACTGTTTATGTGCAAGGAAGGTGGTTATTGAGAGGAAAGAGGAGAGTAGAAGGCAAAGAGAAGCACATTTTAATTCTACGTTTGCAAATATGTATTAAAGTTGGGCTACTTCATAAGAATTGACTTTTGCAGAGTGTTTACTGTGTCAGACACTGTTAGGTGCTTTGTATGTTTCATTCACTTAATTCCTGCAGAGATTCTGCAATTAGATGTGGCATATTTTATTAATGTTTTCAACTATACACTCTCTCCCATGGTCATATGACTCATTGTGCCTCTTTGTAGATAGAATATATTTTCCTTTCCTAATAACAGATTGGGCCATGTGACTTTCTTAGGCCAATGGAATGAGAACAGATGTGCTATTTGCCCTGTCTAAGAAGCTCTCAGAGGCTTACACATTTCTGCCTTCTCTTTTGCTCTCTCCTTCTGCCCCAAGAATAGCTCACAGCCTAATCCTAGAATGAGAAAGCACATGGAGCAGAGGCATAGCAGGGGACATACAGCTGAATGACAAATAAAAGTTTCTTGTAGGTCAATGAGATATTGGGGATGCTTGTTACATCAGCCAAGCTGACTAATACAATTACCATTTTACAAATGAGGAATTGAAGCTGGGAGACACATCTTTCCCTAGCTCACACAACTTGTTGAGGTAAAACCTAAATTTAGACCCATTTCTATTGGATTTAAAAACCTGCACCCTTTTAATTAGAGTTTCAAAACTGCCATACAAAGTCCAGGGAGTTTAAAGTAACTCATATAAAGGTACTTCCCAGGAAACCAGAGCACTGTCTCTGGAATCCCCATTCTTTCTTTGGTTCCTGTGGCTTCTCCATCCTCCAAATCCCTGCCAGAAGCTCTGCACTCTCTGTGAATTGCTCCTTGGTTTAATCCCTGGCCAGTGTCCCTTCTTCCTTCTCTTCACTTCCTTAGCACTTCCAGTTCATGTCCCTTGGCCAGACAGAAGCTCGATAATAGATGCTTGTGCTTAGAAAACAGACACAAACCAATATGGTATTATACACAGAAGAATGACACAATAAACAACTAATTAATGGAGCATAGGGAAAATGAGTATTTGATCTGTAAGGAGAAAATTTCAGCATGCAACATCCACTCTGTTACTTCTGTGATTTAGAAAATGGAAATACAAACGCTGACACTACCACCCATTCTTAGCCACCATCATCTCCTTCCTCACATCCTGTAACAACCTCATGAGTGGTCTCCCTGCTCCTATTATTCCCCCACAGACCCTTCTCCACACTGCAGTTAGGGTGAGCTTCTAAAAATGGTCACGACAGTCCTGGCTTAAAACATTTTGATGGTTTCTTTTTTTTTTTTTTAGAAGATGTTGGGGGTTGGAGTTTATTAATTTATTTTTGCTGTGTTGGGTCTTTGTTTCTGTGTGAGGGCTTTCTCTAGTTGTGGCAAGCGGGGGCCACTCTTCATCGTGGTGCACAGACCTCTCACTATTGCAGCCTCTCTTGTTGCGGAGCACAGGCTCCAGACACGCAGGCTCAGTAGTTGTGGCTCACGGGCCTAGTTGCCCCACGGCATGTGGGATCCTCCCAGACCAGGGCTCGAACCCGTGTCCCCTGCATTAGCAGGCAGATTCTCAACTACTGCACCACCAGGGAAGCCCATTTTGATGGTTTCTTATAGCTCTCGGAAGCAAATCCTAAATGACCTGGCTCCTGCCAACCTCTCCTAATTCATCTCATAGTTTTCTCTTCCTTGCTTATTATGTGCTAGACATAATGACATCCTTTTAGTCATCAAGGGCCAATTTGCTTTCCCCTAGCTTATAGTCTTTCCATGTGGGAGTCTTTCTAGATGCTTCCATCTCATCTTTATGGTCTTGGCTGAAACATCAGAAATGATGCTATATAAGGGGCTACCAAATCCTTTTCCATGTCCCTCTTCTAAGTCACCCAAGAAATGTACTTTCCAGCCTGCTGGTCATTCATTCAGTGTGATCATGTGACTACTTCTAGGCAAATGAAATGTAGGGTGATGTGTATCTAGCAGTCGGGCTGCACTACCCTTCAGCCTCCTTCTTCCCCTGCCTCGAATCCAGACCACACCATCTACTTATATCTCTACCATTACAATGTCTTTGCTTCATGGGTAACATTTGTCATCTTCTTAAACTTTCTTCTTAATTTATGGTTACCAGGTCCTTTTCTGTCTTCCAAGCCAGACTCCAAGCTCTAAGAGGGCAGGGCCTTTGTCCATCCTGTTCATAGTTGTATCACAGTGCTCAGCATAGTGTTAGCCTCAATAGATGCTCAATTAATATTTCTGAAATATGTAAATATATGATAGAATAAGTGAATAGCCTTGGGCATCAAAATCACACAGGTAGGCAGAACAGAAGTGGCCTGTAAGAACAGACATGAGTCAAAGTAGACGGAGGGTGAGAAGGCACTCCACTCCACGAGTAAAAACATTTCCTTATGACATCAACATGACACTGGAACTGTTAGTAAGGGTCTGAGATGCCAGGGTTAGGATATCACCCACCTTCTGCATCGGCACCCCAAAATTATTGCATACATTCAGCATGTACTTATTGGGCTTAGACTATGTGCCAGATTTTGGCTGGGTTTTGCAATTAAGGTATAAATAAATCTCTATCCCTTCCCTCAAGGATCCAGAGGGAGAGACAGACATGGAAACAAATAATTAAAAATAAAATATGACCCATAGTACGACAGAGGGCTGGGCGAGAGGAGACTGAAGTAGAGAAAACAGAAGGAACACCTCTGTCTATGGATTCACAAAGGCTGAGGAGACAACCTCTCCACTGGACCTAAATAAAAGTGCAAGTTCCCCAGGAAGACATAGCGGGAAGGGCATCATAGGCAGAGGGAAGAGTATATGCAAGGCATGGAGTCATAAATAGCCTCACAAATCAGGAAAGGCAAGAAGTTCTGGTGATTAAAGCATGAGGTGAGGATATCTTATACGTCCTTGAATGTGTGGAGTTGCCTTTTGCATTTAAAAGACACATGGGAAAGAGACACGATAAAAAGTTTACACACAGAGAAAAAATTAATCTACTGGTGAACAGTAAAAGATTTTAAAAAAAAGACTTACTGATTGTGTTGGGATATTTTGTTTTGTTTGTTTGTTCAAACTGAAAATAGAGATAATTTCTGAGGTCTGATCTCATTGGGGTTCTTTTTAAAATGTATTACTCAAGCAGTGTTATACCAGCAAAACAGAAAACTCAAAATTAGAAAACAATGACCCAGAATACCTCCACCCTAATAACCACATGTGTTCATATTTCCATATTACTTCAAGGCTTCACTTTGACTGGCCCATCCCTCTCTCAGGGGACAAAACAAATGGGAACAGGATAGGACTGCATTTTAATCATGGCAGAACACCGCAGGGCCCCTTGAAGGAGATGCTTGGAATTCCTGTCCCTGGAGGACTTAGACTAGAGATTGATTATGTATAAACCTGCCTGAAAGAGGGCTGCCATTGTCCACTCTTCAAGGTATAGATTTCTAGAATATGGAGAGTCAGCATAAGTCTCTAGTTTATAGATTTTTAAATCGTGGCTGCAGAGACTTATGACGTTCCCAGTGATGGTCAGGATCTGAGGCAAGGGAAGAAGGAAGCTGGAGGATGATACAACCTGGATTGCTACATACACATCATTTCCACCTGACATTTCATGTAGGGGGACGGAGGTCCATGGAGGGTCTTTGGGAATCCAAACGTCAACTGAAATTGTACACCAAAATTTTCGTAAGTATACATGTACATTTTCCAGAGCGAGGGTCCTCTGCTTATCAGAGACTTGGTGTGTGATTTAAGTCTGACTTTTTGTTTGTTTGTTTTCTGTCTATTCCCCAGACCACATTGGGTGAACACATTTCTCACTCATTCTGAGGCCCAGGATCTGAACAAGGCTGACTCCTGGTTCTTGGCAAAGGATTGAGCTGTTTCCTATGTAGCCCTTCAGAAAGTTCCACTGGGGACTTCCCTGGTGGCACAGTTGTTAAGAATCTGCCTGCCAATGCTGGGGACATGGGTTCAATCCCTGGTCCGGGAAGATCCCACAGGCTGCAGAGCAACTGAGCCCGTGTGCCACAGCTACTGAGCCCACGTGCTGCAACTGCGCACCTAGAGCCCATGCTCCGCAGCAAGAGAAGCCACTGCAATGAGAAGCCCATGCACCGCGATGAGAAGCCCACGTACCACAACGAAGAGTAGCTCCCGCTTGACGCAACTAGAGAAAGCCTGCATGCAACAACGAAGACCCACCGCAGCCAAAAATAAATAAAATTATTTTTTTTAAAAACAGTCCCTCTGTTCCTACTTCCAAAACACACCTCAAATATGTCATGTGTCTGCATTTCCATCACCTAACCTCTGGCCAGACCACCATCATCATCTCTCACCAGAACAAATACAACAGAGTTCAAGCAGGTCTCCTTGGTTTCACCCCTCCACTGCTTCAATCTAATTTTCATAAAGTGTTTTGAGGGACTTTTTTTTATTAATTATTTTTTTTAAATTGAAGTATAATTAACTTACAATGTTGTGTTAGTTTCAGGTGTACAGCAAAATGATTCAGAATCTGAAAAGGAATATATACATATTCCTTTTCAGATTCTTTTCCATTATAGGTTACTACAAGATATTGAATATAGTTCCATGTGTTATACAGTAGGTCCTAGTTACTTACCCATTTTATATATAGTAGTGCATATATGTTAATCCCAATCTCCTAATTTATCTCTCGCCACCACCACCACCACCCTCCACTGCTATCCCCTTTGGTAACCATAAATTTTTTTCTATGTCTATGAGTCTGTTTCTGTTTTGTAAATAAGTTCATTTATATTATTTTTTTAGATTCCACATGTAAGTGATGTTATATGATGTTTTTCCCTTCTGACTTACTTCACTTAATATGATAATCTCTAGGTCTGTCCATGTTGCTGAAATGGCATTTTTTCATTCTTTTTTATGGCTGAGTAATATTCCATTATATATATATATATATATATATATATATAAAATACATTCTCTTTATCCATTCAACTATCAATGGATGTTTAGGTTGCTTCCATTCTTGGCTATTGTAAATAGTGCAGCTATGAACATTGGGGTGCCTGTATCTTTTCAAATTAAAGTTTTCTCCAGATGCTCAGTAGTGGGATTGCTGGCTCATATGGTAGTTCTATTTTTAGTTTTTTAGGAAACCTCCATACTGTTCTCCAACGTGACTGCACCAATTCACATTCCCACCAACAGTGTAGGAGTGTTCCCTTTTCTCCACACCCTCTCCAGCATTTATTATTTGTAGACTTTTTGATGATGGACATTCTAACTGGTGTGAGGTGATACCTCATTGTAGTTTTGATTTGCATTTCTCTAATAATTAGCGATATTGAGCATCTTTTGAGGGACTTTTTTTAATGAAGAAAATTATGTCAGCACCATACGGAAAATTCTCAAGCAGTTTCTCATAGGCCTCCACTATAACGCAAGTTCCTCAGTTTGGCTCAAAAAGCCCTTTTAACCCATCTCCTTCCCACTTCTACAACCTTATCTGATGCCACCTTCCGCCTCACTCACTAGGATCCTACTGGGATGGACTCACTTCTGTTCCTGAACTTGCCCAGCGATTTCTCCCCTGAAGAGCCCCACACGTGTTGTTCTATCTTCTGGAATGCTCTCTTCCTCTCTTCATATGGTTAACACCTTGCCATTAGTTTGGTAGCTCTTAGCTTCAAAATATCTCCTCCACAGACAGATCTCCACTGACCTTCCTATCTTGGCAGATCCCCATTCTCACCATGTTTATTTTTCGATTATGAAGTCTTATTCATTTGTCAAAATAGTTATTTTTACAATGTATTTTATGCTTGCTTGTTTTTTTGTCTGTTGTCACTTCTAGATGCTAAGCTCCATGGGGGCATAGGCATTGACTTTTTTCTTCGTGGACACATGCCCTGTCCCTGACACAATACCTGCCACATAGTAGGTTGAATGGTTGCATGGATAGAGCACTAGATGAATGAATGAATGAAGGAAGGAAGGAAGGAAAAAAGAGAGCCTTATAAGCATCTTCATGACACATCTTTATGCATAGAACTAAAGTCACGACACCACTATGCCAGGTTCTCAGGTATGCTGGGATGACAATGGTGGTCAGTGGGGTTGAGAGTTAGCGAGAGCTGAGGAGGGTGTGCTGAGGACCATTAGAGGCTGCCCCTTAGTGGGTGTGCCTCCAAGCCCCTTGGAGCTTTCAAGGAGTTCAAGTGGATTTCCAGCTCCCACAATCTGTATTTATAAGACTGAAGGTCAACATGTCTGTTTTTTTTTTTTTTTTTTTTTTTGCGGTATGCGGGCCTTTCACTGTTGTGGCCTCTCCCGCCGCGGAGCACAGGCTCTGGACGCGCAGGCTCAGCGGCCGTGGCTCACGGGCCCAGCCGCTCCGCGGCATGTGGGATCCTCCCAAACCGGGGCACGAACCCACATCCCCTGCATTGGCAGGCGGACTCTCAACCACTGCGCCACCAGGGAAGCCCAACATGTCTGTTTTTAAAATTTGGCCAAAACTGCAGAAAGTTTCTGTGTGTGTGGGGGGGGGGGGGGCGTGTATGTGTGTGTGTGCATGCACACAAACACACAGAAGGCTGGAAGTGCTAAAAATTACACCTTCGGCAACAGGCTTCAAGCAGCAACCTTGGCATCCAATGTATTGATACCACGGCTCCTTCACTCCTCATGTGGGATGACTGAAATGCATGTATTACACAGTGCTCCAGACTTTCCCCACAGGGGTAGGCTCCAATCCCCCCCGATGTTAACTGGTGCGATACTACACTCTATCCTGCTGCCTTCATTTCTTTGTCTCATTCCCCCATTTCCTTATTAGGGAGGGTTGGACCTCCTTAATAAACTACTTGTCCTGGAATCTTGGTCTTGGGGTCTGCTTCTGGGAGAACCCACCCCAAGACAAATCCTCAGCATAGCACTAGGTTCTTTCTAACCCTCAGTATTAAATGGCTCAGCTATTAGGGGTTACAGGAGAAGCCTACACCTCACCTCAGTGGGAGAAACCTCACTCCCTGCCACCCAAACACTGACATTGCTCATCAGAGTGAATTATCAGCCTGGGTCAGCCAGCAAAGCCCAGTCCTTTCCGCATGTATCACCAGCCAGGCTACCTCCATGTGCTGTGAGCTCAGTGCCTGCTGAGGGAGACCACCAAGGCGCTCCTCCAAGGTACGACCCTCCAGCCTCCAGGGAAGCCAACTACAGGCCTGTGAATAAACCTGTCTCTTCAGGTAAGGCAAGAAGCTTCCCTAACCTGCCCTGGCTGCCAGAACATGCCTGGCCAGTTGCTTCTTTGGTCCAGATGCCAATCAAAGGTGAAGTCAGGACACTTTGTCCAAAACTTGGATTCAGCGCCTCAACTGGACACTCCCATGACTCTGTCTGTACATTTCTTTTCACCCCTTGCCCATTTGGAAGCCTCAGAAGTCACTCCCTGGAACTTTATCTCCCATGGAAAGAATTGCAGGAGGGATCACCACCAAAGACTCTTCAATTTTGCAGGCAGGTTTGCAAACTCTGCAAACTCTGAGCCCAGCCCAACCATCCTGGATGCACAGTCTTTACTCCCTTGAGAAGCCCTAAGGCTGGATTCAGGCTGAGCACTTGCAGACACAGGCTCTGAAGAATCACAGAAGTTCTTTGCAAACTTCAGCCTCAGGTCTTCTGGGTTCTCCCAGTGTTCATGGAAACAGAGCCACGAACTCTTTGAGCCAACTGGCTGGTTCCTGGCCACCATGCGTCTTTTCAACTATGAGGGCAGGAACTTTTCCATAGTGTAAATGCAGAGACTTAAATAAAGAAAATCTCGGGCTTCCCTGGTGGCGCAGTGGTTGAGAGTCCGCCTGCCGATGCAGGGGACGCGGGTTCGTGCCCCGGTCCGGGAAGATCCCACATGCCGCAGAGCTGCTGGGCCCGTGAGCCATGGCCGCTGAGCCTGTGCGTCTGGAGCCTGTGCTCCGCAGCGGGAGGGGCCGCAACAGTGAGAGGCATCTCTTTGATTCCTCTATAGTTTGAAGGCGTCACGGCTTTAATTTTGATCGTGAAAACACTCACGTTAGCAAACACTTTTGAAAATTCCCTTTCACAGCCTGATTCCAGTTGGTCACCCCTCTTTCACCTACTCCCTAAACAACGCTCCTTGTCCATTTCTTGGTCTGCCCTATAGATTGATAATGTAAATTAAACTGAATCATATTTTACTCACATAAATTTAACATCTATTGCTTGTCCAGCAATGCTTGAAGTATTGTACGGTTACTAAGAGAGAAAGCTCCTGGGGTCAGATTACCTGGTTTCGTATCTTTGTGCTGCCTCTTCCTCGCTCTGAAATCTTGGGCAGGTTAGTTAACCCCTCTGGTGTAGTTTTAAAACATGGTACCCAGTTCTTTGACTCTTCCCCCATTGAAAGTTGAAGATTATGTTCCTTTCCCTCAAGTCTGAGTGGACTTAGGACTGCTTAGAGATCTATAGAGTTTAATAGAAGTAACGCTATGTCACAGTTCCAAGGTTAGATCATAAAAGGCCAAGCAACTTCTTCCTGGTTTCTAGGAACACTCACCCTGGGACTCCTGGGCCACCATATAAGAAGCCTGACTACCCTGAGACCACCACGTTGGAGTGGCCATGGTAGATGCTCCAGTCTACATTTCCAGCTGAGCCCAGCCTTTGGCCAACCCAGCCCAGGGACCAGGCATGGGAGTGAAGAAGCCATCCTGGAAGTCTTAGAAGCCATCTATTCCAAACCCCGGCTGTTTGGGTTACTCCAGCCACGCACGAAATCCCAGGAGAGGCTCCAGACCTCATGGAGCTGTGTCCTGCCCAAATTTCTGATCCACAGACTCTACGAACCCACTAAGACAGGTGTTTTTTTATGCTATTAAGTTGTGTGATAGTTTGTTATGTGGCAATAGCTAAGCAGAACATCCCCTAATCCTCAGTTTCCTTATCTGTAAAATGGTTCCATTAAGGTGGCCGCCTTGTTGAGTTCTATGAAAAGTAAATGATGGCCATGCATCTGGCAAACTGGAAGCACTCAAATGATGGTAATTATTATTATCATCGCTTTCACCGTTTCATTTAATTGAAGAATATATGGGTTAAATATATTTGATGAGAATCCCCCAATTATTTTTTTTGTGCAAACAGCCTCTCCTAATTAGATGAATAAGAGATATTCATGGAAAAGATGAGCCCAATTTTCAGCTAAAAATAATTCGTCTGCAAGGTTGCAGAATGTTATTAGCTTTTTAAAAGATGCTAACATGGATTTGGTACACGTATTTGTGTTGGGAGGTGGTATGTGCGTGTAGCTGTGACTCCACATTTGTTTGACATCTTCCCCGGGAAGAAGCTTACAAATTGATTGACGTAGACATAACAAGAGGCACAGGGATCGTGCAGATATACACAGCCATACACTCACGGATGCCACTGCAGCGTGCAGAGGACCCAAAGTGGTAACTGACACCCCCATTAGTGGGCTTCATCCTTCCCTTCCAAGCTTAAACGCTTTTATTTTCTCATCCACAGATCAATAGGGCTGGCAGGAAAGTGTCTGTCTTCCATGTCAGAACAGTGAGACCCCAGCAGGTCAGAGGGCCCCAGCCCCTCCTTGGGGTCCTTACACCCAGCCTAGCTGAGCAGGAGTCCGAGACGCAGGCTGGACCACACTTGAGCATCCAGCCGTCAGCGTACAAAATCAGATCTGATCGGGCCTGCGGAAGATAAATGAGCTGGAGTCCCCCAGCTCCAGATTTGGTCATCTCTTTATGAGCTCTGAAGGGCCTATTAGCAGCTCTGACGAAGACTGGGTGAGATGAAGTCGGCCTTGAACAACGTTAGCTGGCAGAATCAAATCAGTCCCAGTCCCCCTGGGGAGAAGGAGACTGGCGGGCTTTCAGACACAGCATCCTCTCCTCTCCATTGCCCAGAAGGTTTATATGAACACTCAGTGGGGGGAAGAAAAAAAAAGGTAAGCACTTTTTTTCCAGTAGAATCGCCTAAGAATTTCCTCATATATCTAATAGCTTCTCCTCGGGCAATTTGACCTCCCCGCTTAGATAGGTGTGCTCTTATTTTCCCTCTCAGAGTCTCTACTTAGGAGGGGCTGTCACCATCTAGAGAGGCCAGCTGAAGCCAGCTCCCTCGTCACCGCTTCTGAACCCTGCATCCCACTCAATTCTTTAGAAACTGGACTGGCCTTCAGGATGCTGAGGCCATGTGGGGTGGGGGATACAGGACAGGGACTGGAGGTCCAGCTCTTCGTCGCTGGGAGACTGTGGGCTGTCGACCCTCTCCAGCCGTAGTTAACTCTTCTGTAAAATGGGACAGTTTGTTGCATCCCAGGTGGCTGCCATGAGGAGCAAATGGAATCATGGAATCATGTGTTTACAGCTGATGAGACATTCATTAAAGATCCCTCAGTCCTTCCCCTCTTAGCCAGCATAACTGATCAAGGGGCATCTAGAGAAGACAAACAGCTCCACCAAGGTAATTAAGGTAATTAAAAGGTAATTAAATCTAGGACAGGATTTGGGGAGAAGGAAACACCTTCCTGAAGAAAATGCAGGCCATACATGGGACTGTGTGAACTGATGAGGATGATTATAATTTTTGTGACTTTCAGTTTGAATTAAAAAAAAGAAAAAATCCCACAAGGACTCAGAGGCAAAAAATATACAAATCAATTTTCACTACAAAGTAAAGGAGCTGTTACAGTGAAGGATTACTGGACTGAATGTCAATATTATGACATAGTGTGAGTGTGTTTCGTGTTTGGTAATTGCAATCATTGTTCCTTCTGTTGTGGTCATCCGTTTACGATGTTTGGTGTCAATTTATTTCTCTCTTGTAAAAATAAAATACAGTGTGTATGTGTGAAAAAAAAGAAAAGAAAAGAAAAGAAAATGCAGGCCTATTAATGAATACATTGCCCCTACCCTACATCTCAGGTCACATGATATATAGACCAAAGAAGACTTAGGTATGAATGCTGACTTCCCAGCTGTGTGGCCTTGGTCTAGTCACTTACCCTCTCTGATCCTCCATTTTTAGCTGTAGAATTGGTACAATAATACTATTTATGTTGGAAGGTTGTTGAAAGAAAAGTATGTGAAATCCCTGACTGAGTAGCTGACACCAACATCACGCTCCATAAATATCAGTTACCTTCTCCTTTCTTTTCTTGTTTCCGTCTGTGGAATGTGAGATGTTTGCCCTCCTGCCTTGCCCCACACCCTTGCTTCTCACTGTGTGTCTGTCTCTTTACCTTACTTTATTCTTTACCCACTCTGGGGCTACTTGCCTCTCTCAGGCTTCTTGCTCAGAAATCCCTCCAGCCCTCTATTATTCAGACATATGGCAGTCTTAATCCTCCTCATGTTATAAGTTGTGATTATGCGTCTAACTCCCTTACTTAATTGTGAGCTCCCTGAGGTTGGGGACTGTCTCTTATTGATCAAATAATGATTGATCGAGAGGTTTTAAGTATTTGCTTTTTAAATCCAGAGACCACTATTTGTGTGCCAAAAAATAGGAGTGAGCAGAGAGTGAGACAGACAAGGAACCTGCCCTCTTAGGACTTAAATTCAAGGGGGGCTGGGGGGAGGGAGACAGAAACCAAAACCAAAGTACAAGTAAACAATAAGATAATTAATATTTGTAATATGTCCTTCCAAAGATGGAAACCAAAGGATTGAGATGAAGTGGAAGTGGCTTTTGATGGGAAAATCTTTCCAAGGAGGCTCCATTCAACCAGGATGTCACATGAGACACAAAGTGTAACATCTGAGGGGCTCCATTGTTGACAGAAAGAATGAAGAAACACAGTCTTGGCCAAAAGCCAAGGCGAGAGAATTTCTTCAGGGAGAAGGAATAGGATATGCAAAGGTCCTGAGGCAGGGAAGAACTTGGTGGCTCTCGGAATAAAAGGAAATTATCGTACCCAGAGCAGACCGTGTATGGTGAACCCGAGGAAGCAGGTTACAGGGCTCAGAAGGACAAAGTAAGGTAATGAGATTAGAGGTCGGCAAACTACGGCCCTCAGGCAAAGATTGGCCTGCTGTCTGTTTCCATAAATCATGTTTTGTTAGAACACAGCCGCACCCATCCATATCTATACACATTTACATGTCGTCTATGGCTGCTCTCAGGCTAAATGGCATGGCCAAGTACGTGCAACAGATACCTCATAGCCCACAAAGCCAGGAAACACATACTCTCTGGCCCTTTACAGAAAAAGTTCGCTGATGCAAAAAAGTTTGAGGTTGCAGAAAGAAGCCAGTGTGAAGCGTTTTTAACTGAGGAGGGATTTATCTGATCAGACACTCAGTGCCTGGTGCCGACTAGCTTCTCAAACGTGCTTGTTGAAGGAGTGAGTGGATACTTAGATGAATAACCCTTCATTATCCACAGCCATATAATACAATTCCCTCTGGAAGCACAAATAATTGGGGGTTTACGGGACTGAGTGGGCGGCCCCCAATCTATCCATCCGGGGAGACTCCGTTTTTCACAGCGCTAGCAGCTGAAGGATACTTAGAAAATTGAATGTTTGATGCAGCTTCAAATTGGAAATAGCAGTGTGGTTTTCACCACAGGGAACCCTCTTAATGTAAATCCAACCCAATTACACACACGCAGGCAGGCGCCGAGTTTGCAGTAAGACTGAGTTTTGCCCAGCAGCAAACTAGGCACAGCTTGGGAGAGGGAAAGGAGGGCTGCCGGAGAGGGTGCAGGAGCTGCAGAAGGCACTTCCCCCCGCCAACCCAGGAGTCACTCGTGTGACTCGTGTGTGGGGGGTTGCTGGGTGGCTTACAGAACCCCAGAGGGAAAGGATAGAGTGGTTTATGCAAAGGCACGCCAAGCTGCACCGGGCAATTGCAACATCACGAACGGGGGAAATTGCTTGAAAATCGTAACTAACTTTTGGACACTGAAAGCCATTCCTCTGGCCAGTTACTGATGACCAAAGCCTTAGGGAAAGTTGAGACTGGGGCTTTTTTTTTTCTCGATCAGTGGCAACAAGCTTTGTGGGTTGTATGCAAGACTAGACATGTAGAATGATGGGTGTTCTCAGGCTGAGGTAGGCTGGACACAGAATTGGGTAGATTAAACATCTGTGCTGTGGCCATGGGGGTTCCTATGAGGGTAATGCCTTTCTGAGTGCTACAGCGTCCCCCATTCAATGCCCACTTCCTGAAATATAGACATGGGGGCCCTTGCCACCACCTGCTAAGTATCCAGGGTTCCACTGGATTCTCCTAAGAACCTATGTTAGTCAGTTTGGGCTACCATAACAAACTACCACAAACTGGCTGGCTTTAAAACAACAGAAATTTATTTTCTTTCAGTTCTGGAGCCTAGAAGTCTCAAATCAAAGTGCAGGCAGGGTCATACTTTCTCCCAAGACTTGAAGGTAGGATCATCCTTATCTCTTTCCTAGCTTCTGTTGGTGGCTGGCCATCCTTGGTGTTCCTTGGTTTGTAGTTGCATTATTCTCCTCTCTACCTCCATGGGCACATGGCCTTCTCCCCGTGGGTCTCTGTGTCTGAATTTCCCAATCACTGGATTAGGGACCACCCTAATTCAATATGACCCCATCTGAACTTGATTATATCTGCAAAGACTCTATTTCCTAATAAGGTCATATTCACATAGGTGCCAGTGGTTAGTGTTTGAACATATATTTCAGGAGACATAATTCTACCCATGATAGAGTTGTAGGTCAAGGTCCTGTGGAAGGGTCCTATAGAAGGAAGAACCCACCCATGGCGTGGATTAGACATTATTCTCACTGGCTAGAGAGGGCATTTGGAGAAGGTAGTTGTGTTCCCACTAGTATGAAGGCTCTGGGTGTGGGTAATCTTGAGTGTCCAGCAGACCAGACCAGCTCATGGAAGACTTGACCTCCAACCCAACACAAGTGCTGGGCACCCAAATCAACCCCTTCCCAGAGGTCCTCTTCTCAGCTCTTTCTCTAGCACCTCCCCAGACAGACACCTCACTTTCTATCTTTTGCTGACCCTCTACTCCCCTGTGCTCCCCAGCCTATCTGCCTCTTACCCACATCAAAGGCTAATTCTCTTCTTTCCCTCTGCAGCCTTTGGTGGCTCATGGAAGAGTCAAATGATGCTCAAAACATGAGCTTAAATGGTTTTCCCTTCATCAAAGGTAGGAAGGGCTCCATTTTTTTAAAGTCATAATAAAAATAATAATAAACACTGATTTACCTTCCTGGAGTGAAAACATTTTTCTTCCATCTTAGAAAAGGCATCTTTCTGCCCAAGACATGTCTGATCGACAATGTCTGATGCAGCAAAGAAAAACTAGATTGGGTGCCACAGTAATGAAGGTTTGAAGTTCCTATGCCCCTGCCAACCTTTGACAAGTAGTGTGGTCAGCACCTAAACTCTGAAATGTACAGAGAGGGAACTCCGTGAAAGGCCTATAGCTTAATTTCAAATGGAAACCTCCACTCAAAGCTAAAGGCTCAGGGAAAAAAAAAACCATCCGCATCAGCTTGTCTCAAGCTGTAATGTGAACACAGGTCACCTGGAGCTCTTGTTAAAATGCAGATTCTGTTCTCTAGGTAGGTCTGGGCTGGGGCCTGAGAGTCTGCTGTTCTCACAAGATCTTAGATGCTGCTGTTGCTGCTTGTCGCCTGACCACACCTCGAGTACCAAGGATCTATATAATTGCTCACCCTGGAGCATCTGTATCCAAGTCATGAGACAGCCAACAGCCATGCTGATCCCTCTTAGTCAATATAGGAAATCATCCAAGAAAAATGGTTCCCATGAGAGTCTACAAAGCTACCTTCAGCTTGAACAACAAGTGAGGGTTTGTAAATATGGTTATGTTTTCCTAAGTTGGCATTCATGCCAACCAAGTTTCTACCAGTAACTACACAATTTCTATAAAATCCTATGATTCTAGGAAAAATAAAAATTTTGTCATTTTACAATGATCCTGATTATGGCAGGAAGTGGGAGAAAGGTTTCATATTGAGGTCTGCGTCCATGCAGATGTATTGGACCCTCACTAAAACCCTACAGGAAAGGTGAAGAAACTGAGGCCCAGGGAAGCAAAATCCAAAATTGGCTCTAAGCGCCAAAATTATTTCACTGGAACGCATCGGTCCTCATGGTCCCTGTTGATTGGTTCCTCATTGGTTTTCCCTCTCTGATGCTCAAGCCTGATTTCTCCTTGTGCGGACCCGATTAGAGTTAGACAGCAAGCAAGTTTGCATCCTCACTTTCTCTGAACCTCAGCTTGCTCCCATTAAAACTGATAACTGGGCTTCCCCGGTGGTGCAGTGGTTAAGAATCCGCCTGCCAATGCAGGGGACATGGGTTCGAGCCCTGGTCCGGGAAGATCCCACATGCCATGGAGCAACTAAGCCCATGCGCCACAACTATTGAGCCTGCACTGTAGAACCCGTGAGCCACAACTACTGAAGCCCGCTTACCTACAGCCCGTGCTCTGCAACAAGAGAAGCCACCACAATGAGAAGCCCGCGCACCGCAACGAAGAGTAGCCCCCTCTCGCCACAACTACAGAAAGCCTGCACGCAGCAAGGAAGACCCAACGCAGCCCAAAATAAATAAAATAAAATAAATTAATTTAAAAAAAAAAAAACAGGGTAACCATAGGGTCTACTCCATAGAGCTGACAGGAGAATCAACCTGAGGGGAATCACCCTGCATGGATCCCATAAAAAGGAGCACAAAGCCTATCCCACTCCCTCCACTCAACCATGGAGGCAGAAGGAAAGGAAGGGCAGGAGCCCCAAATCACTGTTTTGGTCCCAGAAATCCACTGCCCAGTCATTTCCTGCATGTGCTAACTTCCCCTCCATGGTGCTCAGTTACAAGACTCCTCGCCCATGACAGCAGGGAAGGGAGTGGCCAGAGCTGACATAAAATTGTGACTAACTTCTAAATAAACCACGGGGGTGCCGGGATTAGGATTTCCACCCCCGTTCCATAACTCCTTGACCTTTTCTGAGTGGGGATGTTGGGGAAATGACCGAGGAAGTGGTGACTTGTATGTATCTGGGGTATCTGAAAGTTCCTATTCCTTCTAAACCTGCACAGGGTGGAGTTTACTGGTTAATATCTCAGCTCCAGAACCCAGCCTGGAATCCTGATTCTAACATTCCAGGTATATGACCTGGGTCAAAGCTCTTAGCCTTTCTGTGCCTCAGTTTCCTCATCCGTAAATGTCATAATGTTATTGTAAAGGGCAAGTGAAGGAACTCATATCATACACTTACTTTTTTTCCTGGCTCATAGTAAACATTCGATAAATAATAGTGATCACTATTATTTTTATTTTGTTATCATCATTGGCAGCTCTCCCTGCCAATATAGCTTAAACCTTTTCCCTGTAACTCCTGTCTTTTCACAGTCTGGGTTTCGAGAATCAAACACTGTTTGATTTCTCTTTCTCTTCTCTCCCCCAGTAAACATAGTCAGAGTTCTGGAGTTTTTTGTGAGGGTTTTTTGTTGTTGTTGTTGTATTTATTTTAATTTGGCAAAAGACAAATACTAATTTTTTCCAAACTTACTGAGATATAATTGACAAGTAACATCTTATATATTTAAGGTATACAACACAATGATTGATATATGTATACCCAGCATTTTCAAATGGAATAGCCACTGGAAATAAATTCCCTCGAGTTCTGTAATAGTTTAATCTTGAAAAAAAGAGCAAGGAAGTCTGATTTAAAATGCTAAATCTTACAGGGAGGTGGTATGTTGCAGGAACATGGTAGAAGATTCTGAGGTTTTACTTGGGCTCAATGGGGGAAAAAAGATGATTAACTGGTAATGTCCAATATGGCCACAAAAGTGGGAAATTGGCAACAAGACAAACATGCAGCTCATTTGCTTTCCCTGTGGTGTAGAAGACAGAGAACCAGCCTTGGAGTCAAAGGAGTTGATTGGCCCCTTAATGGATGGTGTGGCTTTGAAAAAGTTAACCAATATTCCAGGTCCAAATTCCTCATTTTTATGAATGGGGGCTGCTCTGAATATTCAGAATTAATACACATAATTTAGTTTTAGGCATAGCATAGGGACTAATGGTATCAAATTTCTCCTTCTCTCTACTTCCACCTCCATCTCTCCTTCTCTTTTTCTCTCACCCTCCCTCCCTCTTGCTTTTTCCCTTTATACTCTCTGAACACTGGCCAGTCATCCCATTCTTTCGCCCCTCACTTTCTCTGATGACCTATCCCCACACAATTTCCACTTGAACGGGAATATTTCAGTCCTTCCCCCGGAGTCCGTGTGTTGGCCTCCAGTTCTGAACCCACAGGATCAGGGAATCTCATCACATTGCTGGTGGCTTGCCCTCCACATCCTTGCACAAAATAATGTTGCTAGAGCTTAACCCCTCAAAGTCTTCACTAGCTATTCTAAAAAACAGGCCATTCAATCGCCATTACTGATCGACTAAACTCCTCCTACCTGTCAGCTCCTTTTTGGTCACTGGGGATAGAGACATGAAAGAGATCTTCTTGTACTGGATACATGGAGTCATTAAATTACCTTAGGGGCTGAAGGCAAAATTCTTAGAAGAGGTCACAGCTGAACTGGGTCTTAAAACTTATTTCAGCAGAGCAGGGAGGGTTTATGAAAGGCACAGGGATTCCCAAGCATAAAAGCATAGAACCCCAGAATTGGGTGCATTCTAATACTACCAGCTCCCCTTGGAGTGCCTTCTCCCCACTCCCAAGACCATCCTGCCCCTCACTCCCACCCCATTTCCTAGAATACTTCTATGCTTCCATCCCATAACCCAGGTTTACATCTTTCACCCGAATCACGTCTCCCAGCATGAGTTACTTATCCTGTGTTCCAGCCTCTCTGGCTTAATTACCATCTAATCCAACAACCCAGCCCAGTGAATTTCAAAGAGTAACCCAAAAGGAACACCCACATAACACCCTGGAGAGCTTATTAAAAATGCAGTGTCCGTGGCTTCACCCATGATCTTCTGAGTCAGAACAGCAGGGAGGAGACTACAGGAGTCTACATTTTCAGAAGATCTCCCCACGACTTCACTGCACACCCAAGATGGAGAACTGCAGCCTCCGTCCTTGCTAAGGTCACATGAGTTAATAACGGCTTCTCCTTCCTGGGAATTTATTGAGCACCTTCTATAGGCCAACCATTCTGTGAAAAATGTTCATATACATCAACCCTTTAAAAGTGATCATGCCATTAATTTGTGCCCTGTTTGAGCCAGGTTCAAATATCATTGCCTTTAATTCTCCCAACAACTGTGTTGATAAGTGCATTGAATAAGAATAAACTCTTCAAGAAATCTTTTCCTCCTAAATAGTTTGAAGTTAGGAAGCAATACAAATAGCTCTGGTGTGTGCATATCTCTGTGCCTCCAAGACTGACCATGTAGATCCACCCAGTCTGGACAAAGAGCAGAGAAGAAGGGAAGAGCAGAGAAGAAGGGAAGAGTAGAGAAGAAGGGAAAGAGCAGAGAAGAAGGGAAAGAGCAGAGAAGAAGGGAAGCCACCACGCACAGCAATGTGTCCTGGGTGGGCCTAAAAGGACTCAGACATTGTCTCCTGAACTTTCATTTTGGCCTGTGGGCTTAAGTTTTTTTTTTTTTTTTTTACCATCTTTATTGGGGTATAATTGCTTTACAATGGTGTGTTAGTTTCTGCTTTATAACAAAGTGAATCAGTCATACATAAATATATGTTCCCATATGTCTTCCCTCTTGCGTCTCCCTCCCTCCCACCCTCCCTATCCCACCCCTCCAGGCTGTCACAAAACACCGAGCCAATATCCCTGTGCCATGCGGCTGCTTCCCACTAGCTATCTACCTTACTACGTTTGTTAGTGTGTTGGGCTTAAGTTTTGACTAATGAAGCAGTCAGATAATGGCAGGGAATGTTCTTAACAACCCTCTGCCCAAGCATGTAGGGTATATGGTGCCTGGTATAGGGTTCTTGAATAAGAGATTTGCATTTAAAACAAGACTCTGTCACTCATTTTCTGAAAGAACTTGAGTGAGTCAGGAGAGATCTGAATGGTAGAGGATTTACCCCTAAGGGTTTTAGGAGAATTCAAAGAGATACTACATGCAATGCATTCAGCATACTCCAGGGTTTCAATACGAGGATGATGGAAGACTTCACAGCCCCTCACTCTGAATTCAAACCCAGCCTCATTTCTGCCTGTGCTCAGAGAATCCCTAGACCCCATTTCCCCTTTTGCAGACCCTGATCTTCTGTTTTCTCTTCTCTGTTTTCCCCTGAAGCTCAGACCTGCTCAGCAGGGAGGTGAACTGCTAGACAAGAGGCCCTTATCACTTGGGCATCACCATGAAGTGGGAGAAGTCCCCTGGGACTACCTGCACAGCATGAAGTGGGCTTCAGGAGTTGGAGGCCGAATAAAGTGGGATGAGGAACCGGGTCTCACCAACAGGCTGCCTTCAGCCTGGCTTTACAGAAATTGTGACGCTGAGCCTCACAACGTTGACAGGAGGGTTGGTTACAAATGAGTGACTTGGGGAGGGTTTCAGTCATTTCCAGTGGGGATGGAAGAGCCTGGCTGAGCTGGAAGTGGAGCTGAGTGTGGTGCCAGGAAAGCAGAAAGAACTCCTGGTATTTGCCAAGAAAGAACACACCCCCATCCCTAAACCCCCAACATACATACCAATGCAGGTCATAAGGGTGGCCCGTATCCATGATGGTAGGTATCCTGTCCACCTCATCTACCACTCTAGCCAACCCAAAGAAGAGTTGAATGAATGAATGAATCTAAAGGACCAGAAGGACTCTCAGCCTTGGTTGCAGAAGGATCCTCCCAATTCTGAAATTTCAGCCAGGAGTGGCCTTCTCACACATTTTGGGGGGAAAGAAAATACAGTTGATGCCTCCTAGTGTCAAGCACGCCGCTAGGAAACTTACACCCATTCTTCCACTTGATCTCCTCTTAGCAGTTCTGCTAGGCTTACATCCCCAACTTTGTTTTATTCAGAGGAGCCTGGCCTACTTCAGAGAAGTTAAGTGACTTGCCCAACATCACACAGAAAGAATAGGTAGAGCAGGGTTATGAATCCGTGAAGCTCTCCCTACAGTGCTGGTGCTTTTTTTCATCATACCACTTCAAGGCACTGGAGACTCCTCTGCACACCTTACCAGTCAAGGGGATTCACTTCACCCTTCTCCTCTATTTATAGCTTAGAGAGAACTAAAGGGATTTTTGTTTGTCTTTGTTTTATTGGACCCTTTTCACCTACTTAAATCCTAGACCAGCTCTATCCAATAGAAATATAATGCCAAACATACAAGTTTTAAATTGTTACTGGTCACATTAAAAAGAAAGCCAACAGAAACAAGGCGAAATCTAGACTAATGATGTATTTTGTTTAATCCAATATATCCCAAATATTGTCACTTCAACATGTAAGCAATGTGGGAAATTATTAGTAAGCTATATCATACTAAGTTCCTGGATACTCAGTGTGTGCTTTACCCTCCAGCACATCTCAACTTGATGAGCCAGTTTTCAAGCGTCCGATAGGCCCTGTGGGACAGAGAACCCCTGCATGTATAAGACAGGGTATTGTGTTGAGGATGGAACAGAAAAGAGCCCTAAGGAGCCTGCAGCACTGTCCCTGGAGTCCTGGCCTCGTGGACCCCTGCTACAGGTGGCCTTGGGTGGCTAGAGCCTGGTAGGGTGACCCCCAACTGCAGGCTGTCTCCTGTTCATGTTCCTGGGGAGGATCAGAGAGACCTCCGAGTTGGCAGGTTGTAGGGCCACCCATTTCCCCACTGGAGTCTCGAATCAACCCAAGTGGTCCTCCCCTGGAGTGTGTGGTTTGTCCCTGTGCTGTCCCTGCCTTTCCTTCTTCAGGTCTGGGCAACCAGAGCCCCATGGGAACCCAGCACTACAGGCTGTCACTTGGCCCAGACCAGCAGGAGGGCTGTGAAGCGGGGATCGTGCGCCAGAGCCAGCAAGGCAGGGATTCCTTCCTCCCCACCGCGTGTTTGCCCTGTCTTCCATATTGGAAGCTCTCGCTCGCCCCTGTCTCAGGCCTGGCTGGGCTCCCTTTTGAGTGTCTTCAGCTCGACAGGAAAGCTGCCAGGCTGGGCCAAGGAGGCTGGAACGACTCCGTCCCTTTGTTAGAGACAGGAAGTGCCTGAGGCCCATTTGCTGAACTACCATCCACTCCCAACAGGCACCTGGCAGCTAACAGATTAATCACAGCAATGGATTATGTTTCCTGAGCACTTACTATAGCCCCAGAATCTGAGCAAAGCCCTTGACACAGATTATCTCATTCAGTCCATTCTCTACCTGGCAGCCTGAACCAGCTTTTTGAAACACAAAACTGATCGTACAACCTTCTTGCTTCAAAGACTTCAGTGAATTCCCAGTGCTCAGAGCAAAGACCCAAACGCTCAGCATGGCCTCTGAGCAGGCCAGGCTCCTGCTGGCCCCTGAAGCCCATCTGGCCCTCCCCCCCCTCCCCTCTGGCCTCCCACAACCATCCTTGCCAGCTGACAGGGGACTCGGCAGGGCTGGGGGCTCGCTTTGAGACAGTAGCAGGAGTTTGTGGGCTGGCTCTGCTATTGACAGGCTGCCCCCACCTCCTCGGTTGTCATCCAGGGTGGATCACACGAAGCGGCCAATTACTATTCACTGTGACTTTACACGTGGCATACCAGCACAGACACACGCCTGCAACACTGCTCTTTCTGCTCTGAAGCTTCTTCAACCTTGCTCAGATGCTAACTTGCCAGAAATCCCCAGTGGATTCTCCCAAATGTAGGCAGCATCACCACCTTCCTGGGCGACAGAAGAGCGCCCCTCTCTGAATTCAAGGGACGCTTGATGCCCAGGACCCAGATGCAACTTGCTCTGGAGGACATGCCACGATGCCTCCTGTCACCTGTGCAGAAAGCACTTTCCCTTCCCCTGTCTCACCTCACCCTCCTCCAGGATCCTGAGACAGCCAAGCCAGTCCCTAGTCACTTATGATATCCATGTCACAGATGAGGAAACTGAAGCTCAGAGATGGGAAACAACTTGCTCGAGATCATACAGTCAAGAAGCAACAGAATCGTGCTTTGAACGTGTGTTCAAATGTGCGTTCATCTTTGAAGGAAAGATGACATCTGGGCTGGAGAGGCTCTGCTGGAGGGGCAAGCCTACACACCTGAGCCCCACCCTCTTGGAGAGCTGCAGGGGAGGGAGCCACAGGGTCCAGAGGCAGAGGGTTTGCCTCCCAGCCTTTGCTAATGTGAGAGAAGACTCAGTCTTCTCTCCTGGCAACTCCATACTGCCTGCTAGGGTTCTTAACTCTTCCTTTACATCCCAAGTTTTGAGTTTAGTGTCCTCACTTTCCCACCAAACACCTCCCGGCTACACCAGGGTCAGAGTGATCCACCGAAAGGAAGGTGATTGCCAGCGTTGGTCCCTCAGAGGCCCCCCAAGCAGCAGACCAAGTGCTGCTCTCTCCATCCTTAAGTCGTTTCCAGGCTGACTCTCTCTCAATGGCCCAGAGCCCCAGTGAAGACTGTAGCATCTTTCACCTGGGCTCAGGTCCCAGCCCTCCCTGGCCTCCCAGCCTCCAGAGGACCCCGGGTCCTTCTATGCAGAGCTGGGACCACATGCATGGTGAAAGGTGGCGCTGCAGCAGTGTGGCTGTTGAGACCCCCAGCCCCACATCCCCTGCAAGGTCTGGACCCACAGGGGCTGTGTTTGGGGCTCTGATCCGCCATGGGCTCACTGAGCTCAGTTCTGGGGCTCAGTTTCTTTGTCTATTCTTTGAGAGTCGTTCTATCTGTTCTAATTAGAGTGGTTATGAGAATTAAAAGGGTTACTAAGTAGAATAAAGTCAGGTACTTAGTATATACTATTTTTTACCTCCCTTTCTAGAGCCTCAGGGGCTGCTACTCTACGCCCATCACTACACAAATTGCTCCTGATGTGCTCCTGCCTCCAAGCTTCCTCTCCTCTCCAAGTCACGCCTCAAAACTGAAACCCTCATAATTGAATCTGCCCTCGCTACCCAACCAGCCACTGATGATTCCTAACACACTGGTGATCATCTGTCTGGGGTTCTTATTCTGGAGCTCCTCCATCTCCTATCTCTCAGATTATTCCCTCACACCCACTAACCGCAGGCCCATGGTCTAGCTTACCCCACGCTCAGGATCCTGAGAACCCAGACTCTACTCCTCTACCTGGGGAGGGAGGGGATTCCCAAGCTCTTGCCTTATATTCATTCTGCATCATCTGTAGCCCTGTTTCTCCATGTCTTCCTCTGACCACCTGCATGGCATCACCCAGGAGCTGGTGTTAAATGTAGATTCCTGGGTCCCACCCCAGGGTGCTACATTTTTAACAAACTCACCAGATGATCCGCAAGTCCGTGAAGTCTGAGAGCCACTAATCCAGAAGCCCTTGTCATGTGATACAGCCTGATGCCCTCAGTGGCTGAGTCTGACCTTCTCCATCCTCATCTTCCCCACGTGCCCGTGACATGCCACTCAAGCCCCACACCCAGGAACCCTCTCCTTCTCTCTCCTTTGGGGCATGTCTGTACTTTCTCCCAGGGGCAGCTCCCTTGCCACTCCCTCTAGGAAGCCTCCTTGGCTCCAGAAAGCTGAGCCACTCGTGCCTTTCTCTGTGCAGTTCATAGCAATTTGCTTTATCTTTGTATGATGTGGACGACCTTCCTCTGTGGGCCTGGGGACCTGGAGCCACCCAGGCAGGGTCTTCTACTTCAGATTAGATGGGAGGGTGGGAAGAGGGTCAGATAATGGTCTGAAAATAAGGTGGGCCTTTCTGAGCAGCCGTGGTGCGTATTTGCCTTTATGGATGGCTTGCACGACGCCATCCATGCAATGTTGTCACTCAGATCTGACAGGTGAGGAGACTGGAGCTCATGAAAGCTTAAGTGATGACTGTGATGCTGATAAATGTCAGAGCCAGGCCTCAACCTCAGCTCCACCCTTCTGCAGGGGTATTGTGAAGACATGACACTGAGCACCGGAGACAGTGGCCATCAAACGGCTAAAGATAAGCCAAAGACCTCGATTCCTCCCCAGGCCTGTAGGGTCCCTGAGGACCCCTCTTTGCCCACAGCACATCTGTGACTCTGAGCCAGGCCTTTGATGCAGGGTGACCCCGGTCTGAACACCCGTGTCACCATCAGAAGTGTGGGATCTATTCACCACTTAGATGTACGGAGTTGCTTTATACTCCTACAGAAATGCAATACAAAATGAATGCATCCATCAAAAATCTGTGTGATTTCCCTCTTTATGATGGGGAAGGAAGGGTTGACCAGAGAGGTGGAGGGCAGAGGGGAAGGAGAATTTAACGTGATGTTGGGTTTCAATTTTTGAGTTACTAATCTAATTAGTGACAGTTTACCCTGTTAGACGTACGGCTTTCCAAAAATTAGAAATATCTTTTCTTTCCAAAAGGCTGTTGGAGAGGAGATAATTACCCCAGGACAAGCTGTGCTTATTCTCATAATTCTCTTTCTTTTTTTTTTTTTAAACACAACAACATTTCCTACATGTGTTCAATGAAGCTGAAAATGCTATTTTGATAATGGGCTCACAGAACATTTAATAGGCCTGGATGACAATGTGAGACTTTCTTAAGGAAAGGGAAGGCAATGAAAAGCTATTACAGGAGTCAGTAATGGGAACTGGAGGTCTGCCGTAGACATCACTGCAGTTCTCAGTTTTGCCGTTTTCTTAATAAGGCTCTTTGGTGATCACCTCTGAAGTGTGATCTCACCAGAACCCAGAGCCCTTGGCCCTGTCCTTCCTCAATCTGACCCTCCCCGTTACCGAGATTGAAATCTCCTTCCTGACCCTCGCCCCGCCGCCATTCCATAAAAATTGACTGAGTACCTACCATGGGCCAATTTCCCTATTATGTGCTGGCAGTAAATTAAAAATAATCTTTGTCCCTTCACGTCACAGCCCCAAGGAAGGCAGATAAGAAAAGAGAAGAGCGAGCCCACGTGATGGGTTCTCTGAGAGGGCAGCAAAGCGCTCCGCGGAAGCAACTCAAGTTTCTGGTCTCAAGAGATGAGTAGGACCTTCCCAGTGTGAGAAACCAAGCCTCATTATCTGGCTTCAATTGTATACCCATCCCTGGACCCACTCCTGAGGCCAGAAGTATGAAAAACACTCTGGCCACACGATGACAATACCCTTCCTTGAAAATAACAATGAAGTCAACCCTTGGGAAACCCCTGGGGGACTGACTACAGGGGAAATACGTTTCCTCAAAGAGCGCTGTGGTCCTCTTACCAGAAACAGGGGCAATAGAGGCTGAACGGGCTACAATAGCAGTTGTCCACTAAGCAGGTAGCCACATACTACACCCACCAGAAGCCATGCCATTTCTATGCTGTGCAGATATAGGAATCCACAACTCCTAGAACTTGAGCCCAAAGGGAGTTACTCTCAGGCAGGTCAGCCTCAATAATGCTCTGTGTCCTAAACCAAAGGTCCTGATTCTCCCTAGGATAAGGGATCCTTGCCTGTCTGAGGTTCATGGGCTTGGTCGTTCTCCCGGGCAAGAAGAGGAGAAAATTACCTTGCCATTCTATCTGACTTCCTAGAATGATAATAATAATGACTGAATGAAGCATCTCAAGAAACTTTCCACCTACATGAATAATAACAATCCAGTGGGGAAATATTACTCTGGAGAAGTGTATAAGTTCTAGAAGCCTTGAGAAAGGAGAGAGAAACTTTGCTACAAAGTGAGTGAGGAGTGGAGTAAACTTACGGAAAAGAGGTTACGCTAGGAGACTGGATATGAACCTTATAGAAATGAATCATGACACATGCGCTGAGGTCAGAAGAACTGATGAGCCATTGTTGATGTTTGCGGATGTTCAAAATACTCTCACACACAAAAGTGAGCCAGTTTTCTATATGAGAAAACTTGTCATCCCAAGAAATAAAGTAAATCCCTAGTTATAAGAGAGGGTAATGGAAACCGCCACCGAGGGGATTCATGAGTGTCTACCGGATTGAAAGGATTATAATGAGGTTGCATATCCACCAGTGGGTGTCAGAATTCCTCGGAGGAAGGTAACTATCTCTGCATGGGGAAAGACTCGATAAGTTTCTTTTTTTGCGGTACACGGGCCTCTCACTGTTGTGGCCTCTCCCCTTGCGGAGCACAGGCTCCGGACGCGCAGGCTCAGCTCAGCGGCCATGGCTCACAGACCCAGCCACTCCGCGGCATGTGGGATCTTCCCGGACCGGGGCACGAACGCGCGTTCTCTGCATCGGCAGGCGGACTCTCAACCACTGCGCCACCAGGGAAGCCCTCGATAAGTTTCTTATAAGAATAGACAACCCTCCACGGCGGGAGAGGCCACAGCAGTGAGAGGCCCGCGTACCGCAAAAAAAAAA
>NW_020837986.1:6053773-6148947 GCF_003676395.1 Aethalodelphis obliquidens | reverse complement strand
AAAAAAAAAAAAAAAAAAAAAAAAAAAAAAAAAAAAAAAAAAAAAAATCAGCGTGGTTCAGAACAAAGATTGCATATGAAGAGCAGGAGGTCGTGAATCCGAGAGATGGTGAGGATTCAGGGAGATCTTGAGCAGGACCACAGAAGTGGGCATTTGAGGCTGTCTTATCCCAGTCCCAGGGGTTGGCTGACATCTGGGTTACAGGAATCAAAAATGAAATGAATGAATTACTGTTTGTTCAAGGTCCTCTTCACGGTACTATAAAGTATCTTTTGAAATATCTGGGTACTTTTATCTCTTTTTTTCTAGATAGTACACTTAGTACCTTTAACTTCATGCATATAACCAGGGCTTCCAAACACTTCCTTCATTCGGAGAGACAATTCTTTCTGTCTCATGTTATTCTATTTACATCAGTGGGTTTTCTACGGCAGCATTTGCTCCAAAACTTACTGTAACACCTCTGATCATTTAGCATGTCTCCTTAGCCCTGAAGAACTGCAGAAAATCAAGAAGATGGAGAAGACACAGTGGAGACTGAGAGGAGGATTTCAGGGAAGGCTGGGAAGAAAGCAAGGCTTTGTTCTCACAGGGCAGGAATGTGACCGCCCAGCCCCTGAGCTCCACCAGGGCAGGAATCCTATCTGTCTGATCTATTCTCGTGCCCTCAGAACTTGGGGAAATGTCTGGGAAAATGCATAGGTACTCGATAAATATTTCTCAAATGAATAAAGAAACTCCACAGAGCTCAATGAATTCAGTATTATGACTCATAGAGATGAAGAAACTGAGGTAAAATGGATTTCTCCAAGTCCCAGAATCCCAGGGCCGGGAAAGGGATTCTAGTGGGTTTGGCTGCAAAGCCTGCATCATTTTCAGTCTCACACATGGCTCTTTCTTCCTATTTAAAGAATTGTGCTTCTTGTTGCCTTGACCCCCCACTTGCTGTTTGCCATGATCGAATCCTCAGCCCTTTGCAACACTTAAAGCTGTGGTTCTCCACCATTAGAAGGCATTAGAATCATACAGAGAGCTGGACAAACCTGCAGGTTTCTGGGCTCCACTCCCAGAAATACTGATCCCGTCAGCCTTGGTGAGAGCTGGGCATCTGTAGGTTTAACCCAGGTCCATTACATGACTAATGCCTTTATGGGAAAACAGTTTGGGTGGTGCAGCCAGATCCTTGCAGAACCCCTTTAACCGTTTGTGTGTGTCCCTTGGCGCCTGTGGTTTTCTCAGGGGACCACCCTTGGGCTACTTGAGCCCACTTTGTCCGATTGCACAGAAAGCTGGAAGTTCCTAGGAAAGTATGTCCTCCCTGAGAACTTTTAATGTGACTGTGGTGTGCAATTGCATGAAAACTCAACTTCCTTACTTCAAATCAGGATACCTCTGAGGTTTAACTAAGAATCCAGTATCATTGCTGGATCAAGCCGTAGTCAACCTCGTAGGACTTTGCCTGAGCTCACACTCTTGCTTGATCCCCTGCCCATTCCTGTCTGATTTGACCCTCTCTTCCCAGTTTCCCTTCATAAGTTACCTGCTAATGAATCCTCATCTCAGAGTCTGCTTCTGAGCATCTGACCTAAGACACACTTCCTGGCTTCAATCCTTCATTGTTTATGCCCTGCCTATGCACCTTCCCAGAGCTTGGTCTTTCAGAAAACTGAATATAAATAACTCAACCCCAATCAACACAGCTTGAAGCTTAAAAGTGGGTTCTCCCTCACTCCCAGGGGGCCATGCGGATTTTGAGTTAACAGTCTTTGACACGGGGGAGGCAAGCTGGAGGGCAGAAGGAGTCGTGCCTCTTCCAGGAAGACAGAAATCCTTATACCCACGCTTAGCGTCGACAGAGTTGGGTCTGAACTGCTATTGGGAGCTGATGCAACACCATGCATCACCTTATGTGAGAGCTCCCCTTCTATCTGGCAAACCTGGAATCAGACCCATGTGCAATGAGTCCACTGGACTTAGCCCCTATTTCTCTCCCGTCCCCTGTAGGAGAGATGCACTTGACATCCTCATCAAGACCCAGAAGTTTATCTGTCATTATTTTCCGTGCTTTCAAAAAAGAATAGAGAGAAGAAAAGTACATCTATTTCTTCATAGGGAACTGCGTGACTGAATGACACATCTCTCTGTTGTGAAACCCAAGCTATTGTCATAAAAGATCTAGAAGAAAAAAAAGGGAAGAGAGGGACAAGATGGCCTGAAGAGGAAGCACTCGCTATGTATTTACATTTCTATGGAAACGGCCTTGGGCAGACGTGGCCTTGGTCCTCTGTGGTCAGAGGGACGTGAGGTCAGGTGCCTAGCAGCTGGTCGGAGGCTGCTGCAGCAGCAATTTGCAGGGGATGGGATGGCACAAGAGAACAGACTCCAAAGGCCTCTAAACCTGATATCAACAGGAACCAGGAACTCATGGGTTTCTCTCTCCGAATGTCTAACAAGTCTTGTGACAATCTCCTCCCATATGCACTTGCAAATGGGCCCCATCTTCATTTCCCCCTCCCTCTAAAAAGACCATGCCATGGAACAGGGGATGCAGACATCAGAGAGACCTGCTACAGGACCAGGGTCTGGCAGAGAAGGAGGAAAGTGTTTCATTTGCACTCAGTGGAACAGGTAGAGTTGATTCCAGTAATGCAAGGATGGTTGTATATTATTAGCGTCAATCATACAGATTAGCAGATTAAAGAAGAAGACACCATAACATCACTTTGAGAACTGCTAGAAACAAAACAAAATAGTTAGTAAGGGTTCATTCCTGATTAGGAAAAAAACAAACAAACAAAATTTACTACCGTAAAAATAGGAAAAAAATGTAGAATACAATAATGCTACTAGAGTTTGATAACTAAATCATACCTAATGATAAAATACCAGAATCATCCCCACTGATGCAAAACAGGAGAAGAAGCAGTTGACAACTATAATTATAGTTTAGCATTGTCCTAGAAGTCCTACTCCCCACAATGAGAAAAAAAAAGGAGGTTTAACTATGGATAATGAATGTGCAAAAGTACCACTATTTGCAGATAATCCTATCTATATGGAAAATCCAAGAGACAAATAAAAAATTGGTAAGATATTTAAGAAAAGTAGAAAGATATGTGGCTTAATATACACATATGTTGAATGTCGACTGTGGTCTTTCGTAGCATGATGTACACTATTTAATTCTCACTACAAACTAGCAATGTGGGTATAGCCTTCTGTTCTTACAGATGACACAACTCAGCCTCAGAGAGGTTTAGTATCTTAGTTAAGGTCACACAGCTTCTAACCACTGGAATAGCTGACTCCATCTCAACTCACATTCTTCATGTACTAGTCCAAACTGACTTTTATTATTAATATGAATGTTACTATATTAGCAATATTAATTTTTAAATGACCCTTTAGTAATTACTTTTTATGTGTCATGACTGTACGATGAATGAATGAACTCCATCTCCCCAAAGACTGGCAAATATTCCTTGTAGTTTCCATGATTAATGTACATTTCTTTAATATGTAAAAGATTAATACCATCAAATTGCTCACTTTCCCCAAATAGTATTTGTCACGTGTAATCCATGAACAGAAAAGTATATCATTTGGAACCAGAATAGATCAAAAAAAAAATGAAAACACTAAAATTTATAGATGCTTCACCTGATCTCCCTAGAAAATTTTCAAGACAAATATTATTTGTATAATTCAAATAAAAGAGGCTGATTTACAGGTACAAACTACTGCACATAAAATATATAGATAAGCAACAAGGATTTACTGTAGAGCACAGGGAACTATATTCAATACCTTGTAATAATCTATAAAGGAAAAGAATCTGAAAAAAATATGTGTATATAAAACTGAATCACTTGACTGTACCTGAAACTCACACAATATTGTAAATCAACTACACTTTACTAAAAAATAAACTGATTTTAAAAAGGAGGTTGAGAAAGACAGAAAATTTTGCCCAACATCTCATAGTCAGAGGCGAGACTCAAACCCAGATCTGTCTGCCACCTCCTGCCGCTCTTCCATGGATTAGATGTCACTTTCTAGTCACATATGTCAATTCTCATAGGAAGCATACTTCACTAGACATCAGGGGCCCATCTATTCCTAGAGCGAAACTCAGCATTTGGCCCAGAGAAGATGGGAGATCCTTTCCCTACTCAGACATAGTTACTCAAAGCCACACCATTAGGACCCACTGCCATCTATGGACCACTTACTATGTGTCAGACACTTTATTTGCACAACTTCATTTTATGCCCATGGCAGCCTTGATAGGAAATACTGTTACTGTTCCCATTTTACAGCTGAGAAAGCTGAGACTAAGAGAGAAGAGGTACCTTCCCCAAGGTCACACACTTAGTAAGCAGCAGAGCTAAGATTCACATCCAGAGCCATCCGAAGTCAAAATCAATTGATACATGCATTCCATGGTCATCCTCAGTGCAAGGGCAAATTTGCTCAAAATTAATCTCCATTTCCATCCCTAACCCCTGCATCACACAGATTCCTGAGGCCTACACCCAGAGGTTCTGATTCACAAGGTCTGGGGAAAACTCAGAAAGCTGCAGCTTCACAAACCTACCAGGCGACTGGTAGGGTCTCATGGGGAGGGTCTCATTGTTAATCATGGTTAATTAAATCTCTTGGGCCAGTATTTAGTTAGGAAGACCCACCACCAGACAAGGAGTGAATCGAGTCCACTCTGCTTTTCTCCGGCCTTTTTTTTTTTTTTTAACATCTTTATTGGAGTATAATTGTTTACAATGGTGTGTTAGTTTCTGCTTTATAACAAAGTGAATCAGTTATACATATACATATGTTCCCATATCTCCTCCCTCTTGCGTCTCCCTCCCTCCCACCCTCCCTATCCCACCCCTCTAGGTGGTCACAAAGCATGGAGCTGATCTCCCTGTGCTATGTGGCTGCTTCCCACTAGCTATGGATTTTACGTTTGGTAGTGTATATATGTCCATGCCACTCTCTTCCTTTGTCCCAGCTTACCCTTCCCCCTCCCCATATTCTCTGGCCTTTTAATAGCTTTTTGAGTTCTCTCTTCATGAATGGCCAGAGCCTGTAATTGGGGGACGAGAAAGAGAATGAAATGTCTACTCTGGAACGACTACTTCTTGGAAGACATCAGGAACTAAAGCCACAACTTATATCTTGCCTGAGGATGTGGAAGGTTCCTTTACCTGCTCATCTGGGATGGCCAGTTAGAGAGCTGAACAAATAAGCTGACCCAGAGAAGTTAGGAGAGGAAGGGGGAGGAAATAGTTTTCCTAGGGCTTGGGTGAGCTGCCAGCCTGTATCAAATATGCCTGATCTATTTGGCAAGATCTGCTGATAAACAACCTTCCGTGCTCTCTCCTGCTGAAGAATTCCTGATATGAACCATGGCATGTCCACATCCTTCCTGTAATCCACCTTCTGTGTGAAGCAGAAACTTCTCCTGGTAGGAAAGCCTGCCTGTCCATCTCAGCTGCCAGGTTGGCGTTAGAATAGTGGAATATTGTAAGCTGCAACCCTCCCTGAGAGATGCCGCCACGTCGTGCGTTGCACTGGGTCTGTTGTTTCCAGCCAAACAAGCTGCGTGTGTGGTTTACTGCCTTCCATGGCATGTCCGGAAGGAGGAAAAAAGTGTCCCCACCCCTTCCAGAGTCCCCTGCTTGACTCTCCTCCCTTCTCTGGGGAATTTCAGCTCACTGAACCTGGTCCTTTGCTTTCAGGAAGGCCAGGAATATTCTGTGGAAGGGGAAGGTTAAGGAAGATAGAATGCATGTTGGTGCAAAGAACTGCTTTTGGATGGTTGTCTATTAAAACCTTGTGAGCATGCAGTATGTCCATAACAAGTCTACACTGGCAATAGTTCTTGTTGAACTATTTCTAGCTTTTGATGGCTTTCAGCTCTGCACAACTGATCTGTCTAGAGCTGGAGAAGAAGACAAGGCCCCGACTCTAAAAGCTCAAAGGTTTCTGGATGCACCCCCCTGCCAAAATGCATGCCGAATATATACAGACGGTTCTTTTTCTAACGAGAAACTGAAACCCACAGCCCTCCATAACAGTTACTACCTTTCCAAATAGACTTTGCACTCAGAGAATCAAGGTTAATGATAAACATCAGAGTGGGGTGGAAATCAGACACTCTGTTTCTCTGGTGAGTCTGGTGAGAGTGTGGCTCATACATTCATTCATTCATGCAGTCACTAAGTCAACAAATACTTATTAAACAACCGCAGATGAACAAGATTCATGTCCATTCAGCACAATGAGGGTTTGATAGGTGATGCAGAGTTGCTGTTGGACCACAGAGACAAGATTTAATCTAGTCTAGCCGTAGAGAGTCAGGGGTGGCTTCCCTAAGGAGCTAACACCTAAGCTGAGAGCACATGCAAAGGCCAAGGGGCAGGCGGACCAGACCTGAGGAGCTGGAGGAAGTTCAGGAGGCTACAGGGTAGCGTTGTGAAGTCTCGTTAATGCTGCAAGGGAGGTTTTACGTCATATGGAGGCCAATGGGGGGGGGGGTCACTGAGATATTTTAAAAGGGGAAGAGGATGAACAGCATGTAGGCTTAGAAAGGCCACCTGGCAGCAGAGTGCAGACTCGATGGGAAAACTGATCCAGGTACCAGGATCCTAGTGTGAAGTCTTTACAGTGACCTGAGAGACAAGGATAACACAGCTATGTGATATCAATGGAATGAAGAGAACTGGATGAATTTTAACTTATTTTGGAGATAAGATATTTTTTAAAATCTGGGCATAGAGATTCATTTTCATGTTAGATGGTGTGGTAGGCTGAATACTAGCCCCTCAAAGATGTTCACATTCGAATCCCTGGAACCTGTGAATATGTGACTTTATTTTTTTTTTAACATTTTTATTGGAGTACAATTGCTTTACAATGGTGTTAGTTTCTGCTTTATAACAAAGCGAATCAGTTATACATATACATATATCCCCATATCTCTTCTCTTTTGCGTCTCGCTCCCTCCCACCCTCCCTATCCCACCCCTCTAGGTGGTCACAAAGCACCGAGCTGATCTCCCTGTGCTATGCAGCTGCTTCCCACTAGCTACCTGTTTTACATTTGGTAGTGTATGTATGTCCATGCCACTCTCTCACTTTGTCCCAGCTTACCCTTCCCCCTACCCATGTCCTCAAGTCCATTCTCTAGTAGGTCTGTGTCTTTATTCCCGTTTTGCCCCTAGATTCTTCATGACCATTTTTTTTTTTAGATTCCATATATATGTGTTAGCATACAGTATTTGTTTTTCTCTTTCTGACTTACTTCACTTGGTATGACAGACTCTAGGTCCATCCACCTCACTACAAATAACTCAATTTCCTTTCTTTTTATGGCTGAGTAATATTCCATTGTATATATGTGCCACATCTTCTTTATCCATTCATCTGTTGATGGACACTTAGGTTGCTTCCAAGTCCTGGCTATTGTAAATAGAGCTGCAATGAACATTGCAGTACATGACTCTTTTTGAATTATGGTTTTCTCAGGGTATATGCTCAGTAGTGGGATTGCTGGGTGGTATGGTAGTTCTATGTTTAATTTTTTGTGGAACCTCCATACTGTTCTCCATAGTGGCTGTATCAACTTACATTCCCACCAATAGTGCAAAAGGATTCCCTTTTCTCCACACCCTCTCCAGCATTTGTTGTTTGTAGAGTTTTTGATGATGGCCATTCTGACTGGCGTGAGATTATATCACATTGTAGTTTTGATTTGCATGTGACTTTATATAGCAAAAGAGACTTTGAAGATGCAGTTTAGAATCCTGAGATGGGGAAATGATGCTAAATTATCCAGTTTGGCTCAAGCTACTCACAAACATCTTTATAAGGGAAAAGGGGAGAATCAGAGTCAAAGAAAGAGAGATTTGAAGATGCTTTGCTGCTGGCTTTGAAGACAGAGGAAGGGACCAGGACCCAAGGAATGCAGGTGGCTTCTAGAAGTTGGAAAAGGCAAGGAAACTGATTCTCCTCTGAAGCTTCCAGAAGGAATGCAGCTCTACCAAGTCATTTTGGGTTTCTGATGTCCAGAGCTATAAAGCAATAAATTATGTTGTTTTATGTCACTAAGTTTGTGATAATTTGTTATAGCATAATAGGAAACATACAGAAAAAGTAACTAAGACTTTGCCCAATAGGTATTTAGTAATTATGTGTTTAATTAATGAATAAATGAGGCTTAGAAAGGTACAATAGAGCCCCTAAAGTAACAAGGCTTATAAGTCCTCAAGCTCACACTTAAATTTTGAAATGGTCCTTAGCTGATAAGGGTAGTATGAGATATGGGGACAGGAGAAGGGAGACTGATTTTCACTGTGTAACTCATTATACTGCCTGAGTTCACCATGAGCACATGCTAAACATGTATTTTTTAAAAGTTAATGACCCTTGTCTTCAAGTCCAGGGGATAAGACAGGTATAGAGATCAAAATGGAAGAAAAAGTGATCAGTAACCACAACTCAATATCTGTTGGATGTGCTCCATTCACTAAATCTGAATTCTGGTTCCTACCCGCTCAAGCCACTCTCTGCCCACTCTCTTTCTCCTCCCCACCAAATGTTTCAACACTGACTAGTTTACACATGTACCACCCTCTCCCTTCTTCACCCCATAAAATTTTCCTTATACTCTACCTCAGACAAAATACTCAGCTGTTCATCCTCATAGGGATATGGCTTTACATCATGGACAAGACATGCCTTTTAGAGACATGAGCCCTAGGTTTGAATCCCACCCCCCACCCCCCAGCAGGATGACCAAGAAAAAATGTATTTAAACTCCCTGAACCTCAGTTTCCCCATCTGTGAAATGGGCATCATGATATATTATGGGGATTTGTTTGTTTCTTTGTTTTGATAAAGAACTCAATCAAGCAATATATGTCAACCATTTGGCTCAGTATCCAATACTAAATAAATATTAGGTCAATTTCCTTCTGTGTCTTTAGGTTTCTTCCTCTTTCCACAGGAGTCCAAGCTCTCATCTGAGGCCTTATCCTCTTCAAACTTTCTTTGGTATATGACAACTTTGATTTCTCTTTCTTATCCTCTTGTTTTTTTTCTCTCTCATTTATTTTTATTTTTATTTTTTAATTCCATAATTTGATATACATCCAGCAAGACACAACAACTGCTCTGGTTCTGTCCATGGCCTGAACCAGTTTGCTCCACAGTCCCCCTCCCCAAGGGCTCAAACCAGAGCACTTCACCCACTTCATCCCAGAAAAGACTTCCCTGATCACCTGAATTTGTATAGCCTTGTCCAACCCCCATGTCTTCCCTAGCCCATCCCCCATATTATTTCCAAGGACCTATCTAATTACTTGCCTTCTCTTCCCACTAGAATGCAAGGTTCATGTCCTTCCTTGTCTGTCTCCTTCCTACTCTTAACACAGAGTCTGACATATAGTAGAAGCCTAATAAGTACATTGGATTTATGGATGAATTAATGAATATACACCTCACTAGGACATGCCAGATGCAGGGAAAGCCTACTGTGGAGTTCAAGGATCTCTGAGAATGGTCTTCCCAGAATGACGGTGGGAATCCTATAAAAGGGTGTGTCCAAATACACACACACATTGGATGGGATAGGAGAGAATGAAGATTGCTTAACCACCTGTGTTAGATTCCTGGCTCGACTGGTGAGTGATTGGTTTCCAAAGAAAAAGGCACTTCTTCACCTGGTGATGAACGCAGCCACAGGCAGCTTGCAGTCATGGTGAGAGGTAATTTCCATATCACCCACTTGCAGAAGGCTCCTGACAGTGGCGGGGGGGAGGTCCCTGTGTGGGGTGGGCACCCAGCCAAGGCCACATGCATTGTAACCTGTCAACACTATAAACAGGTTCAGGAAGCAGAAGGATCTGCCGTGAAGATTCAGGCTCAGAGTTGGGCCAGGCTGCATCCACCACGCCGGGGGGGAAGATGAGGTCCTGGAAGGCCATAGACTCAGATGCTTCATAGGTCTCTGCTCTGCATTTGGGATGGGGAAGATTTCTGTAAAATTGTGCAACTGGAGGTTATCTTAGGTATTTGAGATACTTAGGGCTGGGCTCCTAGGACCACCCTTCTATTCTGAGTAGGTTGCTTAATATCACGAGGCCTGGGTTTTAACATGGGAATCATAAAACCGTCATCATTATGAGGATTAAATAGGATAACATATGTAAAACACCAATACGGTGTTTAGGACTGAGTAAGCCTTCAATAAATGTTAACTTCTGCTCTTCCCAGGGCTACTCTTTTTCCATACTTTTCCTTATACTTAAGAATTATTCATATACATCCTTATCTATCCCATATCCTTCTCTATTCATCCATCCATCTATCCATCCATCTATTCAGCCAGTCAGAAAAAATTTGGCCTAATTGTCAAGGTTGAGGTTGGATCTCTGGATTTCCTTAACTATCCAGGTGAGCTAGTCTACTGACCAAGTATTTTAAAAAAGCATATTATATACTATTGTTCTTAATAGATCTGTAAGAGCAATTATACTGGTTTCTGAGCCATATTAGAATTATCTGACAATCCATTCATTTAATAAATATTGCCTTTGTTCAACAACTGTGGGTCAGGTGCTCTGCCATGTCCTAAGGGATATAATACCCCCAGGAAGCTGGTAGTCAATGGAGAGACAGCCCAGGAAATAGATGATTATAGTACAGCATGAGGAAATGTTGTAAAGTGAATATATGCTAAGTATTTTATATAATTTGTGTCATCCTACTAAAGTTTATTTTTTGAACAATGAATCATTTGGGGTGCCTTTAAAAGGAAAAAGCTCAGGGCTTCCCTGGTGGCGCAGTGGTTGAGAGTCCGCCTGCCAATGCAGGGGACACGGGTTCGTGCCCCGGTCCGCGAAGATCCCACGTGCCGCAGAGCGGCTGGGCCCGTGAGCCACGGCCACTGAGCCTGCGCATCCGGAGCCTGTGCTCCTCAATGGGAGAGGCCACAACAGTGAGAGGCCCACGTACCGCAAAAAAAAAAAAAAAAAAAAAAAAAAAAATATATATATATATATATATATATAGGAAATTCCTTTTTAAAAAACTCTCTGAAATGTTAAATAATTATCGCGAGCGCAATAGCTTTTTCATACTAGACTATAATTTTTGTTTATACATACTGCTAGCAAGAATTAGTATCTCGGGGGTGGTGGGTGGCGGTGGGATAAATTGGGAGATTCGGATTGGCATGTATACACGAATATGTATAAAATAGATAACTAATAAGAGCCTGCTGTATAGCTCAGGGAATTCTACTTCACTTTGCTGTACAGTAGAAATGAATACAACATTGTAAAACAACAATATTCCAATTAAAATTTTTTTAAAAGAATTAGTATATCATTTTTTACTGACATCAGGCTAGGCAAAAGAAAAGTTTAGTGTTTCTAGACTCTAAGAAAATAAATATTGATGGCCACAGGGGGTTTAGTTGATAACCTGATAATGAGGGGAAAAAGGAAAAAGTGATAAAAACCAGATTTAAAATTCTGAAGTCACCGATGTCTGGTGGCACTTGGTATAGAGACAAGCAGCCTGAATATCCTCTAGTACAGGGGTCCCCAACCCCAATATCTTCTAGTACAGGGGTCCCTCTAGTACACGGTACCAGTCCATGGCCTGTTAAGAACCAGGCCGCACAGCAGGGGGTGAGCAGTGCACAAGTGAGTGAAGCTTCATCTGTATGAAGCTTCCGGCTCCCCGTCGCTCACATTCCCATCTAAGCTCTGCTTCCTGTCACAGCAGTGGTGGCATTAGATTCTCATAGGAGCGTGAGCCCTACTGTGAACTGCGCATGCGAGGGATCTAGGGTGCACACTCCTTATGAGAATCTAATGCCTGATGATCCGAGGTGCAGCTGAGGCGGTGATGCTAGCACCGGGGAGAGGCTGCAAATACAGATTATCATTAGCAGAGAGGTTTGACTGCACAGAGACCACAACAAATAAATTGCCTGCAGACTCATATCAAAATCCTACCAGTAAGTGGCAAGTGAAAACAAGCTCAGGGCTCCCACTGACTCTGCATTACGGTGAGGTATATAATTATTTAATTATATATTATAATGTAATAATAATAGAAATAAAGTGCACAATAAACGTAATGCACTTGAATCATCCTGACACCATCCTACCCCACCCCACCCCCGGTCCGTGGAAAAACTGTCTTCCACGAAACTGGTCCCTGGAGCCAGAAAGGTTGGGAACCACTGCTCTAGTGGATTTGACTACATCATACACTGTAATAATTAACATTCAGGTTATCAAGAAAGTTTTGTGATGTAGCCGTATATTCTAATTCAAAAGACAGGGAGATGTATATACAATTAATATATCCTTCATGGTTATTTTTGAAAGTTTTGGTATTTTATGGGTTTGGCTTCCTTCATGGGTAAAATGCACTTGGCCAGAAAAGCTCTTTCTCCAATGACTAAGGTTGCCAGGTTTAGCAAATAAAAGTTCGGGACGTGCAGTTAAATTTGAATTTCAACAAAACAACTAATCACTTTTGGTATAAATAAATCAGATCCAATATTTGGGGTTTACTTACGTCCTATGCGATATTTGGTACACACTTATACTAAAAAAAACATTGCTGTTTATTTGAAATTTACTGTAATTGGGTATCCTGTATTTTATCTGGCAACCCTACCAGTGACTCAGAAGGAACCCAGTGTTACATCTCAGAGTTAGTACATTCTGGAATTGTTGCATTTGAGAAAGCCTGGCTGATTCTATGAGTCAGCTCTACAGAGCTTTTCAAAAGAAATCTGTAAACTTTAGGATAAAATAACCTCCTAAAACATTAGCCTACCCCTGAAAGTCTCAAGTCAAGCTAGATTAAAGCTTGAAATAGACCTGCAGGTATGCAAATAGAGATAAGCTCTAGGACAATAGGTTATAAGGAGTAAATTAACTCATCATGGTCCCTTGCAAAATCACCTCCTTTGAACTGAATTCTATTGTGAAAACTTTGGCTCTTACTAATGGAAGCCCCAGGAAAGAGTATCGTGACAGTCGTTACTGCAACTGCCACAGAATGTTGTTGAGGACACTGTGCTCTGCTATCCCCCTTCAGGCCTGACCTGCCCGCAAGTCTTGTCCAACTCTCCTGGGCTGCTCCCTTTTCTAGAAACCTCCCTTTTAGCCCGAATTCTGTTTCTGTAATTGTCTGTGTTGTCCTCTCACTAGATTCTTTAAAGGACTGGGAATGTATCTTTTGACTTTGTATTCCTAGTGGTAGAACATTGCCTGGCCTGCAGTAAGTACACAATATGTGTTTGAAAGGATGGCAGAGAGGATAGCTGGATGGATGGATGAATGATTGATGGTTAGATGGACGGATTATACAGTTGAAAATATTACATTGTGTTTACAGAAAGGAAATAATTAACTCTTCTACTTGTATAAGAATATTTATATTCACTTTATTCATATTAGGTAAAAACTGAAAAATTCAATGTGTCCAAATAGGAGAATGGATAAACAAACTGTGGTATATTTAATCAATGGAATTCTACTTAGCAATAAAAAGGAATGAACTACTAATACACAACAGGGATAAACTTCAAAAATATTAATATTATGCTAAGTAATAGAAGACACACAAAAGAATACATACTATATGATTCCATTTATGTGAAGATCTCAACAGGAAAAAATGATTTAGGGTGGAAAAACATATGAAAAATTTGTCTGGGAGGCGGAAGTGGGTAGGGATTGACTGGGAAGGGACATGAGAAAACTTTCTGGGTAATGATATTGTTAAATATCTTGATAGTTATTTGGGTTGCCTACGTGCATTTATTTGTCAAAATACAAAAAATGTACACTTGATATTAATGTGTTTCACTGTAATAAATTTTACCTCATAAGAAGAAAAGTCTGTAGACAAATATTGAACTCTGGTTACATTCAGAAGTATTTAGGAGAAGTAGAGTAATATTTGCAATTTGCTTTGAAATGCACCAAAAAATAGAATGGATTGATGGCTAGAAAGAAGAATACATCAATATAAGACAAAGCAGGTACAACAAAATGTTAATGGTAGAATGTAGTAGTGAGTATACAGGTGTCCAGTGTAAAATGCTTTCAGTTTTGCTATGTTTGAAATTTTTCATAATAAAATGTCGGGATAAAAAGAAACTTCTGGTTCACCTATCAGCAGGCTTCACTTAGAAAGAACTCTGATGTTCTCTAAAGATGTTTGAGAACTTTTCTCAGGGTGAGCAAATTACATCTGAGGCTTTTTGGGGTATTGGTCCCTCTCTCATAAGAACCCCACATACCATTTGGCCAAATTGAGTACACCTGGTGAACATTCTACTTAGTTTATTTTCTATCAACTCCAATGATTCCAGCACTTTCTCCTCTGAAAACATAGTATGTTTACTTAGAAGTAGGAAGAACTCCATCCCCAGGGCTCGCGTCCCTTCTCCTGCATCCATTGGTTTCGATCCTTTACTGTCAGACTGAGGGAGGTGTCAGCATTGATAAAAAGTCGATTAGAGATGACTGACCCCTGAAGTTTGTGCCAGGTGGAGCTGCTCCCTCCTGCAGAAGTAGTGTGTCTAAAGATCACTCTCCCTGACACGTTCCTGTAGCTGCTGAAGGAGAGGATTTACTTGGGGGAAATTTAGGCCTCAGGGGGACTTGAACATCATGCTCACAATTAGAAGTGACATGTGACCCAGGATTAAAAGCTGGCTGCCAGAGAAAGCAGTAAGCTGATTCTTTTGAGTTGGTCAGATTCAGGAAAACTGCCTTTGTAATTCCATCAGTGAAAGGTCCAGAAAGTTTTCAGGGTGATCAGTTAAAAAAAAAAAAGAGGTGAAGATAAGGAATCCCTTCTAAAAACAAACAAAAAAATGTCACAGGCTCCCTATGAAGAGAAGACAGAAGGGTAAAGAGCTCAACCACATGGAAATTATCTGTGACTCTGTGTCTCGCTGTGGCTGTAGCACGTGGAAGGTAAGTCACAGTTGGAAACTTCGCTCCCCAACTGCAGAGGCTGCCTCCAACAAGGGAGTCGCACAATCAAGATACTGAATATTCCAGCATTCTCCTCAGGAAGTCTGGATCCTGTGACCTATTTGGGGACAGATTTAAGCTCTATCCACTAATGACCTTGGGTAGTGCATCCCATACACCCGGAGGTATTCAAACTGACCCTGGACAGTATATGAGGGATCGCTAAAGACAATTAAAGGGCAGAGTGGTATTATGGGCGGAAATGCGTCCCCCCAGAACTCACATGTTGAAGTCCCAAACCCCAGTATCTCAAAATGTAACCATATTTGGAGACAAAGTCTTTAAAGATGTGATTAAGTTAAAATGATGTCACTGAGGTGAGACTCTAGTCCAATATGACTGTTGTCCTTACAAGAAGAGGGAGAGACAGCAGGGGCACATGCACAGAGCGACAAACAGTGTGAAGAGCTGGCAAGAGGGCCACCATCTACAAGCCAAGGAGAGAAGCCTCAGAGAAAAACAACGCTCCTGGCACCTTGATCTTGGACTTCCAGCCTCCAGAACTGTGATAAAGTAAATATTTTGTTATGACAGCCCTAGCAAAATAATCGAGGTGGGGCTTGGAGTAAAAGGTTTTCCAAGTTCCATCTTTGAATGTAAGCTGCACAGAGGCAAAATCTGTGCCTTGTTTACTACAGTATTCCAAACACCTACGATACTCATTGACCAATAGGCATTAAATAAATAACAAAAAAATAAATTATATTAGATTTTCCAGGGAACTCTGTTATTGGAATTTCACTACCAAGCACAGAGCCATTTAAATTTACAGGTTGGCCCTTGATATACTTCTATGGCATTGATTACAGTGTGCAACTTACTTTGATTTCAGAAAATGTGAAAATACAGGCATTAATAGAGAAAATAGAAGTCTTCTGAAATCCCAATCCTAAGATTTAACTATTATGAGCACTTTCGGTTCACTTTCTTAATTCATAAAAATATATACATAGGTAAGTTTAAGACAAATTGTAAATGCAGTATATTTTCTTCTTTTTTACAGATGATTACATTTTCTTATTTTATTATATATTTTCTCAAATGAGATCTTTAACATATGCATATTATTCCATCATAAGGAGGAAATGTTCAATCATCTAAAAACTGACTGAAACATAACAGAAAGAACGAAGTGAATCTATGTCCAAAAAAATCAACTTTTGAAATTATTTTTAAGGATGCTAAATATTTTCCTGTGTTTTAATTGGATATTTGAATATTTCTTTTTTATTTTATGATTTCTTATTGTTTTATGTTTAGAAAAAATTTCCCCATACCCAATTTTCTCCATAACAGTTAATTACTCACTTCTATTTTCTTTGGGGTATTTCCATTATCAAAACAATATATGTTCATGATACAAATTTTGAAAATATTTGAAAGCTGAAAGAATAAAAAAAGTCATCTATAATATTCTTATCTTTTATTGTTTTCCTTCCCATCAATTAGTAGTGTATATTTTTACATATATGCTCTCATATAGTATCTATAAAATGTATATATTAATTTTAAACTTATCTAGATGATTATAAATGAACATCTGATCACTGTATAAAATCTGGAGACTGCACAGTGCTACTCGGAAAAAATAAAAACAACTAAATCCCAATCCCCCAGGCAGAGCCACTGCTAACATTTAGTATACAATATTTCCTTCCAGGTCTTTGTTGTATGTATTTTTACATAATTACAGATGTGTAATATGCACAAAATTATACTGATTTTAATCATTTTTTCATCTAATATTAATACATATTCATGGTAGAAAATTGTGTATCTAAGTGCATAAAATAGAAAATTAAAATCACTAATAAGAGTACCATTTCAAAGAAAATCACTATTAATAACTTGGCATATTACCTTATAGAGTAATAGTCACATGTCTTATTTGAAATGTAACAAAAAATATACATATAAATCATACATATAATATATGAAGCAATATTCATAGGTTTCCTATATAAGGAAATATAAATAGAAGCTTAATGATTAGTATAAACTAATTAAGTCATTTAATGTTTGTTCTTTTCCTCTGTATTTGAGTTTCTCAACGTTGCCCTCCAAATTAGTGACTTGATTTTCTACAGAGCAATTCTACTCTCTACTCTCTCCAATAATGATTTTAATTATCTTTTTGTAAATTAACTTCCTAGGTCAACAGCTCTTTGCAATGTTTTTCTCCATTTATTTTTGTCTTATTATTTTATGCTCACCATTCAGGGCTCATACTGGGTTTTTTGGGTTTTTTTGAATTTTTCTGTGGTTTATTTGTTGAAGTTTATTAATTAAACCTTTCATTTTTGATAATTGTGGTTCACATGCAGTTTTAAGAAATAATACAGAGAGATACCATGTACTATGACCAGTTCCCCCCAGCGTTAACATATTGCAAAACCATGTATAATATAATATCCCAACTCTGTATATTTCTTGTTGTTCTTTTTATACCCACACCAACCTCTGTTTTCCTCTCTCTGTCTCCCTTTACACCTGACCCCTGGCCACCATTAATCTGTTCTTCATTTCTATAATTCTGTCATTATAAGAATATTTTATAAATGGAATCATATATCATGCAACCTTTGGAGGTTGGCTTTTTTCACTCAGCATAATTTCCTGGAGATTCAAGCAGGTTTCTGTCTGTGTTTTTGTGTTTTGAAACATTTACATAAATGATACAAAATTGTGGGGAACAAAGTTTAAGGTGGTTCCCATAATCACCACTTCCTGGTATTCATACATTTGTACAATCCCCTCCCGTTGAGTATGAGCAGGACCTGCAACTTCCTTCTAACCCATGGAATGAGGCAAAGGTGATGGGATGTATGTGATTCTGTTCATATGATTATATAGAGGGTAACACTATCTTGCTAGAGTCTCTTTATCCCTTGCTGGCTTTGAAGAAGCATCTGCCATGAGGAAGAGGCTGTGTTCAGGAAGCACACATGACAAAGAATCATGTGTGGCCTCTAGGAGCTGAAGGTGACCTGTAAAAAAAAAAAACCAAACCCTCAGTCTTGCAGCTATAAGGAAATGAATTCTTCCAATAGTCTGAAAGAGCTTGGAAGTGAATCCCTCCCCAGTAGAGCCTCTGATGAAACTGCAGCCCTTGCTGATACTTGGGATACAGCTTGGTGAGATACTGAAACAGAGAACCCAGTTAAGCCATGACCACAATTCTGACCTACAGAAACTGAGAAATAATGACACAGTATTATGTGTCACAAAATAACACAAAATAATGTGTTATTTTAAGCCACTAAGTTTGTGGTAAAACCAATACAATAATCTATTGCAACTCTCTTTCCCACTCAATGTTGTTTTTGAGATTTGATATATTAACAGCTTTACAGAATTTCAATACTTATACAAACCACAACTTCTCCATTCCACCCTTCAAAAAGGATGTATTTCCACTTCTTAGACATTAAAAAGCAAATGCTGTAGAGACTACCCTTATAATTCCTCAGTACATATATAACAGCTTCTCTAGAAAATGTATCTTGAAGTAACATAGCTGGGTCCAAGTATATGTGCATCTTCGACATTACTACATATTGCCAATTTGCTCTCAGAAGTGGTTTGGTTGCATACATCTTTTGTAGAGGAGAGCTCCTGATTCCCTACATCTTCACCAACACAGTATAATCACACTAAGTAATTTTTACTGATGTAATCCTTATGAAATGGCAGCGCTTTGTTCCATATCTTTGATTACGATGAGGTTGAGCTTTTCATATGTTAATTGTTTGGGGGGTTTCCTCTTATAAATATCTAAATTAACTATTCATGTCCTTTTCCCTTCTTTCTACTGACCAGCTTTCATTTTTCTTGTTGATTTGTAGGAAGCTCTGTTGTATTCTGGATTTTTAGCCTTTGTTGATTTTGAGTTGATAGTTTGTGAATGATCTTTTAAGTTGGTTTATGATAGTATGTCTATATATTTTTTTTTAATTTTGAAGTCAAATATATCAAAATTTTTCTTTATACGCTCTACATTTTGAGTCCTGTTAAGAAAATTTCCCTTCAAAATCATAAAGATATTCTAAACATTTTCAAGTTTGCTTTTATTATGAACTTAGAATTTATAGTTTCATAGTGAAGTAAGAATTTACTTTTATCTTTCCTCATGGTTAGCCAATTGTTCAAGCTCCATACATTGAGTAGCTCATTCTTTCTCACTGACATAAATGCTATCTCTGTCAAAGTCCAATTTGATTTTTATATATGTGAATCTGTTTTGATATTCTCTATTTGTTACATCTATCTAATATGTCTATCTGTGAGACAATACCACACTATTTTAATTACTAATATCTTAATAAGTCTTGAAGCCTGGTAAGCTTGGTTCCAAAAATTGTATGTCTTAAATTTTTACTATATTGTTTTTGACTCTTTATTCACCCATATAAACATTAGGATCAATTTATCAAGTCAAATAACAAATAAACAAACAAACAAAATCCTGTTGGGATTGTCACTGAAATTACATTTAACCCAAAAATTAATTTGTGGAGAATTGCCAGCATTATGATATTGAGTTTCCTCTCATTTATACATGGGGGCAGTGGTAGGTAGAATAGTGGTCCTCCAAAGATGTCAGCTTCCTCTGAATATGTTAGGTTGCAAGGCAAAAGGGAATTAAGTTTACAGTGAAATTAAGGTTGCTAATCAGCTGACTTAGAGATGGGGAGATAATTCTGTATTATCTGGTGGGTCCAGAGCAAACACAAGGTTCTTAAATATGTAGGAAAGAAGTAGAAGAGTCAATGTAAGAGTGATGCAAAGTGACAAAGACTCAATCAGCTGTTGCTGGCTTTGGAGATGTAAGAGGCCATGAGCCAAGAAATACAGGAAACCTCTAGAAGCTGGAAAATGCAAGAAAATAGATTCTAAGAGCATCCAGAAAGGAAGGCTCTGACACCTTGATTTTAGCTCAGTGAGACCCCTTTTGGCCTTCTGACCTGAAGAAGATAAATGATCAATTGTGTTATTTCAAACCCCTATATTTATGGAAATTTGTTATAGCAGCAATAGAAAATCAATACAGGGAGATATTAGGTAGGTAGGTCGGTAGGTAAGTAGGTAGGTAGATGGATTACAGATCAGCAACAGGAAACTAACATGTATATGTTTATATTTACGGTAATAGTTGACTATCTATTTGCATTTTGATTAGAGACTATTCTCTTTGTGATATGACTTAAATTTATTCAAGACTAGTCTTGAGGCTAAGTATGTGGTCATGATTTTCATCACAGTAACCTCTCATCTGAGTTTAGGGATGGTCTACAACTACATGAGATGATGGATGTGTAAATTAGCTTGATTGTGGTAATCATTCCAAACTATATACGTGTATGAAATCATCATATTGTACACCTTAAATATATACAATTTTTATTTGTCACTTTTACATCCATAAAGCTGGAAAATAATGCCATTTATACCAGACACATTCCTTTGATATCTGGCATAAGGCTATGTTGTGTGTGCGTAAGAACATAAGATTTACTAAAAATATGTTGACAAATCTGGAGAATCCAATGGAGTATTATACTCAGTGAATTGTTTTACATAGCATATCATTGACTACTCAACTTATTCTGAAGAAGGGAATCCAAAGTTTTGTCACCATTTTATAGATGGTAAAATAAACAAGGCATGGCTAGGTAAGTGAAAGACATTTCAAAGGCCATTTCCTTTACTCCTTGACCATATTGGTTCATTTCTGCTTTATTTTTTCAGAAGTCTATTTTCCCCCTGACCATGCTGAATTCTCTGATGACTGGTTAATGATGCCAAGTTGGCAACTTGAAACAAAGTAATTTTAAAACCTGCATTCTAATAATGGGAGCCACTCGCTTTTGAACCTATAACTAATTCAAAAGCAATTGAAATCTCCCCAAGAGAGCACATTGTAGTGGGAGGCAATCCCCCAGCCCCCCAGAGGGAGGCAGTGAGTCAGGCCAAGTCCATCAGCTGGGCATGCAGGCAGAAAGACTCCTAAAAGAGAGGGAGAGAGACCAAAATAGAATGGGGATAGAGTTGATCATCCCGTAGTCAGGCTACTTGATTGATCCCCTTAAAAGTCCATGTTTCCACAAAACATGTTTTGCATTGCATGTTACATTGTTGCATTGCACTACGTGCAAGTGGGGCTCATACATTGGTGCACACTTCTATCAATCAACAAATATTTTTTAAGTGCAGGGCATCCTATATACTGGAGAACAATAGAGACTATATATATAACTGCTCTATATAGTTTTGAGCAGCCCACCATGGTTTCTTTAAAGATTTACTGAGTGACTTCAGTGTGTTTGATACAGTGCTATGTAGGCTTCTCCTACCAATATTGAGATTTCATGGAGATGTACACATGGAAAATAACAATTACCACTAAACATAAGTGTCCTTAACAAAATATACGGAAAGGAATGGGAAAAATCGGCTCTAGCAGAGTAAATGTGTGACAACTTACAGAAAAAAGAGATGCTCTTTGAATGAGATAATTCCCCAATGCTATGAAAGGTAGTGAAATATCAACTGATTTAGAGATTTTGCTTCTTTGCAGCCCTTTAGACTATCCATATGGCTGGCTTATTGCTACCAAGAAAGGGAAAACAGATTTCACTGCTCAACTCCAAATTTCAATCCAGACTTATAAGTCTACAGCAAATAGTCTTAAGAGTTATGCTTTCAAAGGAGAGAAAAAGGCTTTCTTAGACCTCCCCAAACTACATGTTTACATATCAGGAAGTAAAACTTGGAAAGAATAACCATATAGTATATCTTGAACATGGAGAGGCATGAAAATGGTGAAGGGAAGTGTCTCCACACAGGAAGGGTTCAGTCATCCCTGTGCTAAAGGGGGACAAAAGAAGGTAAAGAACAAAAGTTTAAAGACTAACGCCTTCCTCTTCATGCCTTCCAGGAGGAATAAACCCCAGTGGGCAGGAGTTGAAACACGTAGATCAGAATGCCAAATGTCACCATGAGGATACATAAACTCTCCACGGCATTCACATGCCCTCTTAGCAAGGAAGTAAGACAGGAAGGATAGAAAACTAGGTGCAAAGAGAAAGGTCATCATGATGCCTGAGTCATCAACCAGAAAAGAGAGAGGTCAGGTTTTAAATGGGTGATATATCCTTAATTGGCAAGAAAAAGTATTGTTCACCAAAAGAGTTCCTGGTGGTTTGAAAACGAGAGAGATCAGTTATAGAAAATAAAAGATACTTGCATTCACTTAGAGATAAAAAATAAGTAATTTAAAACTCAAATTCAAATATTGGTGAAATGGGGAGCCCTTTGACGGTATGACAAGGGAACCTTAAATTATCTAGATACTTAACCAATCAAAACTTCTCTTCCTTTGGGTTCCCTAAAGAACAGCAGAGCTCAAGAGCATAACAATAGGTGGGAAAAGCATTTCTTTGCCCCTAACCACAAAACAGAGAATCACATTAACCTGTGATGGATCCAGTGGAGACTAATTTTTTAAAGATGATTAATTCCAATGGGTTTCACACCAAACCATGTCACTAGGGTACAAGAAAAGGTGACCAATACACTAGCTAATTCCCAAGAGAGTGTGCATCAGTTCTCAGTGCCCAGTGCTGAGTTAATCCAGAGTGGATAGGGGCAGTGACGCTTTCTGGTTGCCATGTAGAAGCAAAGAGATAGAAGCCTCTGATGGTGAGAACACATGTGATGATACCAGATGAGCCCTAAAGGAAACTCCTGCTGCATGGAAGAGTCAGAAAGCCAGCCCCACTTTCTCAAACTCTTTTAATACACAATGACTCCATGCACCACTGTTTCCAAAGATAGCCCCAACAATTCATTCTTTTCTCCTTTGCAATACGAATGTGAATTTCCTGCCATTGAGAGGTGGTTTATTTCCCCTACTTTTGAGCTTGAGTTAGGCTGGCCTTGTGACAGTTTTGACCAATAGAATATCAGTGGAAGTGATGCTGTGCAGGATCCCAGCCCACGCCTCAACAGACCTTGCATTCTCTGGCTTTGTGCTCTTGGATCACTACCCTGAGACCATCATGTAGACCACCAGTCTAGCCTACGAAAGGTAAGAGTTCACATGGAGGTAAACTCAATCATACCAGATGACATCCATCTAAAACACCGCTTGCCAGACTTAAGAATGAGACCATAAAATTTCTTCCAGCTCATTGAACCCCCCAGCTGAAGGCAGTCACTTATGTGAGCGCAGTTGCAGCCAGCAGAGAAACTTCCCAGCCAACCCACAGAATTATAAGAAAACATAGATTGTTACTGTTTTAAGTCACTAAGTTTTAAGGTGGTTTGTTATATAAGAATAGACAAATACAATGACTAGCAAACATGGTTTATTTCCTGTATTTCCTTTATTTCTGACCTTTGTGATCAGCATCCCGGATTCTAGAGAGTGATAGTAGGTGCACCAGTAGAGGTAGAAAGATGGGCAGGGAAGGATAAAGCAAAGCAGCAGCTACCACCTGAGCAATCAAGAAGGGACAGATTTGAGATTAACTAATAGATGTTGATCAGCTGGGTTTTGCACGGGACAAGTTCAAGCTTCCTTTTTTTTTTTTTTTTTTTTGCGGTACGCGGGCCTCTCCCTGTTGTGGCCTTTCCCGTTGCGGAGCACAGGCTCCGGACGCGCAGGCTCAGCGGCCATGGCTCATGGGCCCAGCAGCTCCGCGGCATGTGGGATCTTCCCGGACCAGGGCACGAACCCGTGTCCCCTGCATCGGCAGGCAGACTCTCAACCATCTGCGCCACCAGGGAAGCCCCAAGCTTCCTTTTTACTTTGTTTCTTGGTGAGTGCAGAGAGAGGGGCACTAGCCTGGGGGTCAAGATCTGTGAGTTCTAATTACTCACTGTGACCTTTAGATGTCTCACACAAGCCACCTGTGCCTCAGTGTCATCACCAGCAGAATATCCTCAACCACACTGACTATTTCACAGCAAGGGCTACTGGGAGCTTCCAATGAGAAAAACTACTCCAGAAATCCCAAAGCATGATGCAAACTTGAGACATTGCTATAAATTAGATTCAATATTATTAATTAGATCCATTGTTATTTATTGAATCCACAACTCCCTCAAATTATTTGATGGGATTAAAGGAAACATTTTATAACTGAAAACCATTGGTACTATCATCTCACAAGTACATGCCTTTACAAAAATTTGTGTCCAGAATTGGAACCCAGAAAACAAAGATCATGATGTCCCAGGATCATCCCTCAGCCACAGAAAAGAAGAGACTTCTTAGAAACATGAATCATCTGAGCCTCCTGGCCTCATTTCCAGATCTAGAAAATTGGAAGACATAGAGCACTATTTACAGAGCTCTTGACATGCTCCAGGGATGGAAAATAAATAGAATTAGCCCTCACTCGTCACCTACTATGTGCCAGGTACTCTATGAGATATTTTCTATGTATACTGTTTATTATTCCTTCCAACCACACTGTGAGTTTACAGATTGATTTTTAAGGAGATAGGTAATATTATAAAGTGCAAAGGAGGAAGATAGTAAGATTAGGACAGTTTCTGTGGATGATAGAGAATATGAGGTAGATTCAAAGGTTAGGAAAAGTTTTAAGTGGAAAATAAAGAGTCAGTCAAAACTTATACTGGAGAAGAAACAAGCATGAAATACAACGTGATAAAATAGGATACTCATGGAGGTACAATTTGGCAGAGGATACTTGTGCATAGATAGTAGAGGAAGATGAGGTTAGAACATGGGACTGGGACTCTGTCATGGTTCAAACAGAAAAGCAGAGCCAACAACCAATGGGTCACCGAAGAAATCAAAGAAGAAATTTTTAAAAAAACACCTGGAGACAAATGAAAACAAAAACACATGATCCAAAATCTATGAGACAACAAAAGCAGTTCTAGGAGGGAAGTTCATAGCAATACAAGCTAACTTCAGCAAACAAGAACAATCTCAAAAAAATGATCTAAACTTATACCTAAAGTAACTAGAAAAGGAAGAACAAACAAAGCCCAAAATTAGTAGAAGGAAAGATCAGAGCAGAAATAAATAATCTCAAAAAATGATCTAAACTTATACCTAAAGTAACTAGAAAAGGAAGAAAAAACAAAGCCCAAAATTAGTAGAAGGAAAGATCAGAGCAGAAATAAATTGAGACTTTAAAAAGTTTAGAAAAAATTCAATGAAACTAAGAGCTAGTTCTTTGAAAAAATAAAATTGATAAACTTTTATCAGATTCAATAAAAAAAAAGAGAGACAGCCCAAATAAATAAAATCAGAAATGAAAGAGGAGAAATTAAAACCAACATCACAGAAATACAAAAGGTCATAAGGAATTACTATGTTATACACCAACAAAATGTTATACCCCAACAAAATGGACAACCTAGGAGAAATGGATAGATTCCTAGAAATGCACAATTTCTCAAGACTGAACCAGAAAGAAATAGAAAATATAAACTGACCGATTACCAGTAATGAAATTAAATTGGTAATTTAAAAAAAAACCTCCCCCCAAACAAAAGTCCAGGACCAGACTGCTTCACAGGTGAATTCTACCAAACATTTTAAAGAAGAGTTACCTTATCCTTCTCAAACTATTCCAAAAACTGAAGAAGGAATGCTTTCAAACTCATTTTATGAGGCCAGAATCACCCTGATACCAAAGCCAGACAAAGATGCCACAATAAAAAAGAAAACTACAGGCTAGGATCTCTGAAGAATGTAGATGCAAAAACTCAATAAAATACTAGCTAACCAAATTCAGCAGCACATTAAAAAGATCATTCATTATGATCAAGTGGGATTTATTCCTGGGACATAAGGACAGTTTAACATATGCAAATCAATCAATGTGATACATCACATTAATTGAATGAAATGAAAGAATCATACGGCCATCTCAATATATGCAGAAAAGGCATTCAACAAAATTCAACATCCATTCATGATAAAAATTCTTAACAAATTAGGCATAGAAGGAACATGTTTCAACATAATAAAGGCCATAGATGACAAGCCCACAGATAACTTCATCCTCAATGATGAAAGAATGAAAGCTTTTCTTCTATGATCAGGAACAAGGCAAGGCTGCCCACTCTCAACACTTCTATTCAGCATAATATTGGAAGTCCTAGCCAGAGCAATCAGACAAGAAGAAGAAATAAAAAGTATCAGAATTGAAAAGGAAGAAGTAAAATTGTCTCTATTTGAAGATGACATAATTTTATATATAGAAAATCCTAAAGACTCAACCAAAGAACTGTTTGATCTAATCAATAAATTCAGTAAAAGCAGAATACAAACTTAATATAAAAAAATCAGTAGCATTTCTATATGTTCATAAGGGCATTTCTTAAAAACAAATAAAGAAATCAATCCCATTTACAATAGCATCAAAAAATAAAATGCTTATTAATTAATTTAACTAAGGAGATAAAAGACCTCTATGTTGAAAACTATAAGAAATTGATGAAAGAAATTGAAGACACAAAAAAATGGAAAGGTATCTCATGTTCATGGATTGGAAGAATTAACATTGTTAAAATGTCAATAGTACTGAAAGTCATTAATAGATTCAATGCAATTCCAATCAAGATTCCAAAGGCATTTTTACAGAAGCAGAAAAAACACTCCTATAACTTATATGGAACCATAAATGTCCCTGAATAGCCAAGGAAATCCTGAGAAAAAGAACAAAGCAGAAGGTATTACACTTCCTGATTTCAAGCTATACTATAAAGCTATAGTCATCAAAACAGTATAGTACTAGCATAAAAACAGACAAATAGACAAATGAAACAGCATCAAGAGCCCAGAAATAAGCTCAAGCATATACAATCAACTAATATTTGACAAGTGAGCCACGAATATTTAATGGAGAAAAGACAATCTCTTCAATAAATGGTACTGGGATAATTGGATATCTGTATGTAAAATAATGAAACTGGACCCATATTTTACACCACTCACAAAAAATAAATCAAAATGGATTAAATACTTAAATGCAGGCCCTGACACCATAAAACTCCTAGAAGAAAATATAGAAACAAATCTCCTTGACATGGGTCTTGACAATGACATTTTGGATATGACACCTAAAGTACAAGCAACAAAATCAAAAATAAACAAGTGGGACTACTTCAAACTAAAAAGCTTCTGCACAAGAAAAGAAACCTTCAATAAAGAGAAAAGACAACCTACAGAATGGAAACTATATTGACAAACCCTGTATCTGTTAAGGGATTAATATTCAAAACATATGAAGAACTCAAAAACTCAGTAGCAAAAAAAAATTTTTAATGGACAAAGGACCTGAATAGACATTTCTCCAAAGAAGATATATGAAAGGCCTACAGATACATGAAAAGATGCTCAGTATCACTAGTCATTAAGGAAATGCAAATTAAAACCACAGTGAGATATCACTTCACACCTGTTAGAATGTCCATCACCAAAATGACAAGAGATAACAAATAGTGTGGATGTGGAGAAAATGGAACCTTTGTGTTCGCTGGATTGTAAATCGGCACAGCCGCTATAAAAAACAATATGGAGGATCCAAAAAAATTTAAAATAAAACAAACATATGATCCAGCAATTCCACTTTGGGATATATATCCCAGGTATATTTCCTTGTAATGAAAGGTAATGAAAACATTAACTTGAAAAAATATCTGCACCCCCATGTTCACAGCATCATTGTTTATAATAGCCAAGACATGGAAACAACCTAAGTGTCCATCAGTAAATAGATGAATGGACAAAGAAGTTTTTCAGCCATGAAAAATGGTGAAATCTTACCATTTTTGACAACATGGATGGAGCTTGAAGGCATTATGCTAAGTGAAATAAGTCAGACAGAGAAGAACAAAAAACATATGATCTCACTTATATGTGGAATCTAAATTAAAAAAAAAAATAGAAAATAAGATCTGACCTGTGGTTACCAGAGGTGGGGAATAGGTAAGGGAGAAGGAATTGAAGGAAGGTGGTCAAAAGGTAGAAACTTCCAGTTATAAGATAAATAAGTACTAAGGATGTCATGTACAACATGACAAATATAATTAACACTGCTGGATGTTACACATGAAAGCTGTTAAGAGAGCAAGTCCTAGGAGTTCATATCACAAGGAAAAGTTTTTCATTTATTTTTTTCTTCTTTCCTTTTTATTGTATTTTTACGAGAAAATGGATATTAGCTGAACCTATTGTGGTAATCATTCTACAATATATGTAAATCAAACCATCATGTTGTACACCTTAAACTTATGCAGTGATGTATGTCAATTGTTTCTCAATAAAACTGGAAAAGACAGAGAGAGACAGAAGGAGAGGAGATGGAGGTGGACCAATCTTATTCTTCAGTATAATATGGAGACTGTTAAAATATTGGAGATCAAAAACAAGGTAAAGAAAGAAATGAGAGATAACACTGAGTTTTTAAAGCTCCAAGACAAAGAAGGCAGGGATACCATTAACAGTGGCAGCAATTCAGGAAAAGGAGCAAGTTTTAGCAAGAGATAATGAACGTGAAATCACTTCTGGAGCTTGCAGGTGATGGTGTAACTCATCTGGAAGTCAAAAAGTTAGGAGAAAAGTCAGAGGTTTGAGATATACTCTCTGAATCAGCCTCCTTGGTGGTCATAGACCAATGGTTCAGACCACCAAGAGGAAAAGGACCCAGAAAGAGCAGAGGAGTGTCACTGAGAGCCTGAGAGGAGCACTCAGAGAAACAGCAAGATAACCAGGAATGCCAGGTATCCCAGAAATCTGAAAGTGATCGTGATGGTTAATTTTATGTGCCAACATCCCTGGATCATGGAATGCCCTGATATTTGGAAACATTATTTCTGGGTGTGTCTGTGAGGGTGTTTCTGGATGAGATTAGCATCTGAATCAGTGGACTCAGTAAAGCAAATGGCCCTCGACAAGGTGGAAGAGCATCATCCAATCCACTAATGCTTGAAGAGAACAAAGGTGGAGAAAGGAAGAATCATACCCTTTTCTTCTGCCTCACTGCTTGAGCTGGGACATAAGTCTTCTCTTGCCCTGGAACTGAGAGTTATACCATCAACTCCCCTAGTTCTCTAGCCTTTGAACTTGGACTGAATTACATCACTGGCTTTTTTCTGGGTCTCCAGCTTGCTAACAACAGATCACAGGACTTCTCAGCTTCTATAATCATGTGAACCAATTCCTCATATGTGTGTATATATATATATATATACATATATATATATATGTATATATATATATATACACATGTATACATATATATATTCTATTGGTTCTGTTTCTCTGGAGAGAGTTGTCTAATTCAATGATGTTTCAAGAAGACATAGGTAATTACTTCCAAAAATTGGAAGCAAGACCAGGGATAAACTGTGGTTAGAACACCAACTAGGTTGGGGCCAAGAAATGCTGTAGAATAAGAGGTGGGCTTTTTTTAAATCAAGACTCCCATTAAAGAGTTGAGCTCCCAGGTCTGTAAATAGAGTGGGTAGACAAGATGTGCAAGGTAGGATGTGCTTTACTCCAGAAGAAAAGGAAAATATATTCCAATAGGTGATTTTGTTGATGTTACCCATTAACTATGCTTCCCTGTGTGGGATTTTTGAGGCCACTTAATGAGGGATCCAGATCTGGCTTCTGACACCAATCATGGCAGCAACTTTGAAGACTCTTCACAGAAAACACAAGTATCAAGAGGGACAGTTGCTTAAGATTCTTGAAGAGCTACAGGGCAGTTTTACAGAATCGTGAAAGGTTAAGCATATTGCAAGGAATCAGAATGGACAGAACTCAGCCCAAAGCCAGGATGATGTGGTCTCATTCTGGAAACACTGAGGATATGTTGGAGAAGCTGATGAGATCGCAAAGGTGAGAAACCCTGGGAAAACATCAGGGTCCATGGGATTTCTGTATGCGTTTGTCATCCACCCAAAAGGTACAACCCACCCACTGGTCAGGAAAGCTTCAAGTCTTCTTTTCCTCAAGGGAAACCACATTGTTGAGAAAATCATTCCTCCCTGGAAATTCCTGATACGGATGCCCACTTCTCTAGAAATGATATCTTAATTGACATTTAATCATTTTCATTTCTCAAATTAAATTATCCTCCCAAGTTCCCATCATGGCCAAATCACTCTGCCTTCCTCTGTGTATGTGTGTATGGGTGTGTATGGGTGTGTGGTTTGTGCAAATAAATGTGTACTTGCAGCTATAATGACCTGTGACTTTCCTTCTTGGTCAAAGATAATTGTCACAGTATCAATACTACACATGTGAATAGAGCTGAGAACAACCTTTTGGTATAGGGAAAAAGCACTGGAAAATATCTTCATGCTTGTGTCTAGGGTAGAATTTCCTACATTTTCTCAGTTTATGACATACTTATCTCAGTAATAATTTCACTGCAACCCTAGGTCAAAAGGAAAACCTATTCCCTTTACTAAGTTGTTAGATCCAAACACATTAATAAGTAGTTATGTTCTAACAACTTAGCAGCCATTTGGAAAAAACAATTCATATAAAGGAAGTCCCAAAATCACCTCCATTATCTGCGCTCTCAATCACTCCATTTTGTTCTGTCACTCTTCCATACCTGAAGCATCCTCCTTCCCAGTTCTTTCCCGACACACAGCTCCTGTCGTCATGACACAACTCAAGCATTACCCTACCCGCTTCTCATGCCCTCCCTCCGCTCTGCCGTGAGAATCGCTCACACCTTCCTCTACGCTTCCAAAAGACTCTGCCCATGCCCTTAACACACAGCATCACAGTTACTCACTGATGATAGACTGCATACCTTAAAGTGAGGGAACATGTTTAATTCATGGCTCTCTCCTCATCTCCTAACAGGGTCTGCCACCTTATAGGTGCTTGGTACATGTTTATTCATTGAGTGAATGATTGATGTTACCAAACTCACCAAACAACTTTGAAGTGACAATGTGTGAGAACTCTAGGTGCCAGCATACATATAAATGCACAGCTATCTATACACACGCAAGTCTACATATATACTTGCATTTATAATCTACATATGCATGTTGACATAAACATCTGCCCACATCCCAGCTGCCTGACTATTGGTTGTGGGTCCTCTTCCTGCACAAAATACAGAGAGACTAAGTGACTTACTCAAGGTCACACAGCTAGTATGTGGTAGAATTAGAATTCAAACTCAGTCAAATTAGCTCTGGGTTCTTAACTGATAGGCTTTCCTGCCTCTCATTCCTCTTGGCTGAAGTTCTTTCTTAGGAGTGTGCCTATAACCCGGAAGTCCTTCCCAAAACAAGTGAAGTGAACCACTTGTGCTTTACCCACACCCTTTTCCCTGCTGCCCAATACTCCCTGAGATACCCATCCGCATAAAATCTATGAATTCAACACGTTCTGCAAATGGGCACGTAGAGCCCTAATCTATTCCAGGCACAGAGGTACTGATCTCAGCAGAGCACGGCCCCTGCCATGGCTGAGAAGGGAAAACAGAGGCATTGCAGACATTAAGAAGACAACATCCAAGGTGTACTAGGAGCATGGAATAAGACAGAGCAATTCATGCTGTTAAGATCACAGAAGGCCCCAAAGGAGGACATCAGGCTCCCAGAAATCAGGGTTCCTATTCAAACCAGCCAGACTGAGCTCGTTCCAAAATGATTAGTCTAATTCTGAATGAGGCTGGTACATTTGAATCAACGTCACACTGCCCCAAGACAAGGGGACAAGGAAGCCCACCCAGCTCTGCCAAAGCCTTGCGCTAACTGTGCCCCAGCGCTAGGCCTTAGTTTTCTCCTCTGCAGATGCTCCGTGGAGCAGTCTGGACTACATACACTATCTTTAGCTCTAAAACGTCAGCTCATCCATTATTAGAATCCAAATATGTGATAAAATATTTATTATGATTCTCCAAAAATAAGGGGAAGGCATAGAATTTAAAGTGGTTGTATTTATTTTAATTTTTGGCAAAAGAACCTGGAGGCCAAGGGGAGAGGTCAGTGGCCAAAGAACACACAGGGACATAGTCTTTCAGTCCCGACCCATCACTCTTCTTGAGTAGCAGAGCAAGAACACTCAGATTGCTCCCTGCTGCCCCCATACTCCAAAACTTACCCCCCTGATGAGCGATGCTTAATATCACTGAGCATCTCCCCACGTGGCCAGAATTGTGCTAGACCCTTCATATCTATGTTGCCTTACTTCACCTTCTCAACAACACTGTAAAGAAAGGGTTATCCACGGGGAGTGGGAAGGGTAAGCTGGGACAAAGTGAGAGAGTGGCATGGACATATATACACTACCAAACGTAAAATAGACAGCTAGTGGGAAGCAGCCACATAGCACAGGAAGATCAGCTTGGTGCTCTGTGACCACCTAGAGGGGTGGGATAGGGAGGGGGGGAGGGAGGGAGATGCAAGAGGGAAGAGATATGGGGATATATTTATATGTATAACTGATTCACTTTGTTATAAAGCAGAAACCAACACAGCATTGTAAAGCAATTATACTCCAATAAAGATGTTAAAGGGCTTCCCTGGTGGCGCAGTGGTTGAGAGTCTGCCTGCCGATGCAGGGGACACGAGTTCGTGCTCCGATCTGGGAAGATCCCACATGCCGTGGAGCAGCTGGGCCTGTGGGCCCGTGAGCCATGGCCGCTGAGCCTGCACGTCCGGAGCCTGTGCTCCGCAACGGGAGAGGCCACAACAGTGAGAGGCCCGCGTACCACAAAAAAAAAAAAAAAAAAAAAAGATGTTAAAAAATAAATAAATAAATGAGTCAATAATAAGGGATATGATCTGAAGACAAAGCCCAGGGAACCCCCAGACTGTATTACCTCAAAGCTTTCACAGCACATTCTGATCCCCTGTTAAAAACACAGCATGCAAAAAGGAACAAACTTGTATAATTCCCTTTCGATTCCTATTTGCTGCTGCCTTGCTCTCTCTCAGTTGCTGCCCACAGCTGTTTTGTTGTTGTTGTTTTTTGTCCTCTTCCTTTTTTCACATTTGCTCAAGAAAATGCCTGCCCTGGATGCAAACACCGAGAAGGGCAGCTCCTGACTCTCTTGAGCGTGGGATGAGGTATACAGAGCATCACACTTACATTCCACAGTTCGTTAGACCAGCCATTCAAGAGCCAAGGTGATGTGTATCAGTGTATGTCCTCTGAGAAGCAGGCACCAAGGTGGAATCAAACGTGCAAGAGGTTGATTGGGTGACGCACCTGTAAAGGATAAAAGGGAGAGGGAATGGGAGTAGATTGGGGAGAACCTTCAGACTGGAGGGAGGGAGGGAGGGAGAAAATCCTCCAAAGGGATAGATCTGTGGAGAATCACCCTCAGCCACAGAGTTCCCCACATAAAAGGTGGCACTAATATTGATGGAATGAGTGAACCATCTCCGTATTTCATCTACTAACCTTTGATTTAATTGAGGTCTTCTAATTGAGGTCACTCATTCAGCAAGCAGATACGTGCACCTGCTATGTGCCAAATATTATACTAGGTGCTGGAGGTGCTGAGATACCTTTCACAGTTCCTGCCTGCAAGACATAAATAGTGTGAAGACACTCAGGGTAATCAGAAATGGGAGCAAATGTTTACTTTTCTAAGTGCTCTGATAGCAGGATACACAAGATTTTTAGATGATTGCTATGATTGACAGGCATCTATTGCAAGAAACACAAAACCCAACTCAAGTTGGCTTAAATAGAATGGTTATGCTCTTATAACAGAGCTGTATTTTCTTCTCTTTCTGTGTTTAGAAAGGGCACCTACAACCTAAACATTCTTATTTACAGAAGCTTCATATTCATGCACCAGCATTTCTAGTTTTCCTACCAAGGCCACTAACACTACAACCTTGATAGTCTCCTTCCCAAAGTGTAAGAGGAAGCTGACTGACCAAGTGGATCCTCTACTATGCCCTTCATCCCACCTCAACGCATTTCATATTTTAGAGTTTGTTATTAACGATGCCTCAATTTATGTACCAAGTTCTCTATCATTTAAGATGCCTTGAGTTGTAAATAATAGGAGATTTTTACTCAAATTGTTTTTTTTTTACTATAAAGAGGATACATTGGTGAAAAGTGAAGGCATTATTACTGAATAATGAATGTATTGATGTAGGTAAGTGTTGGTTTGATTCAGCAGCTCAACAATCTCATCATTTCCATCCCTCTTCTGCTTCCCATGGTGTCAGCTTCGTCCTAAGGCAGGTTGCTTTTCATGGTTACAAGATGGCTGCCAACAACTACCAAAGATCCATGCTTTCTTGAATTATACCAAGACAGATGGGGAGGGGATTGCTGCTAGAAGCTCTCTAACAACAACTAGGAAGTACAATTCCAGAAACTCGTAGAAAACATCTCTTCTCATTGCATGAGTCCAAATGGGACCGTGAGCCCAGCCCTGAACCAATCATCATGGCCAGGAAATGTGGCTTTACTAATTAAAATAGCCCTGAACCATATACAGGATTCAATCTTTTTCCCCACAAAGTCTATGGACTTGGATAGAAAAGGTGTTGATATTTGAATAAAAATTGGGATTTTTATAAAAGTGGATGTTAGGGAGATAAACGTAATTTCCACTACAATGATAATAGCAATAAAGACAGCAAACATTTACTGAACCCTTCTATGCATGAGGCCTCTCTAAGAGCTAGTGATCACTAGCATGGAAACATCAATGTTCGCAGTATGTACCACAAGAAATACAGCCAGAGAAGACTGAGCCTAGCCCTTCTGCAAGACTCCTGCTGAAACAAAATCCCAGCAAGGCTCAGCTGAATCTCCTCCACCTCTTCCCCCATCTCTGAGCACCCATATTTCACTGGTTTGTTTGCTTAAAGTGTGAGTCAGACATAATTACTGAATTTAGGCAAGATCCTGAAAGGACAAAAAGGCCTTTTTACCCAAAAACATCATTTGTTCTAATGAGCCTCACTCATCACGTCCTGACCTTGGAGCTCGATTAATTTTTCATAAGAAAAGTGCCGGTGCATCTGACCCCTGCTGCTGAAGATAGTCCCATTAAAAAGTCATCACCTCCCTCTGCAGGAACGTGACTGGAAACTGTCTGTAAGGACTCTATACTCTGGCACTGAAGGCAGGAAACTGGGTTTTCTGAAGCAACTGGGGAAGAAATGGAAATCAAGTTCCACCTGAGCCAGAGTGGCCTCCTTGGTTCAGAAGCATCCTTCTGTCACTAGAGTGCTCAAGGACGCCACTGGGAAACAAGGATTTTCCTGGAACTTCCTCCCCATCTCTGCTTCCCTTCCCTTGGCCGACTCCTCTTCTCTTCATCCTTCAGTACTCACCCTGGTTGTCTCTTCCTTTGAGAAGTCTTCTTGGCTTTTTATTCAACCTTACAAATTGTGTACATTCTCTCCACCATACATTTAATGTGTGTTAGCAAAATGGCTTGATTACTTGTCTATGACCCCCACTAGATTATTGGTGCCTTAAGAACAGGAATACAAGGGCTTCCCTGGTGGCGCAGTGGTTGAGAGGCCGGCTGCTGATACAGGGGACATGGGTTCGTGCCCCAGTCTGGGAAGATCCCACGTGCCGCGGAGTGGCTGGGCCCGTGAGCCATGGCCGCTGAGCCTGCGCGTCTGGAGCCTGTGCTCCGCAACGGGAGCCGCCACAACAGTGAAAGGTCCGCGTACCGCAAAAAAAAATAAAAATAAGAGTGGGAATACACTTCATTTTATTTTCAACTATACCCTTAACTTCTTAGTACAGTCTCTGGCACACATTAAAGGCTCAATAATTATTGTGGAAGAAAGGAGAGGAATACATAGACAGATGCCCAGAGGAAGAATGACTTTTCTTTTCACAGTTCCATATCATAGAGCCTCATCATAAAGTCTTGAACTTGGAGCTGTCGCTTTTCAAATACTGCAAACCTTGATGGTGATGAGGAATTGTCTCTGCCTGCTTTCTCCAGTCCTAGAATCTGGGGCTCAAGGCCGTGTCTGGCAGACAAAGCTTGAAGAGAATTGCGTGATATCAAAATTCAACTGGGAAAACCAGATGTTCTACTCCTGGAGGTGTGGAGTGCATGTGGGGAGTTACCTGACATCCCCCACTCTTAGAGGGCTCTTTCTCTCTACCTTTCCCACAGGGTAAGGCATTCAGGGGAGAAAAATATTTCATGCCAAACCCAATTAGAGAAACACTAGCTTAAACAGAACTAAAGAAGTTTCTATAATGGAGAATTTCTTAGAAGTTTAATATGCTGTGAGATATAAATCTATGAGTGAGATAAGGATAGAAGATTCCATTTATTTCCAAAATTAGTAACCAACTGAATTTTTTTCAGGAGTTTATTTAATCATTGTCCTATAAAATAGTGCTTCTCAAACCATTTGTGGCATAGAACAAGTTTTTTTTTATTTCTAATTTGCAATGGACCTATACGTGGCCTTCCTCTGCATGACTGTATGCCGTACACATGTGTTTGACAACATCTGTACTCATTATACCCTGGTCAAGGAGATGAGTCCATCGCACCTCTCTCTCTCATCAAATCAGATGTCCAATAGTATCTAGTACTTCTCGCTCTCTCTCTGAGAGCAAAAACAGAGCCAGACAGTGATCTGATAAACCACTACCTCTCCATTCCCCACATGAGAAGCTACCTCTGTATCACCTAATCCAATAGCAGAAACATCTGGAGGAAGAAACAGATTTCCCTTAACCCATCATTTGGGGAGTGAACACCAGGACCAGGGCTATGATTTGTTAAATGGCCAGAGCGGCCTGGTTTAGTGGGAGTTGAGAGCATCTTTTTTCCCAGGCTCTGCCTTTGGAAGCTTAAGAGGAGAAACCATCAGACCAAAGAGGCTGTAAAGTAGGATCCTGGAGAGCTGTTATGTGTTCTCATGCCCAGCACGGTGTCTGACGCTTAGGAAAAGTTTGCCTGAGAAGGAGAGAAAAAGGATTAGATATTAGGTAGAAAATATTTCAGAGTCAAGAAAGGACTATTAGGGCACAGAAGTGCTCATACGTTAAAAGAGGGAAGCCAGAGAGGAGAAGATTTTCTTCTGACTAAATAATGCAGATTATTAGATTATTAAATAATGGAGGCAGTTAGCGTTTAATGGGGAAAATTTCACCTGTTCTCTTGCTGTATTCAAGAGCTAACTGTTGAGCCAGCCATGTTTATGGTAAAGAAAAACTCATCAGTATCTCAGTCCTTCCTATTAATTTCCAAGCTTCCAATTAATTGATTTTTCCTCATTGAAACCCCATAGTAATAAGTAGCTTGTATATAAATATGACAGGTATGCTGGGTGGTTAAGAGTATGCCATGGACATATAGCAGCATTATAAATGATCTTGTCATCAGTAAAGTTGCAATATTTAAAAAAATTAAGCCTTAAGCATAGCTTGGGTGTGTGTCTGAGACCATCTTGCATGCCTTTAAAAAGTTGCTGATCCTAAAGGGTTTTTTTCTCTGTGTTACAACTTGAGCTTCTTTTGATGTTTACCTTTTTGGATATTACTTAAATAATTAAAGAAGGTATCTTTTACCTACTTTACCTATGGAAAGTTTAATTTCCACATCGAATTAGAAAATTATTTAATGGTACCTTATAAATAGAAGATAGATAGATAGATTCTGGATACTTTTATCAAAATGTACATGCCATGAAATCCAGATGGACACAAAGCCCCACTGTGATTTTCTGAAGCCTCCAGGTGCTGACTTCCCACTAACATCAAAGAGAATTGAGGAGGAAGAAAGCCCAGTACCTTGAGAATGCACCTGGTGAGAAGCAGGTTGCAAGATTCATGTGGCTTATTTCTACTAAAGGACCTGATGGAAAAGTTCATCTGCCTTCATGGGCAGCCCCCAGAGCCAGTTCTGTCAATGAAGAAGGAGGATGGCTACAGCCACAGGCCACTTTTGAGTCTCAGCTCTGTCATCTAGCAGCTATGGAGTCCTGGACAAGCCACCTAACCTCTTTGAGCCTCTGTTTCCTTACTTATAAGGTACAGATAATACAACTGAACATCTGAAGTTGTTCTGAAGAGTAAAAGTAAAGTTTTAAAGTGCCCAGACAGATGTTCAGAAAGTGGTATTTATTGTCACCATTATGATTATGAATAACGAGGGATTCTCCTCTCTCAGTATGAGATCCACAAAGGTCTTCCCCCTTAACCTACTTTTTCATGAAATGCTAACCTTTACACACTCAGTCAGCCCAGCTTCCCTTGACAATGGCAGCCTAGAAGGGACCCACTTGACCATGACTCCAATGTCACTAGTAAAGCTGTTCTCCTTAAAGTGGGTGTGGTGTCTCCTCACTGGTCTTACCCCTCCCTTTCCAGTTTTCAGAAACATTCACTCACTCAACTTAGCTATAGCCTTCTTAGTTACAGCCCTGTTGGTGACAACTTGAGTGCACCATGATTTCACCACCTAGCATGTTACTGGAAGATGTTTAGGAGAAGCAACTGTGCATGGCATACCTTTCTTCTCATCACTCAGAACAGAACCCAGGGAACTCAGCCCTAAATTTTATGACTGAGGGAAGGGGCTCTTTACCCATTCAGGCAGGAGTGGTCTTTAGTCTCACTATCTATTCTCGGGTTCTCTTTCCTGTGTCTAGTGGACAGACACTCATCCTGATGTCCTCTTCAGTTTTTTCCCCAAATGGACCCCTGGGCAGCCTGTCCTGTTAGGTTATGCTACCCTAAACGAGAAGATTAAACTCTCATTGTTATTCATGCATATGCAACAACCAGTTACTGAGGGTCTATACAACACCAGGCACAGTTCCAGGCTCTAAGGGAATCAGTAATGAAAGGGAAAATAAAAGACACTAACCGTACCCTCATAGGAAAGGCAAGATATTAATCAAGTAAATAACAATACAATCGTGTGATCATGCTCTGGAGAAGATGCACACGGTGCTATTAAAGGAAATAATAAGGGGAATTGGCCCGGTCCAGGATATCAAGGTCTAAGGCAGTGATCCTTGAGCTTCAACCTAAAAGATGCGGAACATGAACTAGATGAAGTGAAGAGGCAAGGTGAGAGATTATTCCAAGTAAAAGAAATAGATATTCAAAAGCCTAAGGCAAGGGGTTATATGATGTGTGCAATTGAATCACCCAGAAAATGAGGAGGAGACTCATGAGAAAAGCAGGCAACATCCATATTATGTAAGACTTTGTAGCACGGCTTAAGGATTCTGGTCTTCTGCCCAATAGCAATGAGAAGCCACTGAAATGATGTAAGTGGTTGGAGTATGACATGATCAACTTTGCAGTTTCAAAAAGATGGTTTTTGGCCTTTTGCTAGTTGGACATCAACCATCTTTACAGATGGACTTCCAAGACCAACCTTTCAGCTGGCTCTGAGACAGTGAACCGGGAGGAAGCCTGAGCCAGGGGCCCCTATAATTGGATGCCACTAATATCTGCTGTCCTGTTGCTGATGACTTGAGTGCACCATGATTTCATCACCTTCCTTATCTTGTCTTCTGGTGCCAAAGAGTTTTCAGCATATCCAACTTCTCTCTGCCTAGAAGGCAAGAAAATCGCCATCCTTGATATCAGCATCTTCCTCTCCTCAGAAAGGGATCAAAATACTGCATTTCAGCCTCATTAAAGGTCAAACCTATTGAGGAGTTAATCCCCTATTAAAAACTTTTATCATTTTGGATTATAGTCTCCCTTGTATTTATTGGCAATAAAACAACATGCTAATAACTAAACCATCAGATCCATGACAAAGAGACCTCTTTTTATCCTGTTCTAGTTCCAACCTTCTGTCCAGTAGTTGTTCAATAAATATTTGTTATATAAATGAGCCTTTAAAAAAATTTACAAGAAGTAAAATGAAAAAAAATCACTCATCATGCAACCATTTTAAAATAACTTTCTGTTTTAGAATACCTTTGTTGCTATGAAGATAGACATGTATATTGAATTAATATTTTGGCATGTAATCCTAGTTTATATATGATGTACACACTGTTTACAATATTGTCTTATCATAAAGACATGAGTCAAACTGTTAATTAGCCACTTGGATCTTCCTGGTGTGTATGCTGATGGACACGATTTATATGCACAGCAATATGTAAAAAGACATGTTCATATGTTTAAAGCTATAATCCCACTACTTCACTGGGTTTTTTTTCTCCACACAGAGGCAAAGAGAATGAAACATACTTTCAAGGGAAGAAAGAAGAAAAGAACAAACTGAGTTTTAGGAATCATAACTAAAAGTTTAGATTTTGTCTTACTGAAAACTTTGAGCTGACTTGAAAGTATATGCAGCATTCCTGGCAAATACCTGGGGGAAGGTATTTGTAAATACAATCTTAGATAAAGAAAGAGAGATCTCTAAAGAGAAGGACTTGGATTCAAGGGATCAGAGAGATACAAAACTGGTAGGGACTCCCCACTGGCTGCCCTGCCCCCAAAATGTGTGCCCTTTACTCCCAATGACCCCAACCCTCCCTGGAGCTCTCAATCCTTCACAAATGGCCCCCATCCTCTCCAGGTTAAATGAAGTGAGTTTCTGTTCAGATCCTCAATACATTTGCCAGTTTAAGAAAGGTTCTCAAGATTAACTCTTCCACCCAGAAGACAAGTCTCCCACCTACCCTTCTACACAAGCATACAACTGACCTCGTGGTTAGTGAGGGCGGTGAGCTCAAGTTTAGTTTCTAGTGATGACTACAGCAAGACAAAGAAAGAGGTGTCATGGCCGTCAGCAGTATGGGGAACTATAACTCCTTAGAAGTCCTCAAAGGCCATACATCGGGGCTTTCCATGACTGGAGATTAGAATTCAAAGGGGCCAAAGACAGCCCCAATTTCTTATGTCTTTGTAGCTCCAGGGCTTTGAATATCTTAGCTTCCCAGGAGGAGAGATGATGTGAAAAGTTCTCAGGAAGTATTGATTGAATGAATGAATGAAGTCCACTGTTTCCCTAATCTCTATAAGCACAAATTACCTCTTCCTTTGAGACAACGGGATGTTACAGTTTTTGATGTCAGGCCACCCTGTGAATCCCAGTTTGGGTGGCTTTAATCTCTCTGAACCTTCTTCCTCATCTGAATAAAGAGAATTATAATCCATCTCAAAGTTCACTGTGAATACTGGAAGGGCTAATTTATTGAAACTACCTGGCACACAGAGGGAGGGACTCAGTGGATGCTGGTTCCCTAATCTGAATTTCCAAGGCCCTAATGCTTGGTACCACTGGGCCAAGGTCAATGCCAAGAGAGCCCTCAAAATCACAGGCTCTGAAAGTCAGTTTCCAGTTGAATACTAGCTCCATCCCTTACAGCTGTGTGACCTTGGGTAAGTAACTTCACCTCTCTGAACATCTGTTTCTACAACTAAAAGATGGGGATAATAACAGTACTTACCTTGGAGGGATTTCATGAACACATGTAGAGTGTAGAATAATGTCTTGACTTAGAACTGTTCAATTAGTGTAACTATTATGTCAGGTGTATAAATCACTACTTGAAATTTAAACTCCTCAAGCCAAGAACTAAATTTCTCTCTCTCAAGCTTACCATCAGTGTTTTCGCATCTTGCTTGACTCCCTAGGCATACTCTGGGATTTGGGCTGATGATGGTTTGCTCTACTTTGCCCCATGCTAGCCAACGTCCCATCTCCCCAGACCCTAGAGAACTTGGAGCAAGCCCAGGGCCTGGAGTGTGGTGGCCCCAGGGTGAGCCCTGCAGCCTCTCTGCAGCACAGGGAGGCTTGAATGTCCCCTGAAGCTGCTTCCAGCCACACACACTGCTCCCTGTTCAAAGAACTCCACAGGTCGGGTCGAGGGTCATGTGGATGGAATTCATGAGATTTTTTGCTCAATGATAACACCTGAAACTGCAACTCCCCCCTTCCATTTTTCTATGTGTGTGTATGTGGGGTTTTTTAGGTGAATGGGTGCATGGAGAGACATTAAGGTTTATTAAGTAAGAGGCAGAAATGCTTGCAAACTTTATTGCTCCTCTCAAGCCTGTAAACTATTCCCCTCAATCCTTCTTTCCAAAGCAATAAAAACTAGAGGGAGGTGAGCCCTGGGACCCCGGGATGAGGGTGTGTCTGCTCCCAGCCTGAAGCTGAAACCCAGGTTGAAGGTATGGCAGCCCCTTCACTGCTCCGTCCTTCATGGGAGGGGGATTAAGGGGGAACCCACAGAGCTAAAACTGCTGGGAGCCCAGAAAGCCTGAGCCCCATCTTGTATGTAAAAACTAGACAAGGAGCCATCTCAGGGAGGCTGGAGGCAGTGCAGGGATCCAGGAGGAGCCACTGGAGGCTATGTAGCCATAGTCCTTTATACGCAAGAAGGTATATAGCTTGGGGGTTGTGGGGGAGGGAGATTAAGGGCCATGAGTCAGAATGCTGGTCCTGATGCAGGCTCTGTTGCTTACCAGGCAAGCGGCTCTGAGCAAGTGACATATCCTCCTTCAGTCTCAGTTTCCTCAACTGTAATGAAGATAATAAGATATCTGGATGAATGCATAAGGCAATCAATGTAAAGCAACTAACACTATGACAAGACTATAGTATACACTAAAGACATCATGTCACATCATTACTTAAGATGTGGGTCGAACACACACATCCTGAAGGATTTGGAGCATGAAGTCATATGTGGTTAATAATAATCTGAGAGCCCAGAGGAAGTCCCCAAAGATATGGGCAGACATCAGTGGTGCTAAGAAAACAGGCTAGCAGGCTCTCCAGGTGTTGGCACCTGAGGGGTCCACCTGTCATGGCACCACCTTCCTCCTCTGGCTGCTTCTAGCACCAGGAGGCCCTGATACTGCCCAGTGAGCACTGTGAGGCCAGGGTCCAGCCCTAGGAAGGACTTAAGGTGACTTGTAGCCTGGTGGCCAGCCAAACAGTACATGATGCACTTTAGCAAGGAGGAATATAAAGATCCACACCTGGGTCCAAAAACGTACCTGCACAAAGAGAGAAGAGGACCAAGGACCAGCAGCTGAAGTGTAATGACACAGTTAGAGTCCGGGCTCCTGGCTGGCAGAGATTTCTTGTGTGATCCTTGACAGAATTATGTTTCTTACCTCCTATCAGTTTTCATTTGTGGGGCATGTTAACAAAACCACATTTCCTTTCAATATTCAGGGGATTCTATAATAAATCACTGATGCACTCTTTTTGGAAAAGTGACGTGGATATGTGCTCTGCCTAACTGAAAGTTAAAGCAAAAACCAGAGCTCAAAAATGGTGTATAAAAGGCTACTCCTGGGACTTCCCTAGTGGTCCAGTGGTTAGGACTCCATGCTTCCACTGCAGGGGGCATGAGTTCAATCCCTGGTAGGGGAACTAAGATCCTGCATGTCATGCAACATGGCAAAAAGAAAAAAAAAAATGCTACTTCAGAGCAATAAAATCTGTTAAAGTACAGGTAATATTAAATCATTGTTTTAAGCTTAAGACCATATACTAAAGTCAAAATTATTTTTGGAAGACTCTATATTTAGAGTAAAAGACAACAACAACAATAATAATTCTATACCAATAAGTTGTATGTAAAATTCCTGCTAAAAAAACTGTGAAGTGGAAGAGAAAAATGGGAGAATGGTAGAAAAGAAAGCAAAAGTATGCTAAAACTCCTTAATTCAAACAGGAAAAGCTAAATTTAACACAGGGTACATAATGGTAAAAAGAAAGAAAAAGGAAAAGAAAAAGAAAGGCATTAAAAACACCCAACAAAAAGCAAGAGAAATCAACATGATTGAAGAATGAACTTAATAGTTATAATTTTATATGTAAGTGTGACTTTAAAATATATAAAAACAGGGACCTAATCAAACTTATAAGCTTTTGCACAGCAAAGGAAGCCATAAACAAAATGAAAAGACAACCTATGGACTGGGAGAAAATATTTGCAAATGATGTGATCAACAAGGGCTTAATCTTCAAAATATACAGACAGTGCATACAATTCAGTAACAAAAAAACAAACAACCCAATAAAAAAAATGGGCAGAAGACCTAAATAAACATTTCCCCAAATAAGACATACAGATGGCCAATTAGCAAATGAAAAGATGCTCAATGTCGCTAATTATTAGAGAAATGGAAATCAGAATTACAATAAGGTATCACCTCACACTAGTCAGAATGGCCATCATTAAAAAGTCTACATTAAAAAAAAAAAAAAAAAAGTCTACAAATAATAAATTCTGGAGAGGGTGTGGGGAAAAGGGAACCCTCCTACACTGTTGATGGGAATGTAAATTGGTATAGCCAGTACAGGAAATGGTATGGAGGTTCCTTAACAAACTAAAAATAAAGTTACCATATGATCTAGCAATCCCACTCCAGGGCATATGTCCAGAAAAATCTTTAACTGGAAAATATACATGCACCCTAATGTTCATAGCAACACTATTTACAATAGCCAAGACATGGAAGCAACCTAAATGTCCATTGACAGATGAATGGATAGAGATATATATATATATCACATATTTATCCATATATAAATATATACATATATACATACATAAACACAAAGGAATATTACTCAGCCATAAAAAAGAATGAAATAATGCCATTTACAGCAACATGGTTGTACCTAGAGATTACCATACTAAGTGAAGTAAGTCAGACAGAGAAAGAGAAATACCATATGATATCACTTACATGTGGAATCTAAAAAATGATGCAAATGAACTTATTTACAAAAGAGAAACAGACTCACAGACATAGAAAACAAACTTATGGTTACCAAAGGGGAAGTGGGGGGATAAATTAGGAGTTTAGGATTAGCAGATACAAGCTGCTATATGTAAAATAGATAAAGTCCTACTGTATAGCATAGGGAGTTATATTCAATATCTTATAATAATATATAATGAGAAGAAATATAGATATATAAACAAAGATTCTTAAATTTAATCAGAATCTAAATTTAAACAGAGAGGCATCAAAAATTTTGAGTGGATTATGAGTTTAAAATGAAATTTAAAAGGAAACAGTAGTCACAATATTACTATCAGACAAAAGATTAACTGGGATAGAGAAGCCCACTTACTAAAGATAAGAGTTCAACACACAAAGAGAAGAAAAGGAGAAAACATGAGAAATAATCATCCTTAAAAAAAAAGTTAAGAGTGTTAATTTTTTAGGTTTTAAATTACATGAGTTTTATTTTCTTAGTTTGGTTTACCTGCATTTTCTCTATTTTCTTCAATATATACAACGAGGAAGAGTTACAATGCCTTCCCTTTACTACTTTCTTCATTCCCAAAGAAACTAATACAGCTCAAGTGTCTCCTCTTCTAGGAAGCTTCCCCTTATGTTACAAATCCCACTGCTATATGGACCAGATTATGTGCCCTTCCAGGAAGGTGCTGAGTCAGCTCCTATGAGCTAGAAAGCAGGGTGTGTACATCTCTTCCCAACTCCATGTGCAGCAATACAAGGTTGCTAGATTGAAATCTGCCAAGATGGAAGTATTTACACCGTGGAAAGCAGCAAAAGCTACAAATCAAATCAAGTGCCCCCCCCAATCTCCCACCCCCCACCTTAGAACCGGTTGTTTTTTTGTTTGTTTTGCGGTATGCGGGCCTCTCACTGCTGTGGCCTCTTCCGTTGCGGAGCACAGGCTCCGGACGCGCAGACTCAGCGGCCATGGCTCACGGGACCAGCCGCGCCGCGGCATGTGGGATCCTTCCGGACCGGGGCACGAACCCGTGTCCCCTACATCGGCAGGTGGACTCTCAACCACTGCGCCACCAGGGAAGCCCAGAGCTGGTTGTTAATCGTTTATCAACACATTACTGTTTATGTTCCCAGAAGTCCATGCATGACCCTCTATATAGTTTTGGTCATCTTGTACTACAATGTTTAACGTGTTTTTTTCTACCACTAATTTGTGAGCACCTAGTTGGTAGAAGGAAGGAGAGGAGGAAGAAGGAAAGAAGGTCAAATGGAAGAAAGTGAGAGAAGGAGGCAAGGATAAAGGGAGGGAACAGGAAGGAAGGGAGGGAGAGGGGGAAGGAAGGATAACTGTTTTCTTTCCTCAAATGTAATAATATTGCCTAATTATCCCTAAATATCAACCACAGCCCATTCTTTGAAGCATGAAGTTCTCCAACTGTCATCAAGAGGAAGAACTAAGCTTCCTCACCCCTGATTCCTAAGAAGAAAAAGTCTTTGCAGAGCAGGCACTAGCCTCTGGGACTTCCAGCCAGACTGGTCAGGAAGGTAGAATGAGGCTATTTTTAAAAACACATCTCTTAATCTCAATTAGGATGGCAAATCCCAGTTTTGCTTAGAACATTTCCTGAGAATTAACAATTCTGAGTCTGTTTCCTCATTCAGCACATGGGAGCCACGAGAATCCTCTTTGTCCATAACTTCTATCATTCCATGGAGGACCAAGTATTAAGAAAGGGCTCCATTCATTAGTGGAAAAACTAGTGAAATCAAATAAAGTTTGTAGTTTAGTTCATAGTATTGTACCAACATCAGTTTCCTAGTTTTGACCAACATGCCGTGGTTCTCTAACATGTTAACATTAGGGGAAGCTGGTTGAAGGTATATGGGAACTCTCTGTACTATTTTTGTGCCTCACTGGTAAATCTAAAATGATTTCAAAATAAAAAAGCTTTAAAAAAAAAAAAAGGGCTCCATAAGCATAAAGTACTTGAAAATCTTACCTATTTGGTCCCTACCCCCTTTCAAAATGTATAGGAATCTCTTCAGGAATCCTTTTGCTGTCATAGCTAATTAGGTACATTTTGGTAGATTTATCCAAGGAATGTGCTCATTATGTTAATACGCCCTATTATATCATCATTAATGTGAACTCCCCATCTTCATGAATATGGAAACCCAGGCCAGAAGAAGCTCAGAGGCCAAGGAACTTGTTGAAGTTAAACTAAACAAAACAGAAAATAGTAGCTAGAACAACAGGTTCAGCCAGTTTTTCTAATACAAACTAGGAACATCCACTAAGCTGTTATTTCCATTGTCCTATTCAAGCTCCTCCAGGCTGAGTGTGCCAGTATGCGTGCATGGCAACTGCTGCTTAGAAGAGAGAAGGAAATGAAAGCCACTAATTATTGAGTAGCCGCTAGATCCATTCATTGGTTCAACAATTATTGATGGAAAGGTGTGCCCGGCACTGGCCCAGCCCGAGGTTACAGATGAATGAAACAAACTTTTGGAGAGTGCAATCCATTGGAGAAATGGGCCCGAGAGAATAAAAAGCCAATAAATAACATAATTACAGACTGTAATACGCTCTAGTAAGTAAGGAAACAACAAGTTGTAGTACCTTGTAAAGGAGAGGGATGTGTATGTAGGAGGGACAGGAGAGAGTTCTCTGAGGAGATGACATTTAATGCACAAACAGAAGGTTGAGAAGAAGTTGATCATGCAAAGGAGAAAAGCATTCCCAGCAAAGGAAAAAACAGGAGCAAAGGCCTTAAGATGGAAAAGAACTCAGCACATTCAAAAAACGTAAAGGAGGTCTGTGTGGCTACAGGAGTAACAAGAATGGGGGTAGGAGATGAAGAGGGAAGGTGGGCATGATAAAGAATTTAGATTTTACGTGCAAAGGGAAGCCATTGATGATGCATTTGAAGACGTAGAGAGACAAGAGCTGGTTTCAATAAAAGTTTTCCTGTGAGTGTTGACCAGAGAGCAAAAGACAGGGACCGGGAAGACAGCAGAGAGGCTAGTTAGTTGAACTGCTGCATGGAATTCCTTTATTCAGTGTTTGGACTCAGAGGCAGGAGTCATGTTCACTAAATCCAAGTTTTCAAATGTAGATCCATTTGCCCAAATGAAACATTGGTGTCTTCATGCCTTTCTCGTACTTTTAGCTGTGAAATCTTGAACACATTACATCACCTCTCAGAACCTCAGTGTCTTCGTTTGTAAAAGCAGTTTAGCTGAATCTCCCAGAGTATCCAGTAAATGTTACACTCTTTGTTTTCTTGGAAAGGAAAATGACTCATATCTGCTGGAAATAGACCAGGTGGCTCCAGGCAGTTCCCTGGGCAGAGTGACAGCCAAGCTTGGGTGGAGCTTGAAAAGGGTGAGGGTGGAGACCTACAGCAGCCTGGGTACCTGATTATGAAGTGCAAAGTCCCACGTCCCAGGCTGCAAACCCTCAGCTCAGGAATGTTGCTTAGGTGGGGCCTGCAAGTGATGGAAAGAGCAGAGAGAAAACCAGAAGGCCCTGGAAGAAGAAATATAGATGATTATTTAAATAATTATAGGGTGGGGAAACACTGCAAAATTGAAAAGCAAAGGCAGAAGGCATGGGGCTTCCCTGGTGGCGCAGTGGTTGAGAGTCCACCTGCTGACGCAGGGGACACGGGTTCGTGCCCCGGTCCGGAAAGATCCCACATGCCGCAGAGCTGCTGGGCCTGTGAGCCATGGCCACTGAGCCTGTGTGTCCAGAGCCTGTGCTCCGCAACGGGAGAGGCCACAGCAGTGAGAGGCCCACGTGCCGCAAAAAAAAAAAAAAAAAAAAAGCAGAATGCATAAAAGCAATTATTGATAGAATTTATTTTATGAAAAATCCAAGATTATCCTATAAATCAAAAATAAAATCATGAATAAACCAATCAAAAATGTGCAAATGACATGAACAGGCATTTCACAGAAAAAGCATGAATAGTCAATAAACTTTTGGCAAGTCTTTAAACAGTATTGGTGATCAGAAAAATACAAATCAAGACGACTGTGATCTATAATTTTATGGACATTCAATTGGCAAAAGAAAAAAGTTTACAATACTAAGTTTTGGAGTAGATTTAAAGCTACAGGATCTCTTACACACTTCTGGCAAAGTGTAACGTGGTATTATCATTTTGGAAAAGAATTGAGTAGTGTCTTCTAATAACAAATATGTATATGTTCTATGGTCCAGCAAAGCCACTCATGGATGTAATTATACATGTATAATCAAGACATACAGCCAAGAATATTCAAGAGCTACATTGTTCTCAATAGCAAAAACTTGGAAACTGTTCAAATATCCATCAATGAGAAATCAACAAAAATGGATCAGCAAAAATGATATATTTAAGCAATGGAATAGCATACAGTAGTCAAAATGAATGAAACATAATGACATGAAACCATATGGATACATTTTGGTAAAATGATATTAAATGAAAAAAGTACCAAAAGATTACAAACAGGTCCTTTAAGCAACTGGAAAAGTTCTTTATATGTGTTGGAATGGGAGATAGTTACATGGGTGTTTACATAAATAAAAAGTTTTTCTCCACCAAAAATTTATTGAACTATATACTTAGTACTTTGTGTATTTTTTTTCATTTTTTAAAAACTTTTATTGAAATATAGTTGATTTACAATGTTGTGTTAGTTTTAGGTGTACAGCAAAGTGATTCAGTTATACATGTATATATTCTTTTTTATAGTACTTTGTGTATCTTAATATATGTATATTATAAATTAATAATAATTGTCTTATTTTTTTTAACATCTTTATTGGGGTATAATTGCTTTACAATGGTGTGTTAGTTTCTGCTTTATAACAAAGTGAATCAGTTATACATATACATATGTTCCCATATGTCTTCCCTCTTGCGTCTCCCTCCCTCCCACCTTCCCTATCCCACCCCTCCAGGCTGTCACAAAACACCGAGCCAATATCCCTGTGCCATGTGGCTGCTTCCCACTAGCTATCTACCTTACTACATTTGTTAGTGTGTATATGTCCGTGACTCTCTCTCGCCCTGTCACAGCTCACCCTTCCCCCTCCCCATAACCTCAAGTCCGTTCTCTAGTAGGTCTGCGTCTTTATTCCTGCCTTACCCCTAGGTTCTTCATGACATTTTTTTTTTTTGTAATGAGGTGGATAGACCTAGAGTCTGTCATACAGAGTGAAGTAAGTCAGAAAGAAAAAGACAAATACCGTATGCTAACACATATATATGGAATTTAAGAATCATAATTGTCTTAAAAAGGATTACATACCCTTGCCACAAAATTTAAAACCACAACATTTTAAAATCTACCTTTTAATACTACAGTTCTACCTTTATTTAATAAAACTGAATAAAAAGATTCAGGGTAATGGAGACCTCAGAGTAGAGGAGGCATGGGACGGATTAGGAGAGGAGAGACAACCATATTCATATGTAGCTTTTTTGTCAAGGGACTAGATGAATTTAGAGAGGTAGTTCACAGATGTTTATTGCATAACTGAAAGTAACTAACAAAAAATAATCACAAACACAAACAAAACAACTAAATAAAAGGGGGCTGGGACAGTTAATTTTATGTGTCAACTTGACTGGGCTGCGGGGTGCCCAGATATTTAGTTAAACATTATTTCTGGTGAGGGTGATTCAGAATAAGATTAATATTTGAATCCATAGACTGAGCAAAGCAGATTGCCCTCCACACTGTGGGTGATCCTCATCCAATCTATTGAAGGCCTGAGTAGAATAAAAGGCTGAAAAAGAAAAAATTCTTTCTCTCTGCTTCACTGTCTTTGAACTTGGACTTTGGTCTTCTCCTGCCTCCAGACTCAGCTCTCTTGGGTCTCCAGCTTGCCAACTGTAAATCCTGGGACTTCTCAGCCTCCATGACAGTGTGAGCCAATTCCTTATAATGTATCTCTTTATATATAGGAGATATGGATATAGAGATATATATATACCCTATTGGTTCTGTTTCTCTGGAGAATCCACACTAATACAGAGGCCATGTATGGACAATAAAACAATGTGTCAGAACCAAGGATCAAGATTAATTAATTTTGTTCACCTGAGATCTGAAATGCAAAGAAAAAAAGATATGTTTTTTTATGAGAAACAAAAGCAGAATGAAAATTCATATGCTTAACATCTATTGAAGAACTCCAAATCACAAAGGAAAAAGCAAACACTTCATCTGATAAAATATGTAAGACATTTGATTAGATTTTTTTTTAATAAAATGTAAAAGGCGAAGACAAAATGTTAAACCTTATTTGGAAACAAAATAAAAATACCTTTTCCACATATGTCCAAATATTGGGAGCCAGTTTTCTCACTATCGTGGATGTTTCAAATATAAAAATGGAAAGGGTAGTATGTTTACACTGAGAGGGCTAGAAGTAATGACACACTCGTAGCATTCAGATCTTGGCTTCTAAATACCATGCTCCACTAAAAGGAGCGAGGACTCCTTGGGGGGCAAAAAAGACAAGTTCCAAATATCATGCAGGGAATATAGAAGAAAGCATCCAAAGAATGATAGGGACATACCACAAGGATACAGAAGCCAGCTAGAAGTGACTCTGACTAATGATATTTGCAAAAATTTGAGCATCAAAAGTGGATTGTAACCCAGTCAATAAACTAAGAATCTATGAGTCTGTGACAATACAAATACATATAGGTATGCATACCTATATACATTCATACATACCTAGGAGAGGTGAGAAAGCTCTTCCTTACAGAAAATCACCAACTAATATGTGTAAACCGAATAATGGAAAGTAGACAATCATCAATGGATGCTAGAGCTAGAGGTTGAATGTTTGTTGTGAAACAGAGTATTTGCATAGTATCAAAGTATTTACCTACAAAGAGAGTACTAATGAAAAACCAGTAACTTTATGGTGGAGAAACCTGGCAGAAATTCCTTGAACTAAATGATCAAAGTTAATATCTCTAAAAATCAACAAATGAACATTGTGTGCATCCTGATATGCTGTCCCAAGAAGGACACAATATTAATTCTTTACTTTTTCTACTGAAAATGCATACTCTGAGTCAAATCATGAAGAAATATCAGAGAAACCCAACTTGACAGGCATTCTGCAAAATAACCAGCTTATACTCTTTATAAATATCAAGATCACCTTATCTTTGATAAAGGCGGCAAGAATATATAAGGGAGAAAAGACAGCCTCTTCAATAAGTGGTGCTGGGAAAACTGGACAGCTACATGTAAAAGAATGAAATTAGAACACTCCCTAACACCATACACAAAAATAAACTCAAAATGGATTAAAGACCTAAATGTAAGGTCAGACACTAAAAAACTCTTAGAGGAAAACATAGGAAGAACACTCTTTGACATAAATCACAGCAAGACCCTTTTTGACCCACCTCCTAGAGAAATGGATTTAAAAACAAAAATAAACAAATGGGACCTAATGAAACTTAAAAGCTTTTGCACAGCAAAGGAAAACATAAATAAGACAAAAAGACAACCCTCAGAATGGGAGAAAATATTTGCTAATGAAGCAACTGACAAAGGATTAATCTCCAAAATATACAAGCAGCTCATGCAGCTCAATATCAAAATTCTGCCCAATCCAAAAATGGGCAGAAGACCTAAATAGACATTTCTCCAAAGAAGATATACAGATTGCCAACAAACACATGAAAGGATGCTCAACATCACTAATCATTAGAGAAATGGAAATCAAAACTACAATGAGGTATCACCTCACACTGGTCAGAATGGCCATCATCAAAAAATCTAGAAACAATAAATGCTGGAGAGGGTGTAGAGAAAAGGGAACCCTCTTGCACTGTTGGTGGGAATGTAAATTGATACAGCCACTATAGAGAACAGTATGGAAGTTCCTTAAAAAACTAAAAATAGAACTACCATATGACCCAGCAATCCCACTGCTGGGCATATACCCTGAGAAAACCATAATTCAAAAAGAGTCATGTACCACAATGTTCATTGCCACACTATTTACAATAGCCAGGACATGGAAGCAACCTAAGTGCCCATCGACATGAATGGATAAAGAAGATGTGGCACATATATACAATGGAATGTTACTCAGCCATAAAATGAAACAAAACTGAGTTATTTGTATTGAGGTGGATGGACCTAGAATCTGTCATACTGAGTGAAGTAAGTCAGAAAGAGAAAAACAAATACCGTATGCTAACACATATATATGGAATCTAAAATAAAAAAAAGAAAAGAATGGTTCTGATGAACCTAGGAGCAGGACAGGAATAAAGACGCAGACCTACTAGAGAATGGACTTGAGGACACGGGGAGAGGGAAGGGTAGGCTGGGACGAAATGAGAGAGTAGCATTGACATATACACACTACCAAATATAAAATAACTAGTGATAAGCAGCCGCATAGCACAGGGAGATCAGCTCCGTGCTTTACGACCACCTAGAGGGGTGGGATAGGGAGGGTGGGAGGGAGATGCAAGAGCAAGGGGATATGGGGATATATGTATACATATAACTGATTCACTTTGTTATACAGCAGAAACTAACACAGCATTGTAAAGCAGTTATACTCCAGTAAAGATGTTTAATAACAATAAATAAATAAATAAATAGATAGATAGATAATACCAAGATGAAAAGCCTTCAAGAAAAGCAAAGAAATTGTTCCAGATTAAAGACAACTAAAGAGACATGACAACTAACATAGTATGTGTTGCAGGATTAAATCGTAGACTGGGAAAAACTAAATAGCTAAAAAGAATATTATTAGACAATTGATGAAATAGAAATAGAGGCTGTGGATTAGCTAATAGCAATAGTATCAATATTAAATTTCCTGATTTTGATAATCACACTCTGGTTATATAGGAGGATGTCCTTTTTTCTTATGAAATACACGCTGAATTATTTAGTAAATAGTGTCTCCAAACTAACTCTTATATGAATCAGGGGGAAAAAATCATATATAGAAATAAAGATAGAAATATGCATATGTGTTTAGAAAGAAAGGGACAAATACATATATAATGCTTACATGCATATACATATGAAACAAATGTGAAAAATGGAAGCTATTGGTGAAACTGTGTAGAAGTTATACAGGAGTTTCCTGTACTATTATCATAAAATTTAAAAGTTACTTTACAATATGTATATGTACATACATACAAATGACTATACCCAAAGTACGTGGGAATTCAGGGAAGTAGGTACTAAAATATACTGCTAGTGGAAGCACATAAGTTGATATTACTTTTCTGAATGTTGACAATTTGGCAATATATATCAGAACCCTATATTTTTGCATATAATTTTCACCTCACAATATAAATATGAACACGGATGAACATAAATCCAGAGCTACAATTATCATTACACAGGAAACCTGGGAAAACCTAAACGCTCAATAATAGAAAACCAATTGAACAAAATATAAACATCCATTCAATGAAATAGAGGTACAGTCCATAAAAGTGCTAGTGCAGAAGACCATTTTATTACACGGAAATTTTTTCTGCACTATATTAAGTGAAAAAAAGCTAGGAACTATAATAACAACAACAAAGAACATGTAATTTAGCCAATTTTTTCAAAACAAAATTATATGTTATGATAGATTACGTTCTTGGCCCCCATTCTTGACTATTTTCTGATTCTATGCCCTTGGCCCCTAGACCTTGGATTCAGTCATGTGACTTGCTTGGACAAATAGAAGGGGGTGACAGCAACACGTGTGAGCCAGCTTTATCCTAGGTCATCAGAGGTCTTGTACAGTCGCGCTTGTTCTGTCGCATTTCTGCCCGCCTCCATGAGAAGAATATAACTGGGCTGACTGACGTCTGTTCCCAGGCGGAGAATGAGAGCCACCTGGGGCAGGGCAGAACTGCGCAGCCAAATTCAGCCTCGGTCAGCTGACCCCCAGCTGCTCAGACTCATCAGGGATTGCTATGTTAGGTCTGAGATTTGGGGTGGCACATTTTTCTGGCAAGACCTAATTAATATATATCTGAAGCACATACCTAAAGTATTAGGATTGCATTATTGGAGATAATTTTTATTTTCTTTGCATTTCATTTATTTTCTAAATAAAGTGTACATGTATTACTCTTGTAATAAGGGAAAAATGAGTTAACAAAAAATAGAGAAGCAGAAAAACAATGACAAGAGTAAATAATAAGCTCAAATTCAGGATCTCAAAGGATTCCTGGAAAATGTTTCACTACTCAAATAAATACATAACTTCCACTCATTGAATGCCCACTATAACCCAGACATTTTAATGTGTCCCCCCCAACCCTTTTTTTTTTTTTTTTGGCGATCATCTTTACTATTTACAAAGTAATAGAGTAAGACAGGCTTATTTCCATTTTACCATTGAGGAGACTGAGATCTGTATATGTTAAGTAGCACACCTAAAGTTACTCAGCTATAAATTACCAGAGCTGAGATTCAAACACAGGTCAGCCTGATATGAACTCACCATCCTTGATCAATATTAGGGAACTCCCAGATCTCTGGTCCTGCCAGAATTTCGCTGCTAACCTTAGGAAATTTATTTTTAGTTCCATGGTGTCCTGAAGGTCTGCCATTGCCCTTTTACTGTGAACTTACTCACAGTACACGCCAACCTCCCATAAAGAGGGGGTTGGGGGAGAGGGTAGTGATAGAGTAAAGAAAGCCGCAAATTTCCTAGACCAAGTAAATGCTGTAGCTAGTGATGAGATTCTGGGCTTCTGTGGTGTCCTAAGGAGCCTTGAGATTCCCTCTGGACCTTTTGGAACATTCTTGGAACCCTGCCATCCTGTTCTGAAAAAGTCCAAGGAGCCACGTGGAGAGGTCCACTTGAAGAGAACAGAGTTCCCCAGCTAACAGCACCTGGGGAGCCCCAGCACCAACACCTAGCCCTGAATGCGTCATCTTGTAAGTGAATCCTCGGGCCCCAGTTGAGCTGCCCCAGCTGACAGTGTGGAGCAAAGGGGAGCTGACCCACCAAGCCTTGGCACAGTTGCTGATACATGAGCAACATAAATGATTGCTGTTGTTTTAAGCCACAAAATTTGGTGTCATTTGCTATGTAGCAATAGATAACTGGAATAGTGGGTATATTTTCTTAAGTGATAAAGGAAGAAAAGAAGGGATTAGAGAGGGAGGGAGAGAACAAGGAAGAAGTATTTGCCACTTCATTCCATGGAGAAAATTGCGTAAGTGAATAGAATTCTCTTAGTGAGGCATGCACCCTGACTCCTGGACCTCTGTGATCCTCTGGGCAGAGAAGGCTCTGCATCAGGCTCTCTCTGAGCTGTTCTCCTCATCCTCAGCAAAATCAAAATGGTAAAAGGATTGAATTCTTAGCGCAATCCTATGCTTATCCAGGCAACAGCAGAGAGGCGGAAGTTTTATGTCTACACTTTCTTGTGTATTTATTTATCCTGTCAAAAGCATTTTCAAACTTGTCATTTTAACCCCAAGGAATTTTTCACCATTTTGGAATTTCAATCACCATGTCACTGAATGGTGATGGTGATGTAGGGGCAGCCAAGCTCCTTTGAGCAGCATAAATCCTGTGGCCTCTGCCTCCAGGTTAGCTAGTCCCTGGTGACCTGCTGCCAAAAGCATTCAACCAAAGGAAGCTGGACCCTGGCTATGAAGTGACATTCTTGGGCAAGATGCTCATGTCAATCACGGCTTCCTTCTTCTCCTTGAATTGTGATTAAATCCTAATAAAATAGACTCTCTTCTCGGGGTCTCTAACTTCTGGAGTGGCAAAAGGAACCGAAGAGTCCATCTTTGTCCAGACATCTGACTCTAGGCTGAGAAATAAATAAATATTCCAGGACTCCTAGAATGTCATTCATTTGCCCATTAGATTCATTCCCGAACCTTCCTCTGCTCAGTTCTATATTGTACAGAGCCAAGTCCTGAAAATTGCATTTCCTAAATCTCTCAAAATTGGCTTTTTATTAGGGTTGACCAATCGTAATCAGAGGTACTAGTGGGAGATTGGAGGAGAGAAGGAAGGGAGAAGCCAGAGTATTTCTCTCTATCACTCTCTTTCAGGCCAGTGACTAGAACTCTTCTATGACTCCCATTGGTGCAGGATGGCCCTAGCTCCCAGGTTCCCAGCCTCTGTTAATTCCGCCTCCTGCCTTTACTCATGGACACCATTTCTAAGCTATCGGTATCTTATTCCTGATGCTCAACACCACACTCATGCGTCTACCACCACTTCCTTAACTTCTTCTCCTCCAGATGGGACTCTTAAAGTTCACTACCTTAAAGTTATTGAGATATTTTATAGTCTAAGGAAGACTCTCGTCACTCTATTCTTCCTCACTGTGGTGCAATCATGCATTCTCCCCATCCACAAGGACAGCTATCCCATTGACCTCCATTAGGTCACCAGGGCTTGGATCTGAGTTCCATGAGCCAGCACTTACTTAGCTCTTGAAACGTCCCATTTTAGAGTGTAAGTGTCTCATGGGTAAGCAACTCCAGGTCAGTTTACATATGTCCTTGAAGGTTTTGAACTATGCTACATATGTATTTTTATCACCATTACCCTGTTTTCATTAGGAATTTAGAGTCTGAGACAGAAAGGCATAGGAGGAAAATCCTGGTCCTGTCTACTTCTCCCTTCCATCCATCCACAATCCAACCCCTCATTGATTCAAATTAGTTTATGGATTAAGTATAGAGACTTTGGAATCTGAAAGAACAAGAATTAATTATTAATTAATTAATTAATATGATATTTCACCATTTTTTTAACTGTGTGAACTTGACAAATTATTTACCTTTCTGAGCCTTAGTTCATTTTCTGTAAAATAGAATCTACCACATAGGATTGTTATGAGGATTAAAAACTATGATGTATAATGTGCCTGTACCTAATAAATGATAGTTATCCTGTTATTCTAATAAACATCTACTCACTGGGTGTTTCATGCATGCTGGACACTGTGCTGGGTGGTAAACCCTCAGAGTTTCTCAAGTTGATCTGGGACAGTTTAGGTTGTCAACAATCAGAATGGAATACATCACTTATCCACTCTGAGCCTCAGTTTTCTGCTCTGTAAAATGGGATTGGTAATGATAGATACCAATTGGTAACTGTCATGAGGGATGAATCAAGCAGTCCCTGTAAAGTGCCTACCACAGGACCTGGCTAGCGCCAAATAGAAATTTGTGTAGAAGAAAAGGAGAAGAAAGAGGTAGAGGTGGTGGAAGAGGATGAGGAAGACGGGGAGAGGAAGGGGAAAGGGGGAGGGGAAGATGACAATGATGCTGCTGTTCCCAGGACAAATTCAAAGGTACCTCTGCCTGGAAGTGAGTCCAGATAAACACTTTGCAAACCTTTGAAAATTCACATGAAGCTGTCTGTCCATTTCCTGTGGTCTGAGCAATGTCAAAGGCCCATGGAAAGCAGAATGCATGATGACAGACCCGGTCTGATTTCCATGGAGAACAAAGTATTACGAGGTTGAGAAAAGTATTTATGGACCACCAGTAGGGGATGCCAACCCTCTGTGTGATGAGAGCCAAGATCTAAACCCTCTGTGAACATGAGCACTCTCTGCGAAAAAGCAAGAGTACCACAAGCCCAGACCAGATTTACGGTAACAGAGCAAGAAGGGATTAGGTAATGTCTACAAAGTACTTTGGACTCCTTGAAGAATGGCCATCTATAAAAATAGCAGGTGGTGGTATTATTATTAATCAGGCAACCTCTCATTGAAGCTAATTGCTACTGAAGCAAATGGGACATTTACCTGGGTGTAGCCTAGGAATCAGGCTTTACAGCAGCAATACATTATTTATTCATCATTAGATTAGTGGCCAAGAAAGAAATGCAACTGATAAAGAGCAGTGGTATTTATTGTCTACAGGAAGGCCTACAAGAGGAAAAAATTATCATCTGTTTTTCTTGTTATGAAGACTTGGGTTCTAATCCCACTTCCACCTCTGACTGGGGGCATATTTAAGGTAACTAACTTTGCTTTTCTGAGCCTCAGTTTCCTCATCTGTAAAAGATAAATACAGTTCTCACCTCAGACAGGAGTTGTGAAGATGAAATGAGATAATGAATGTTTAGTCCCAAGCCTACCATCAGGCATGGGATAACTGTGGCAGCTTAAAAGACCCACTTCAAATACTTCAGGTTTGTCATTTGTCACCATAAACTTCTAAGCTATTTTGTCTACACCACCCTTTGCCTTATCAAATCTGGGCTTTTGTTACCAAGGAAATGGACCCACTTTTCAGGCCAAAGAAGGAGCAGGGAGATATCGCAACAAAAATCAAAGAATAGATGCACATTGTGCCCTATGCCTTACTCTTCTTTGAATAAGAGGGAATATTTACTCCCTAGTTCCTTGCCCAATTGTAACTCCAACCAAGAGGAATGAATGAACGGCTGTCGCTAAATGGCTGACTTTTCTGTTGCCTGAAATCAAGCCAATATCTGCCTTCCCCACCCACTCCTTGCTTGCTGGTGATTGGAGGAGACATTGGCTCACGTGCTTGGACTGACCAATGAATGACAAAACCCACTATGAGAGGCTGCCTTCTAGATCTGAAGAAACCATAAAGCTGCCCCCGAAAAGCACTGTTGGCCCACCCTCTGTGAGGAACCATGGACCACCATATCACCATATGGTGTAACACAGTCCCTGGGGTTCAGCAGAGCACAACAACAAAAAGGAGGGAGAGGAGGAGAGGAGAACGTAAATGCTTAAGTTATGTTACAGCCCCTTCCTATTCTTGGAGACTCTTAATTATTTGTGGGTCTTGGATCCATCTAGAAATCTATTTCTCTCCTGGGAAAATGTTCACACATTTTGTACACAAGTTCAGGGGGTTCTCAGAGTCCCCGAAGTCTATCTATGGACTCCAAGTGTACAACTCCTGGGACACCAAACCACCAGACCACACTGTAGAACTCACCGACAGCCTCCATGTGGGTGAGAGGGGAGGAGAGAAAGAACCAGAAGAGTGGCCCAGGGAAGGTGCTTTGAGCTTGCCCAGACTAGTGGAAGCTGGAGTCAGCTGGGGGAGGAAGGCAGGCGCCAAGCACACTGCCGCAGGAAAGGGAAGGAGGGAGATGCTGGATGACAACCAGAGTCAGGGTAGGGTGGGCTGGCCCCAAGCCAGAGGAGCACTTCTAAGGAGCCCAGAGCTTCTGACTCAGGATGGAGGTCACTGAGGCCATAGTGCCTCCAGGGAGACATCAGGGAGAGGCCCGACAGGAGCCAGAGCTGTGTGCAAGTGACAGCAACAGCAGGGATCAACCTGGGCCACAGGGCGAGGTGGTGTCAGGACAGCCCAGCCATGTGTCTACAGACCAGACCAGCCCTGGCCTGCGGAGGCTTGGGGAGGACCTGGCAGGGCTGCCTTCCCAGGAAGAGGTTGACCTGAACAGAGTCCCAGGAGGCCTGGGGTGGGAATGTGGCTAGCCAGGGGGAGGCCGCTTCCCAACAGCCTGTGCGGAGGAGGGTCCCAGGTCACCTCGGGAGGATTAATTCAGCCCATGTCAGGCTAGGGCTTGAGAGGGGTGGCCTTCTACCATCTAATCCAGAAAGGCCTATAAAGATCATTTTTTCTGGTGAAGGTTTTGAGTATTATGAACTTGTTTGTTTTTTTTTCAACTTTTTATTTTAAAATGATTATAGACTCCCCAGAAGTTATAATAATAATAATAACAATAATAATAATATAATAGTATACGGAGTCCCTTGGACCCTTTGTCCATCTTCCCCCAAAAGGTAGCATCTTATGACTGTTATACAATAACAAAACCAGAAAATCAACATTGGTAAAGTCGTGTTGCCTAGGCTGCAGTCCTTAATCAGTTTTAGATGCCCATGAAGCTTTAAATCAATGGTTGGCATTTACAAAACAGTACTGAGCCATCTCCCGAGCCCATAAGTAAGGTTGGGAAGTAGAGCAGGAGACAAGCAGAGATCAGGAGGGAAAATCAGACACAAGCAGCTGTCATGTCTTCGATTACAGTTGTGACCGTACCATGTGGCTCAGACACAATGGAACTTGACCTGGCACCTTCCGTGAATCAGCCACAACATGGTACACAGGGTGGATGGGATCTTGGCACATACCTGGTGGCTTCTATGGCCACTTGCTTTGCTTGAATGGTGGCCTCCCAAAAACCTTGCCCATGTCCTAACTCTCAGAACCTGTGACTGTGATCTTATTTGGGGAAATGGTCTTTGTAGATGTAATTAAATTAAGAATCTTGAGATGGGATCATCTTGGATTATCCACATGGGCCTTAAATCCAATGATAAGAGAGGAAAACAGAGAGAGAAGAGGAGAAGTCCTCTAAGCCAGGGATTGACAGAGGCAGGGATTGGAGTGATGCAGCCACAAGGAATGTCACAGCCACCAGAAGCTGGAAGAGACAATGGAGGATTCTCTCCTAGAGCCTCCAGAGAGAGCACAGCCTTCTGACACCTGAATTTCAGACTTCTGGCCTCCAGAGCTGTGAGAGAATACATTTCTGTTGTTTTAAGCCACCCGGGTTGTGGTAATTTGTTATGGCAGCCCTGGGAAAACAATGCATTCCAGAATACAAATCACCCATCCACACAGCCCTGGCCTTTCACCAAGCAGGCAGACAAATGTTATCTGACTTGTTCCTTAGCTGGGCAGGACTTCTGATCCCAGTGTACAAACCAGGAAACTGAGGAACAGAGCTCTGCTTTGCCTGAGGACACACAGCTGCTCATGGCTGCTCTGGGACTCAAAGTCATCTCTGGCTCCCTCCCAAACCCATGATCCTCAAGAAGATCATTGGGGGCCATGTAGAGGGACAGCTGGTTGCCTTTTGGAGCAAGTTTGTGTTCTGAAGCTTTGACCGCTCTCTAGTTAAAAAGAAAAATACCCACCAACGGGTCTAGGAACCTGGAAAAGGACAATTCCTTGTTCATCCTCTCACTGGATGTGCTTCCATCCCAGACAAGGATGATGTGAATTGCTGAAGAGGAAGATGTGGGCACCCAGCACAACAGGTCTTGGGGAGTGTTCCCGACTATGTTCTTCAACAGAGCATCCACTGGCTTCCACTGCAGCTGTGGGCAGCTGCTCTCTCCCAGAAGGCCCCTCCAGGGTACCCTGAAAGCCAAGTTCTAAGCCAGCCAATCCTCTCTGCGCCCCTGGAGACCAAGTCAGGCCAAATCATCCTCACAGCCCTGTCCTGGCCTATCAGAGCCTGTTCCCACTATACATTTCCCCTCAAAGTCCAAAGACTTTTATTTTTATACGTTTTTAAAAATGTGTAACATATATATAGGAAGAAGAAAGTCCAACAATTCAAAAAGATAAAATAGGAAACATCTCCCTCCCACCCAAGACACCAGTTCCTGAATTCTCTTCCCTAGAGAATAACTCTAACTAGTGTCTTGGGTTAATCAGGTCTCTACACAAGCATGGACAGCTAAATATGTCCTCTTTTATGCAAATGAGAAGACCCATCTGCATGGTACTGCACCTCTTCCCATTTGACCTAGTGTGAGAATTTCCCCATAACAGCACACATTCTTGCTAACAGTTTCTATTGTATTCCCTTGCATAAATACACTGTAATTTCTACCCGCTGTGCAGCTACTTAGGGTGTTTCCAATATTTTCTCACTATAAACAGTGTTGTGATGCCTATCTGACGCACTTACCTTCACACGTATGTAAGCGTGTATCTGTAGGATCAATTTCTGAAAGAGGAATTGTTGCCTCGATGGGTACATGCATTTTAAAATTGAATAGATAGGGTGAAATTGCCCTCTGTAGGGGTTGTAAGAATTTATACACCCAGCCAGGAGTCAGTATCTGTTTCTCCATGATAGTGCCATAATGGTATATTATCAGATCTTTTCTCTTTGCAAATCAGATAAATAACAATAATCATATGAATGCTTACAGAGGAGCTGATGGTATGAAAAGAATGTAGGCACATGTAAAACTCATTGAACTGTACACTTAAAATTTGTATGCTTAAGGTAGTTCATTTTATGCATGTACTACCTCAATAAAAAGGAAAATAAAACAAGATGAAGGAAAAACAGGATGCCAAGATTAAAGAGTGATTGGGTCTCCTCCTTCAATAGGGTGGTCTTGAAATGCCTCCCTGAAACCCTAAGGATGATGAGGCTCCGTGCAGAAGTCAAACATGTGAAAGAGGGTTTCAGACACAAGGAAGAACGTCAAAGGACAGGGAAGGGTCTGACTTCTTTGAGGAAGTGAAAACAGCAAGCTAGGGAGACTGGTCCCAGATGAGGTCCAAGAGGTTATCTGGGGCCAGATCAAACAGTCTCTTAGGCAAGAAGTTTGTGTTATTTCTTTCATTGCAATGAGAAACCATTGAAGGGATTAAAGCACGTGAGTAGCATGATCCATCTGTTTTTTAATTGCCTGGTTACTCTATGAAGAGTAGACTTTAGGTGGGCAGAAATGGAAGCACAGAGTCAAACTGTGTTCTCCAAGCTGAGACATGGGGGTGGCTTGGATCAGAGTGGTGATAAAAATGGGGAGAGGTGGGAGGATTGTGGCTATTTGTAGGATGAATGATCTATGGGATGTCTATACAGATGACCTATAGGATGAAGTATTAAAGGGAATGAAAGAGAGGGTGGAGTCCAAAGACACTGTGAGCTTTCTGGTTGGGTCATGGCACCACCATCCAAAACTGGAGAAGGCTTATGTAGGTGTTGGTTGAGGCCATGGGAAAAAAAAATAATCAAATGTCTGGTCTTGATCATATTAAGTTGTAGATGTCTAAGAGGCAAGAGTTGCCAAACAGGAATCACTTGGGAGGGAGTCCCTGGAAGGTTGTGAAAAGTCTGCCTCCACATGCATTTGCACAAAGACTCAAACGACCATCACTCCTGCTTTAGTCTGAAACCCCAAGGATTTGTGGGCACCGTCCTTTTGTAGCTATGGAATCTCCCCTTCATGAACACGGCCCTTCTCTTCACAATTTGACTCAAATCTCCTCAAGGGCAGAGACTGAGTGTAAACTTCCTAAACGCACAGCACCATAGCACATGTTCCCAAAATGGGTATGTATGTGGCCGAACAGATGGCCCTTTACAGATTTAGCTCAAAGCATCTCAGAAGAGAGTCAGTCAGCTGAGCTCAGATCATCATCCAGTAGGGGCAGCATGGAGCTGGTCATTGTCAGGAGGAAAGAAGAAAGCCCCCTCAAGCCCCTAACCCTGTTGGAATTGAAGAATCAGTGGCATTGCTTCCAGCATGCAGATGACCAGACCCAGGAGAGGCCATGGTCAATGGTGATGGGCCTGGTGCCACCTTCACCAAGTGGAAACCATAGAAAGTTGAGGCAATCCCTCAGAAGACCTGACCCATCTTCTTCTGGGCCAAGTCCCACCACCACCCCATCAATCTCATGTCAAATATGCCATCAAGAAAGTCAGTAAGTCTCCTGAACATGGCTTCTTTTGCCCATCCCCACAAAGAGCCATTACCTTCATCCTCCCACCTTCCAGTCTATCCCCTGCAGGGATGCTAACACACAAATCTGATCATTCCACCTCCCTTCCTAAAAGCCTTGTTGGTTCCCATTGCTTTTAAGGTAAAGTCCAACTCCTTACCCAGGCACACATGGCCTTTTATGATCTGGCCTCTGCTAATTTTTCCACCATCTTCTCCACCCATATACCCTGAGTTCCAGACTCATAGAATTTCTCCCTGTTCCCCAAACATTACAGACCCCACAACCTCATTCTTTGGCTCTCTTCTTGAAAGGGCTAGTTCGTGTTTAAAAGAAGAAATATGGGAAGATGCTATCGGTGCACAGAGGAGCAACAATTAGAACAAGATAGTCTTTTCCACCTATAAATTGCTAAACATTCTAAAAGATTTAGAATATCCAGAGGTTAAAGAGGGAGAAGAGGCTGTGCATTATTCTGTTGGTAAGAGCATAAGTCATTGTAACACAACATTTAAAGGCAGATGTGCTTTGACCTCAGCCAACAAACTTCCAGATTCTTTCCCATTGAAGTACCTGGACATGTATACATGTAAAACATGTTTACAGCAGACTTACTTGTCATAACAAAAGTAGAGACCACTTAAATGCCAAAAAAAAAAAAAAAGCTAAGTCATTTATGGCACATCCAAACTGTTGACTTCTATGAAGTTGTTAAAAAGAATGAAGTAGATTTGTATGGACTGACTTGGAAGAATGTGCATGGTTCGTTGTTAATGCCAGAAAAGTAAAAAAGTTGTAAAATGGGGTAATATGATCCTACTCTTGGCAAAAACTGAGAGAGAAATAAAGACAGAAATCTGGTATACAAATCATTTCTGCTCAGGGTAGTTTCCCCAGGCAATGGGAGGGGAGAACTGCGAACAAATAGGAAAGACTTTCTCTTTGTACACTGCTTTATAATTAGCATATTTTTCCACCAGTATGTATTCCTTCTGAAATGAAAACATATATAATGAAATATAATTAAAGAAAATCTTTTGAGGGATCGAGGGCCCAAAGAGTTAGCAGTGACAATTCAAGAAGTTCAAGAGAAATCAAGCCTCAAAGAACATGGGAGTTGGTTCCCCGAGATCTGAAAGGAACTGGTGCAGGAGGCAGAGGAAGGGAGAAAGGGCCATTTGCACTGGGCCTTAATCTAAAGAAGGCTGTTGGGCACTTCCAGTGGCATGTTTATGCAAAGGAGCAGCAAGATGTCACAGAAACTGAGATCCAAATGTCAACAGTGTCTGGGGCCCTGTGAGGATCGCTCAAGACTGCCAGTCTCCTAGGACCCATCATCTGGCCTTTGCTTAGAGCCTCAACTCTGTATCTGCCCCTGCTAGGACCAAGCCTTGTCTCTGCTCATTTGACCTTTGGGAGGATCCTCCAAAGACAGAAGTTCAGGGTGAACATCTTGGGAGAGAAGCCATAACAAAGGAGGATAGGGTTGGGCTAGAGCAGAGTACAGTCTGGTGTCTAGACCTCAAATCCATCCCTAGTCCTGCCCCAAATTCTCCTGAGTCCTGGGATGAGATGGGCCATAATGAATGGGAATGGATGGGTCACTGCTCACATTCTCTGCCTTGATTGGGAACTGGTCACATGAGTGTGGTCAGTTTGAGAAATTTCAGCAGCTATACACTTAGGATATGTACACATACATATTATACTTCAATAAAACTTATTTATACAATAAACTAAATAAAATAGAGCTGTATCAATTTTTCTTTAAAGCCACAGAAGGTAGGGAGGACCTAGGAGGGAGGATCCTTTAAACACAAGGAGAACAAAAAGAGAGGAATGTGCTGTGTGCTACAGCATCTTGAGGGTACCAGCATCAGTCCCAGCATCAGTGGAGGCCAAAGCGATGGTGGTGCCTCCCAAGCCATATTTGTAAATTCAGAGACAGAGTAACAGATGTAGCTATAAAGACATATAAATGGGGGTTATACTCATATATTTGATGTTAATAGAAAAATGTCTCAAAAGATACATACTGAACTAAGGACAATGGTTACCCTGGGTGAGTCTTTTTTATTTTTTACTTCATTTATTTCTTCATCATCTGATTATTTTTACAACAAACATTTTAAAAATTACTTTACAACACTGTAAGATCTTTTCTCCTCTTGCTTGTTGACAAACCCTTATCCATTCTTTAAAGTACAGTGTTGTCCCCTTGACATTTTCTCTGACTTCTTGGTACAGATTTTCTCAATGTGTTGTCCTTCCACCTCAGACCATTTGTCCCAGAATTGTGTGGGGAAATGAATAATTATGTAGGTTCTTGGACCCCCTTCCCAGACTTTCCAAGGTAGAAGATCTGGGTCCCCTGAATCTATATTTTAAGATGATTCTATTGCTCACTGAAGTTTGAGAATTTGAGGTTAGATGGAAAATGTTTTCTCTTTAACGTACCCCAGGCTCCTTATTGCATTCATTCCGTGGCCCAGGGTTTACGCGGTCCCATGCGTGTCCTGTCCACTAGACTCTAAGCCCCTTGAAGAAAATGACTACATCTATTTCAACTCCATCTCCTCAGGATCTAACACGAGACCCATGACATGGTAAATACGTGTTGAATGAATGAATTAGTCAACCAATGATTCAATCTCCACCATCGCACAGCCACAACCAATGAGTTCCTACGGATAAGACCTTCCTAGTGGGCCCAGTGTAGACCCTCAACTGGGCTTGGTTCAGGTACATTTTTGCCACTCTGAGAAACTCTAGCCTGTGATCCCAGGCTTCTCTGGGTGGAGAATAAGCCAGACTTGGCCAGACAATAGGGAAACCCCAAAAGCCAGTGGAACCAGCCAGAAGAGTGACCCAGTAACCCAGATTATGGGGTTCAGCTGCCATGTGTCAGGCTCTCCATTAACCCTAAAGGGACTGTGGCATAAATCACAAGTTACAAGATTGGTTCCCAAGATTAAGGGCTCCTCAGACCAGCCAGTCCAAACTCTCCTGACATTACAGAACAGTGGCTGTGAGCCTGCACTGCGGGGCCAGAGACCTGGGCTCAATTCCATGTTCAACTTCTAACTATGGGTTTGGGGTAGGCTCCACAGCCAGCCTCAGTTCCTCCATCTGTAAAATGAGAAAAAACAATAGCACTTTCAAATATTCAGTAAGCTCCTACTGTGTGCCTGGCCCTGTGAAGAAGACAGTGGCAGACAAAACAGGCGAATCATCCTGTCCTCAAGGGGGTTAATTCATGGAAAGGAGCATCCCTAGCACAAAGAAACTGCTCCAGACGGCCAAAGGGGACTCTTTTCATATGACTTGCCTTAAAGAGGAGACTTGAAGCAGGCTATCAGCTCCCAGAGCTAAGAATTAAGACATTCAGAAAAGAGGGTAGCAAAAGTCACACCCAGAGCCTTGGCAATGACCAAGGGGGCATCGCGAATGGCCAATACATAGAAGCTTTAAAGATGGTAACTGTATTCTGCAGTGGCACCCAGAGGTGGTGCTTCTTAGGGCCCCGGAGAAACAGGAGCTGTGTAAACAGAGCATCGTGGGAGGACAGGACAACAAAATGTGCCAGAGCCAGAGCGCGGGTTCAGCAAACTCCCCTGGCTCCACTTCTTGGAAATAAGCAGCTCCCTTTTGCCAGAAGAAAATAAACTCAAACAGGAAGACACTTCGTGATTCAGTGGGCAACTCAGGGGCCTTGAGGGGTGAGTGGGTCTGAGTGTGTCGGCTGTGGCTTTCCATGCACCCCAGCGCGTAGGGGAAGAAGCAGAGTTTCCTGGAAGGGAGCACAGCCTACATTTGTGTTTGTTTATGCCTGTGTCCTGCTATGTATGTGTTTGTTTACACGTACCTCTGTATTTTTGTGCACGGGTGTGTGGATGTGTCTGTGTACGTGTGGATGTGCTCCCAGGTGGGTTTCTGAGTATATGTACCCCTCTATGCTTTTTGCCTCAACTCCTGAGAATCTGTGTAACTTTTTTTTAATTGAAGTATAGTTGATTTACAATGTTGTGTTAATTTCAGGTATATAGCAAAGTGATTTAGTTTCATATATATATATATATATATTCCTTTTCAGGTTCTTTTCCATTACAGGTTATTACAAGATATTGAATATAGTTTCCTGTGCTATACAGTAAATCCTTGTTGCTTATCTATTTTATATATAGTCATGTGTAACTGCTAATCCAAAACTCCTAATTTATCCTCTCCCCCTTTTTCCTTTGGTAATCATAAGTTTGTTTTCTATGTCTGTGAGTCTATTTCTGTTTCATAAATAGGTTCATCTGTATCATTTTTTTCAGCTTCCACATATAAGTGATATCATATGATATTTGTCTTTCCCTGTCTGACTTACTTCACTTAGTATGTTAATCTCTAGGTCCATCCGGATCTGGGTTAATTCTACATGTGTTCCTATGTACTTGTGTTCGTGTGTGTGTGGCTGTATGGACCTTCAAGTGTGTGTGTGTACGTGGCCTAGGTAATTGTGAGCATGCTTGGGGGATGAGCAGAGAAAGGAGGGGTAGCAGACATGCGAGTAGAGGGTGTGGCTCAGAGCCTGCTTGTCATTGCCAGGGATGTGATGAGGAAACAGATTCACAGGGTCCAATCGGGGCCTCCAGAAACGGCCTTTGGGGCTCTCTCAGATGGGTGACTGCTCTGGTCTCAGGGAATAGGGCAGCCTCCTGGGCATCAAAAGCCCAGCAATGTCTCCAAGGGGCTCTCTGTGGCCCTACCCAGGGAAGCTGGCCCAGTGAGTCCTGCACAAGAGAACTTAAGAGGAAGGGGAATCAGGAGACCACCTGTCCCCCCTCCTCCAACTACGGGAATTAAGACTCTCCTACAGGAAGGGAACAAAGTCTGCCCCCAACTCATGGGTACTGATCAGGCATGTAGGAAAAGAATAAGCCTATGAACCTGGCCTGTCCCCTCTCCCCCTGGGGCCATCAGCAAGCAAAGCTTTGTGGATGACGCTGCACGTCTTCCTATACCCTCCCACCCTCCCCCAGGGGAGCTGGGCCCAGGCTTGACAAAGGAGAATGAGTTATTCCCAGGCTGGAGATGCTGCCGGCCGTGAAGGAAGCAAGCTTGTGCAGGGGGAGAGCCTACTGAGAATTGTGGCATTGGGTTGACCGAGGAGGGTGACAAGGTGGGTGCCAGGACAGTGAGGTGAGAGAAAACAATAGTCCCTGAGAGAATGTGCAGGCCCTGCGGGACCCTCTGTCTCAGGACAGTTGGGGAATTTAGATCCAAGAACACTTCATTTCCTCTCTGATGGTGGCAATTGTCCTGTGATTATCCCTGAAGCTGGGAGGGCCTGGCAAAGCAGTTTACAAGGCCAGTTACCCTGGATATCAGATGGGTGGTTGCTCTGACCTCAGGGAAGAGGTGGCTGTCCAGCCCCATCTTAGGGTTTTCTGGTGGGACTCAGCTTCAGTGTCTATTTTCCATGAGATTGGTTAGCACAGGGCCTTAGATGTCGCAGTGGGTTTGTGAAGAGTTGGATTACCCATCCTGCAGAAAGAGGGCATTCAGTGAGTATGGGGTGAGGATCGAGAATCTGCCTTTTCCACAAACACACTCAGACGCCCCCTAGCAAGAAGCCAGCTCAGTGCTCCCAGCCATCCGGCATCCCAGCCTCACCCAAGGTTTCCTTCTGACCAGCCAGTTCTATGCTAGGACCCCAGGAAGCCCCACATGTGTCTGCCTAGGATTCAGAGCTCAGAGGGCACTGGAACTCAAGCCTTGACCGTAGAATGTCCGGCACGTCTACTTCCCCTGTATGTGAGTCCTTCCAGGGAACACATTTGGAGAGAGCCTGAGGTAGGGATTATGGCTATTTTACTCTCACTGCATACCAATTACTGTCATCAGGAAAAGAGAGAGAGAGAGACCGCTGTGCCCTGGCACTGAGGCCAGTGAAGGGTAGTGAGCATGAATTATGTATTACACAAGCAATAGAGATAAGAGTGGAATGGGGAAAATCATAACCCTATTAATAATGGAAGTGCAGTTTGTAAACTCTCCGCTAGGAATAATTTGCATTGCAATATAAACAGGGAGTATAACACAGAGCAGCCTGCAATGGTGCTTCAGGAAAATGTAAAAGCCACCATTCCACACATTAAAAGTCATGATTAAATTATAAGAATTTGTTCAGCTGAATGTACAAGGAGAGGGCGTGTGCTTGGAGTCCATCTGAGCATAGGGTCAGCCCTACCTCCCCACGTCTGCCAAGAGCGTGAACAAGGGGTCTGGGTCTTGGAAACCCTGGCAGTTATTATTATCATTATTAGTTGTTGTTATTGTTGAGTGCTTACTGCATACACCATTGTAAGCATGTCATATACAGTAACTCATTAAATTCCGGAAGCAACCCTATGAGGGAATCATTATAACATCTCTGTTATAATGATAGACTCAGTATGGTCTCAACTGGGTAAAACATTATAGAGAAAAATATGGGAATGTACCTATGAGGTTAAGAATGTTTGTCTCTGTGTTGAAAGTATGAGTGTTTCCTTTTTCTCTCCTATTTTCTGTATCTTCCAGGTTATCTACAGCAAGCATGTATTATTTTTATAATAGAAAAATGCTATGGACAGATATATGTGTGTATATATATATACATACATAGATGTTGTGGTACTTAGTATATGCAAATGTGAAGGAGCCCTCACCATCTCAGTTAGAAACGCTAACGAGAATGAGAAGGGCTCTCTGTGTCCCCACCTAGTCATCCCCATCCTGCAAAGTCCTGTGGTTCCTGCCAACCCAGGAGCTTCTCTCCCTCTCTGCAATCACCTCCCTCACTGACCTGTCAGCACAGAGCTTCCTGGACCAGAGGACTAGACACTTTCTTTCACACAGGTGAGCAGTGCCCCACGTGTCATAGACTTTCCTAGCTCATTTCCAGAAACATCCCCAGTGGGGAAGCAGCTACAATCATTTGTCTGCCAAGCTAGAACTTGACAACCCCATGCTTTACTCCCAGGCAACTAACGCAAGCAGAGTTTCCCAGAAGCTGAAGCTGGGTGTGCCTGCCTTGTGGTGACACTGAAAAGGCTCTGGTCTAGGAGGCACTGCTGGTGCTACACAAGCCACCTGGCCATGGGATCTCAGGTAAGTCACCTGAGCTCCATGCATTGTGGTGGCCCTACCCATAAGATGAGAGCATTTGCCTGGAACTCACCAAGGCCCATGTCCTACCATTAGACGGTATAAACATAAGCTCGTGTGAATGCAAGATAAATCTAAATGGGAAACGTTTTAATGCCACTTCCGAGCTTTCCAGTACACGATAACATAAAGTCCCAGCTGCCTTGGCCAGTTCAGAGGCTGCTGCAGAGACAGTGAGGGGAGTCAGACTGCAGCAGGATGGCACACCAGTGTGAGACTCTGGTGAGCCTTGGGCAGGGTGGCCGGGCTCCCAGCCCTCCTGACTGGTCAAAGTGTTGCCATCTGGAGCAGGCTCAGCTGGGTTTTGTCACCGATGGTCGCTGCCCGTTGTTGTGAGGGAAACCCTAGCAGGGGGTGTGTCGGGCCTCCTCCTGGTGGATGTTGGAAGCAGGGAAGATAACCAGGTTCCTCAGAATGGGAGTGATATACAAAGGGCAGGGTGCTACAGGCCTGGCCATCCACGTGCTCCAAAACAAGAGGGCCTAGAGGCTCTGAGCCCAGGATGGGAGGGGGCTGGCAGCCGACTGCACTGCCCACTGTCCTCAGCACATTATTGACATTCCAGAGGGGAGAGGCAGAGAATTAATTTCATGCTGGCTTCCTCCCCGCACTCCCATACCGCCCCTGCCCACACAGTCCCCAGCCAAGTCCAAATGAGGGTCTGTGTCTTGCAGGAAGACAAATGATCACAATTAGGAAGGTGCTTCTGAGGTCCCCACATTCCATTCCTCCATCCCCTGCTCCCCAGCATCCCAATGAGGCCCTGTGCCCAAATGCTGGGCAGTGTGGCCTGCAGTGGGTGCCCAGGAAACAGCTGTTGGCTCTGAACTGTATGGGTGTTCTCCTAGCTCTGCTTCCCTGAACCCCAGCTTGCTGAGAAAACCCCTTTCTTTCTATTCTTCATTCTTACCTCTTGTGAATTCACCCCATCGTTTTTCATCCTGTTTGTCAAATCATAAATGACTGCAAGAAAAATTGGAGGAGATTTGAAAGGTTTTTCTCTTTATTTAATATCAGACGTTCAAATAACTACCCTTACTGCCCGGCTTCAGAAGGATAAAAGCATAGTCTCTGTGCTTAGAAGTTTAATATCTCAATGAGAAAGAAAAATGAAATGGAGCCGTGTAGAGAGGGTAGAGAGAAGAGAAAACACTTACCGAGCATTTATTATGCTCCAAGCACTGTGCTTTGCATATATTATTTCTTTTATCCATGATAATAAGCTCACGAAGTAAGCCTCTTTATCCCTATGTGATATATGAGGAAAGTGAAGCTCAGAGACCTGCCATCACTGACCAAGTGTCGCTTTCCTTCTTCCTGCCTGGCCATGAATCAGCTGGACCTTGAACTGGGGTAGACCAGAGCCTTGCTACTCAAAGTGTGGTCCAGGGACCAGCAACAGTTTTATCAAAGAACTTGTTAGAAACAAAGAAACTCAGGTCCCACCTCAAACCCACTGAATCAGAGTCTGTATTTTAATAGATCCTTAAGTGATTCATGTGCACATTATAATCTGAGAAGCCCAAGTCTAGATGTTTATCTTCAGGGCATGGATTTCGCCTGGAGGTGATGCAAGTCCAGAGTTTCCAACTCAGGAGGTCTGGGGTAGGAACCCAAGAATTTGTACTTCTCTCAAGTTGCTAGCAAATGCTGATTCACTGGTCCAGGGAGCACATTTCGAGAGCTTCAGAGCTAAAGACATCCCTAGGAGCTCCAGCCACTCACCCTTTCTTCCATGCAGCTAGTGGGTATTTGTTGAGGTCCTGCTAGGCACCACTCGGCACCATTGCTAAGCCTTTGGGGATCTGGACACGAGAGTCCCAGCTCATGTTCCAGGAGAAGAGGCAGACGTGATAAAAACTGAATCAAAATTGCCCCTATGTGCCATTGGAATCTGGGTGCTATCAAAGTACTGAGGAAGGAGATACCAGGTGAGTCTGGAGACCGAGCAGATAAGGCCCCAGAGGAAGGGTTTGAACTTGGGTCACAAAGAAGCTGGCAGATCCCTTTCTTGAAAGTTCACGAGATGGCAGGTGGGGTCTGGGGGGATTACCCAGAAGGTGTTATAGATTCAGGCTTATGGGTTTATTCAAGGGCCTCCAAAAAATATTAGGACTTTAAAAAATACGGCTCCAACAGATCATGAGAAGATGTAAAACAAAAATAAGTAATCATTCATTAAATGCCTACAAAATAATGTAGATGGTAACAAAGGAATGCAGGTCAACCTGCATCCTTAATTGAGATGCCAGTGCCTTTTAAATGTGTTTGATGATGTAGGATGGGACCTCCAAAAATTGGAGACCCTCACAACCTACAATCTCCTCAGCCTGTCCTAGGGAGGCCACAGCCTCAGGAGGGAGGAACGCCAGGCCTTAACTCCGTGCTTACTCTGAAAGGCTACCCCCTTTTGCTGCCTCCACCTGGCAGTGAGGTCTCCCCACTGACAGTGTCCCAGGGGCTCACAGTAGCAGGAGGCCTGGGGGGCTTTCTCAGAGCTGCCTTTAACATTTCCTTCTGCTTTCAGCATGACTGTTCTGGTGACAGATGCTATTTGTCAGTCACCACCCAGGGGTCATGGAGAAAGCTTGCCCAGGTGCCTGTCACATTCCAGGTACTGACACCTTGTCACGGCATCACCCTGACCTGATCTTATTGGCCTTTACATGTCACTGCCCAAATAGACATCAGGAGACATCGGTGGCTGCGAAAGGGAGTCTCAGGAGCCCCAGCTCGCGTCCTTCTACCTGGGGCAGGAAGATCGTGACAAAAAAGCAAAAGCACAGCACATGTGGAGCATTGAAAACCCTAGGCTCCCAGGACAACGAAGGAAACCAAGCGAGGAGAAAAGTTCAGGGTACAGGGTCTGTCCAGATGTGGCACAGAATCCCCTGAGTATCCCCCTTTCGGGAATCGATTATAAGATAATAATCAAGCCCATGGCCAAAGGTTTAGGTCCAAAGATGGGCTTTTCAGTGCCATTTATAAAAGTGGAAAATTAGAAGTACCGTCACTGAATGTGTTACTTTGGACGAGACACCCATCTCTCCGAGCCCCAGTTACATCAACTACAAAATGGGAAAAATAATAATCCTCGCTTTATGAATTGACTGCAAAGATTAAATAAGGTAGCACATGGAATGTGCTTTGCATGGTACTTGTCACAGAGTAAGGGTCACTAAATAGCCATTGGTAAAATTACATCCAAAAATAATATATCACTTGCACAACTGGTGGTATGCCAAAAGAGCCTGAAATCATACAGCAATTCAAAGCGGTTTTCTTTCCAAAAAGATTTACTGATAAGGGGGTCAAAGCTACGGTATAATGCATAATAATATTTACCTATATTTTTTTCATATAAAAATGTGCATATTTATAATGGAGAAGTGGACTTTATTTTTCTTTTTGGAACTTCAGGTTTGTGATCTAATGTCACGCGTGGCTGAGGACAGGGACAGCTTGACCAAATGTGGGAGGGGCCTGGGAAGCCAGGTACAGCCAGGGAGCATGCTTCTCCTCAGCAGCTGACCTTCAACTCTGAGAAACATTTTCTCGTCTCCCATACTGATTTTGGGGTGTGTGTCTGTGTGTCTGTGAGAGAGAAAGAGAGACAGAGAGAGAGAGACAGAAAGTCCCCGACCACATATGGATTCTCCAGAGCCGTGTTTCCAGATTGTTCTCCCCCATCAAGGGGCTTGTTCAAAATGCAGATTCAAAATCTAGATGCCTGATCAGAATCCCTTGGGAGGCGAGAGGGCATCCCAAACTCTGAATGCATGATTCACCCCACAAAGCATCTGAAGTGTTGGGTCACTCTCAGGATAGAGATCGTATCCTGTTCACTTTCACATCTCTGGTGCCTAGCACATCACAAAAGGCTCAACAAATGATCAATCACTGGATCAATCAGTCAAGTAATCAATCTGCATATTCTCCCAGCTTTGGAGGAAATACACACATCCTGAGCTGCCCTAGACTGTAAGTCCCAAAGGATAGAAACCAGGAACACCCTCTACCTGGCGGAGTAGATGTCTGACAAATGTATAGAACTAATGAATTAATTTTTACTAGTACGATGAAAATAGGTAAAAACTCTCTTTTTCCTGGAAAGACTGTCTTCCTTCACTGAGCAGCTCATGGTCACAGGCAACCCACACAGGAGCAAGGATGCGCCCTTAGCAGAGCCCACCCATCCAGTGCGGACCTGAGGGCTGTGACCATGAGTGGCCTGACAGTAGGAAGATGCGCACCCATGAGAGTATGGCCACATCTCACCCCCTTAGGAAAAGACTGAATAAGGTTAACAGAACTGGCAATTGTAGTCGCAGTCACCTGTCAAATGTACATGGTTCTCCAAAGCTGACAATTTGCCTCATCTCATTTGAGCTTTGCCATGACAGGGGTGAGCACCATTTTCACAGGTAAGAAGATAAAATGACTTGTCCACGATTCTTCAGCTACTCAGGGGCATCACCAGGTCACGTGAATCCTAGTGGTCTAAGTCCAATTTCAGGATTCTGTGCCAAGATGATGATGAAAAGACCATAATTTTCCTTTGCTTGTTCTTCTCAACCCAAATTCAGACAGACCCAACTGCAGGAAGCACCCAGCTAAAAGCGTTCTATGTGCCTCTCCAAAGATTTAAACAACAAAAGATTATTTCCCAGGTGCCTCTGATTCACCAACTTTAAACGGCAGGACTGGTTCAGCTTGTTTGCACACAAATGCAAAGCCATTAGGAAGCCCCAGTTCCAACACTGGATTTGTTTTAAGTACCAATGTCCCAGAAAGGTTTCCATTGCCGATCTGGAATTTCAAAATCGTGCCACCAACGTTAAGTTACCGAGAAAATAAAAAATAATAACAGCAATGCTAGAAAGGAAAACACAAGGAAAGACAATATTTTTCAAATATTTTCCCAACTGTCATTTTAATAATGGTCTAACAACAAGGTATGCAAATTTCCCTCCACAGATACCTGCGAATGCAAATACAAAACAAATAGTAATTAATGTCTCTGTGTGAAAACCAAGCAATTGGTATTAATTTTACATCAGACCTGAGATTATGCACATTCAAAATCATGATCTGTTTTGTTTTCAGCAGCAACTGTGACAATCATAATGAAAAAATGGTGAGGGGAGGCTCTGAGGTTAATAGAATCCACACAGCCATCCCTGAGAGGACCTCTCCCAGCTTTTCACTAAAATACACATGAACACTCTCAGAGCTAAGAATCATAATCAACCAAGTCTCCAATTCTTTTTTTCTAATTGAAATATAGTTGATTTACAATGTTGTGTTAATTTCTGCCACGTCTCTAATACTGAGCAAAAGTTTTACTAACTCTATTCATGGCAGGGAACTGATAAAATTAAATCATTCTTCATAGCACATCTTGGCTTCTGAAGAAGAATATCAAGGTTGGCAGGTACTGTTAAACCCTAGTTCATAGGAAGAGACCCCAGAACTTTGCTGATTAAAAAAACAGACATCCTATACTATGCTCAAAGAGTTTTATAAAATCATCCTCCCTGAAACCACCAGGAATGGTTCTCCACTTCTGCTGAGAGACTATTCTATGACCACACAGTGGAGGGAAGGGGAAGAGGTCCAAGGTGGGATGTTAGGCAGACAAAGTCATAAAAGGAAGCCTGGAAGTTATGTTCCTTAGAGGTTGTGAGTTTTCAGATATTATTTCTAGAAAAGGAGAGAGAGAGAGAGATTATCTCAGAATGTTCAGAAATGAATTATCTGTTTCCTAATCATAGAACTGGGGAACAAAAGATCCCAGGACAGTCCAACAAAGTACACTGCAGTCAATGCACACTAGAAAATAGAAATCCACCCAGAGCTGTGCTGTCCAATAGGATAGGCACTAGTTCTATGTGGCTATTTAAATTAAAATTAATTAAAATTAAATAAAATTAAAGATTCGGTTTCTAAGTTCATAGCCACATTTCCAGCATTCAGCAGCCACATATGGCTAGTGGCTAGCCTATTAGACAACACAGATATTTCCATCATCATAGAAAGTTCCATTGGATAGCTCTGATTGAGAGCCTATAAACATAAACTCCATGAGCTGATGTCTTTCACTTACTCACTGTGAGCTTCACCCCCAGAAAGCAGATCTGTGTGGGATGCAGTAAGTGAATCCTTTATCCTCTGGTTTCTGGTTGACTTCAGCCATTAAGAGGCACCAGCATGACACTCTAGGGCAGAAGTGAGATGAGGACATTTGTTACTCTGGCTTCCCCGATACTAGTCATTGTGATATAGATACATCTCTCTATTAAAAGCCACAACTCTTGTCAGGCAACTCTCCACTCAGCTATTCTATCTGGGTTCTGGTACCCCTCCCCGCCTCCCCTTAATCCTTCAGACCTAGGGTAGTAAGCTACTAGACTTGGGATTCTGCATCACTAATTTTTGGAGTCCCTGAACTCTTCCCACACCTTTGGAAATAGTCCCTTAATGAATCTTTTATCAATTACCCAGTATGAGTGTGTTATCTGTTTCCCACAGGTACCCTGATGGTAAGCTCCCTGCTCTAACTTAAATCTGAAAGGACATCTTTATCAACACCTACAGAGACAGTGTGATGGATAGCCCTCCAGGGTCAAACAATGGATTTAGAAATAATGTTCTACCTTTAACAATGATTTAACAGTGGAGACTAGTACAGGGGTTGGCAAACTTTTTCCATAAATAGCCAGATAATAATATTTTAGATTGTGGAGGCCACACAGTCTCTGTTGTAATTATACTGTAGGGTGAAAGCAAGCAGCCACAGACTATATATATATATACTGCTGTGTTCCCATAAAACTTTATTTATAAAAACAGGGAATGCACCAGATTTGGCCCATGGACCATAGTTTTTCAGGTATTGCTCTAGCATAAGTGTTTCCCAAAGATATGGAGAAAAGGCATGCCTTTAAATTTGTTTACTTTAAAAAATTGAAGAAAATCTTAGAAAGTCCATATATTTTGTTCTCAATAAATTGCAAGAAGGCATGGCTTCTAGAGAGGGAAAGGAGATGAAAAATAAGACAAAATGCAAAAGTAAACTGCAGGCTAAGATGAAGGAAAGTCTGGCTGAGATACCCAAGCAGGCCAAGAAACTGTAAATGCACTCTTAGAATCACAGTTTACATTAGAAGTAATAAAGAGCAGAATTTATACTGCAAAAAACTGAGTTTCAGAGAAATAGTAAATTTGAAATATATCTTTCAGAATCTATAGTTGAAAATAATGAGGCAACAGATGGTATGTATGAAGAACAGAGAAAAGTGATCCAATTCACAAAAAGAAAAAAGATGTGTTCCTTAAAAAGTCTTTTAAAAAGTAATGACCCTGAAACACCAATCAAATCTATAGTAGAACATTCCTGAAATGAAAAAAAATGATCTAAGATTGCAAGACAAAACAATATATGCTGTACCAAGCATAATTAATAAAGAAAAAAGAAACCCACAGCTTGACAGCAACGAAAAAATAAATTATAAGTATCCCAAGCAGAAAACAAAACAAAGCAAAGCAAAAGTAATGAAAACCATGTGTTTTGCAAATGAGTAAAAAAAAATAAAATATTTTTTAAGGCAAAATCAGGCTGGGCTGACCTCAAAACTCTACTTGATAAAAAACTAAAAATAAACAGCTTGGTCCACAATGTGGAAATGTTTAGGTGTACTTACAGTACAACCATATGTTAGAATATTATGCAACTATCAAAAGCAATGTAGAGCAGGTGTTTTTAATGAGATTGGAAAATGCTTATGAAAAAATGTTTAGAAAGCAAGTCAGACACTAAAAAATACATTACAGGCATGTAGGTGTATTAACACATCTATTGTACTTCTTTCTATTGTTTTGTCTGCCCGTGTACACAAGTAGAAAAATACCACGAGTTCTATCTGGGAACCAGATGTTTTCACCTCCTTTACCACTCATAGTTTAATTCTCCCAACAAATCCATGATGTAATTTGTGGATATTATATCCACAGTCCAGTTAAGGAACACTGACTGGGTGTCAGAGAGGTCATGAGCTCATCAAAATCATCCAGACAGTGGCACAACCAGGATTCTATTCAATATCTAAAATGGGCATTTTTCCATGAAGATGGAGACTGAGACCCTGGGTGAAGGGAGGGGAGGAGATAGGAGGGACTAGAGGAATTTAAGTCCTGAGACTACAGCACTAGGGTCCTGTGCAATCAGCAGTAGTAAAGCTGGTCAGATGGGACCAGTTTTCCTTTACCCACACTGCCCCGAGATTTCCCCTTCAGAACATCAACAATGATCCATCTCCCTCGAGTACTGATCTCATCCCTGAGAGGCTGGAGGAGCTAACAGAATTTAACAGAAACCCCAGGGCTGGCCAACTCTGAGGATGATCGATGTTTCTTCAATGTGTTGAGATGTGAATTTAACATTGTAACTTCCTTAGAACTCTGTGATAATTTTGTTTGGAGTAAAGAATGCAGCAGTCCTCTGTTTCAGGAAAACAGATCTGGAACCCAGCTACAGAGATCCCACCCAGTTCTGAAATGTCCACCTCTTCTGAAGGAACATTTGTAAAGTCAAATTTCTCTGCTGGGCTTTCTGATAGACTTAAGTCTCTGGGAACTTTTAGAGATAGACATTGACAGAGCAGCCAAAAAGAAAAAAGAATAATAAGGACACCTTCCCCAGAAGGAGGCCAGTGTAGGAGAGGTTATTTGTTCTGGACTTTCAAGTTCTCTATGATGTGGGGAGCTTTTGTTATGTTCATTCATTCAATAAGTCTTTTATTCATCCAGTTTTGTAAAGAAGCATCAGACGCAGTGTTAGACTCACAGGACGCAAGGAAGAATCAAACACTGTCCCTGCTTCCAACACCCAACAGTGTGGGAGCAGGGGAGCATAAGAAGGAAAGGGACACATAAACCATTGTGTGGTTTAGGAAGCTCGCTCTGTGAAATAAGCAAGTGGCAGGACTTTTTTACATTGTGAAGCCATTTATTTAAATAAAAACAAAACACATCCAAAGTGACTGTTTTACACGTATGTAAACATACAAGGCATGAACTGAATATGTATAACACTGATGATGTGTGGTTGTCTTTGGGGAAGGAAAAAGAATTAGAAGAACTAAAACAAAGAGGACGTCACATTTATCTTTAAAAATGTCTTTCTTAAAAATGAGATTCAAAATAAATACAACACACAAAGCGCATATTGTGTGGCTGCATTTACATAAAGTTCTAAAGTTCGCAAACCAGGCTATGCTGGTAGATTCAGGATAGTGGTTCCCTTTTGTGGGGGTGGGTAGAGGGGAGTTGACGGGAAGGAGGCAAAAGGGGAGGCTGAGAATGCTCTGTTTTTGTGTGGTATTGGTTACATAACTATGTTCCTTTGGTGAAAATTCAACAGCTGTACAATTATGGTAGGAATGTCTTTCCATATGTATGTTATGTTTTAATAAACAACAGGGAGAGAGAGAGATGATAGATAGGTAGATAGATGATAGATAGATGATAGATAGATAGATAGATAGATAGATAGATAGATAGATAGATAGATTATAGATAGATAGAGATAGAACATGACAGAAAGTTAGCATCTGTTGATTTGGCACAGCAAATATATGGGTGTTAGCTATAATATCTATCTAGCTATGTAATGTACTTTTCTGTATTTTTTACATTTTTCTAATTATGTAAATGATGAAAAATAGAAGAGACAACTCTAGCTGTAATACATAGTGTGTAGAGATTGAGTCAGGCTGACCAGCTAGGAAAGCATCGCAAGAGCCCGAGTTAGAAAACATGAGACCTGATCCAGGAGAATGACACAGGGGTGGACAGAAAGGGATGGTGACCAGGAGCCATCCCTGCTGGTTGCTCTGCAGACTTTGAACACTCCATCTGCATGATCAACACCACTGCTGTCTCAGCATCCTTGAACATGGACTAGCCCCTGTCATTTGTGGGGTGAGATGTGTTTGGCCCCAAAATCCCCTTCCCCAAATGCTTCCCTTTAACCTGTCCTCCTCTGATTCTGAACCCCCCAACCCAACTCATACCCCCAGAGCCTTCTAATTGGTGTAAAAATTAAACAGGAGATTCCCTGGGAGGGATGATCCATTGTTGAACCAGCCTTAATCAGCATGATTAGTTTGTCTGATTAACAAGATTTCTCTTCCTGTTATCACCTATCTGAGAGGGGGCCATGCAAGCTCTGACAGCAGGTAGACAAAGGCTCAGGGCCAGATACTTTGGGCAGGGGGAGGGGGACACTGCAGGAGGTGACTCAGAATTACAGGGACTACCAGGGCCACAGCAGTGCTTGTCCAAAGGTCACTATAAAAGGACAAAGGAATGGGGACACCAGACCTCACCAGCAACACTACAAACGTCCACCTGGTAGTGCCCTGTGGGTCCACGCCCATCCCACAGAAATGTCCATGAGTTGGGAACACTTCTCCTACCTCATAGGCAGAGGGATTCTGCTTTTCCTCCTCAGAAAGGAACAGTAGGCATGAACACCTGCCATTCCTCTCCCCATTCTCTCACTGCTCCATCCTATGGGAAGAAAAATGATTGATCTGATTGGTGAATGGAAGGAGTCCATCAATCAGACCATATTTACCAGGCTGGATATTCTGAACCATGAGGGTCTTTGTGCATCTCTCCCTCCTCTATTCTCTCCTCTTTAGACATTCATATTTTCAATAAGAGTAAGCCCCGTTCTCTGCATCCTGTTTCTTGTAGACAAAACTGGCCTGTGATCTCTTCACTTTTCCTTCTCAGCCTGCATCTGGCTGAATAAACTCAACTAGCCCCCACTAGAAGTCTGGGGAAGGAAGAGCAAACCCCCTTTAGCCTAATGCTCCCTGAGATAGATTGCACTATTGCTTCCAATTCTTGATCCCTACCTGTATCTATGCCCTTTGTATGTGCCTTTGTTGTACTTCTCACTCAAGACAGAGTGTATTTCCCTGCCCCATTAAGCCTGGGCTTGTCCATAAGACTTGCTTTGGCCAATGGAATGTGGGTGGAAGTGATAGTGTACCAGATCCAAGCCTTGGTGTTAGGAGGAAACATCTTTCCACTCATGTGCTTCTGTTTGGCTTCTGCCCTTGCCATGAGAAGAGCATGTCCCAGTTGGCTCACTGGTCCATGGGTAAGGACAGACATGTGAAGCAGAGCTGGGCCCAACATGTAGCTTGGATTCAAACCCAGCATAGATCAACCAACCTACAGACAGAAGAGTGAGAATTAATGATCATTGCTTTAAGACACTGAGTTTGGGAGTGGTTTGTCTGATATACCCCACCATCCTTTGTTCTCCAGTTAAACCACTGCTTTGGGTTATAATCCAATATGTTGGCTGAATTCTTTGTGCTTTTACTCCATCAGTCAGACCCATGGGGGGAAATTTCAGTAAGTTGGAGGATTAAAGCATTAAGTCTAGGGTAATCACACATCCCAGTCAGCTTAGACAATCCTGATTTGCACCTGTTATCTCAATATAATTAAAAATAGCACTCACCTCCCCCAAAATCCATCAGCTTGGATGTTTAAATTATAGAGCCACTCTACTTAAACCCCAAAAGACCCAACATGAACTATGGCCTTCCTACAATAACCACAGGCACCTCTTTATTGTCAGTAGATGCTATAGAAATTTTGTAAAGCCATATGCTCTGAGAGGCTGGAGGCCTGGACAGTGATTCCCAGGGCATCAGGTGAGGTAAAAATAATTCTTCTCCTAAATGCAGCCTCTCTGTGTAAGGTTTCATAAAAGTGCTATGGGGTATTTTCTGAGAAATAAACTCCTTAATATGACTTCATGGTAAGAGTTCTATTTTCTTTATTCTCTGGAGTCCTGAGGAAGAAAAATATGCCCCCTGGCAGTGTTCCATAAAACTAATGATGTGGGAGAACACGTGAATAATTGCCTGAATTGTGGGGCTACGGATCTATTAGGAAATCTCTTGGCAATATAAGGAAGGGGCTCAGGACAGTTAAATTGGAGTCAAGTGAAATAAACTCCTGCTGCATCAGCTAGACAATATTGTGGGTCAAGAGAACTATAGCAACCATCTCCATAACTTGGGAGATTTGGGCTTCTAAATATTCACTGTTCACAGCAATGGGGACATCGAATGAGGGAGTGGAAGTGAGAAAGATGTGGGCAAAACTTTGCAGAGGCAGAAAAGCAAGACAAAGCAAGGCAGGCAGGGCAGTTCCTGAGCTTGGAGATCAGAGACTTGGACTACTGCCCCAAGCATTAGTTTGAAGTGGTGGAGCTGCCAGAAGTGATACCTGAAAGGTGGTGTGGAGTCTTGACACGATGATAGACATCATCACCAACTAAGGAGCACTGAGCTTGCTTCCTTCTGGGTCAAGAATTAGTCCCCAATCATGGGCAGTCCAAAGGCGCCAGCTGACCAGAAATAGGACAAAGTACCTGAGAAGAAATTACTTGACAGGACAAAGAATGACATATCCTAGCCTCATTCCAGTATGTGATTCAGTGGTTGTTAATTCCCTAAACCATGGTACTTGATGGTTTCCTGTGGAAAATTACACAAGGTAATCTTCATCATCAATTGGAGAAAATCTGGCAATGTTCAATAAATGTTTGATGTATGCATGATTAAATTAATATATTCTACAAATATATATTGAGCACTCTTTCTGTGCCAGACACTGCCTAAGGCACCAGAAAAGTGGCAAATATTAAAGAGACATGGTCCTTGCCTTCATGGAACTTGAGTTTCATTCCTAGGGGCACATTAGAATCACTTGGAGGGTTTTAATACAATGCCAATGCCTGGACCCCGCCGAAGATGAATTACACTAGAAACTTCACTTATCGCTGAAAAACACTTGATTAGTAGGCGGGTAGATAGATAGGTGATGAATGAATGAGTGAGCGAATGAAGAATTCTAAGTGTGAGGTTTCTCCTTGTGCAATACTGATGTCATGCTTCATAATATTACACTTTCAAAATTACTAGAGTGAAATAAATAAAGGCCTTTAGAGAATGCCAAGTGATGAAAACCTAAAGATGACTAAAGCAAGGTGAAGTTCAGTGTACTGTGCACTAAAAACTCCTTTCTCACCCACTCCACCCTCAGCCACCAGAAGAGGATTGACATTTAGAGCATCAGAGACCATCCAAGGGAATATTTTAGATAATTCAGGGTCATATAGAGATTTGGATCAAAGTCTTTGAATTCTAACAAAGTAGACACAACTCAGGACACCAGTTTACACAACTCAGGACACCAATCCATATCCTTTATCTGCCGGTATTTGGTGCTGATGCGGCATGTGTGTCAACCCAACTTTATAAATCATATTTCTCCCAGCTGCCTCTCTGCCTGGGATCTCCCCTTTAAATACATAGCAACCAGAGTGATCTTTCCAAAACAGGAATTGCCCACATTGGTCCTGAAACCCATCGATGGCTTTACACTGGGTTTACAGGTTGAGTCTGAATCCTTTATCAGGCTCTGTAGATTTGGTCTCGGCTCACTCTTCCAGCCCCATCGCTCCCCACTCCCTGTTCCTCAATTCCTCCTGGCTCCTTGCTCTTTCTCACTCCTGTTGTTGGATATCCTCTTTCATCCCCTGGAACACAACTGCCCATTCATCTCAGTCCTACTTTACCCACAACTTCACTGCACACCCAGGATTGAGAACTGCAGCCCGCATCCTTGCTCAGGTCACACAAGTTGATAGCAGCTTATCCTCCCTGGGAATTTATTGAGCACCTTATATAGGCCAAGCATTCTGTGAAAAATGTTCATATACATCATCTCTTTAAAAGTGATCGTGCCATTAATTTGTGCCCTGGTTTGAGCCAGGTTCAAACATCATTACTTTAATTCTCCCAACAACTGTATTGACAACTGCACTGAATAAGAACAAACTGTCCTCCTTTTGCCTCAAAGATCAGAAAAGACAGAGCCCAGGTCCACCTTGTTTGTGATTCCATTTCCAGCACCTAGTTCAGTTTCTGCCCCAAAGCAGGTGCTTCAGAAAGGCTTTTTGAATGTCGAATAAATGCATGAGTGGAAGACAATTGTTTATTCACTCAACATGCGTTAACGGAGGGCCTACAATATATCAGACACAGTTCTCAGCGAGTTGAATGCATCAGCAAACAACAGGTAAATTCTGCCTTGGTTCTGCCTTGGTTCAGCTGACTTGGTTCAGAGAGAGACCTTTACTTATGTATTCAACAAACATTTATTGGACAAAGAATCTTAGCATGCACAAAAAACGGGGTGGCTTGGGCTTCCCTGGTGGTGCAGTGGTTGAGAGTCCGCCTGCCGATGCAGGGGACATGGGTTCGTGCCCCGGTCTGGGACGATCCCGCATGCCGCGGAGCGGCTGGGCCCATGAGCCATGGCCACTGAGCCTGCGCGTCCGGGGCCTGTGCTCCACAACGGGAGAGGCCGCAGCGGTGGGAGGCCCGCGTATGGCAAAAAAAAAAAAAAAAAAAAAGGGGGTGGCTTAGCTGAACATGTGTGACAGGTCAGCATTCAAATATTTTTATTGTTTTTAATTTCTACCTCAATGAAAAAAATAGTGGTTATCATTTTAGTGTTATAGTCCTGGAACTGCCCATCCCTTCTTCATCTGCTTAATGTTTTTCTGTAGAACTTCTCACCATCTAATATAAAGAGTGACCCATAGGGTCTGTGCTCATCCAAGGCTTGTGTAATTAAATAAATGAATGAAGAGTTCATTCAATAGTGAAACTTGCAACAGGTGAGAAGTCCACGCAAAGCAAAAGAGAGAGGGTAAAAACAGGCAATTTTTCAAACAGCCTGAAAAGGGTGAAAAGACTTGCAAAATTCAGAGAACCAAGAGCTCTGCCTGATTTTTATGATTCAGGGCAGAAATTGAGAAAACGACAGCCTATCTCATGTTTGAGTATAAGGTTATTTACATAGTGGCCTAATCATTATGTCTCAATATAGGAAAAAGGCAAGTGTTTTTCTACTCTCTTTGCCTTAAAGCTCCAAGGGTAATAAGCCGTTGGTTTTATTCTTAACTGGTGCATGCTTCTTATTTCTTTTATTTAAAAATTCAATATGTGGTTTGTGATACCCTTCATGGAGAGGAAAGGACTATGGCTGACTTACTATCCTTATTATCAAGACAGTCTGTCAGCATTTATTCGTTAAAGGGACCTCATGTAAGGCAGACTCGTGGTCAGTTTTCTGCAATAGCAAACGTCAAGCCATTTCTAAAGTTAAAATGATATGAAAAGTATAACCGATTCAGGCTATGCTTGATAAAAAAAAAAAAACAGGCACTGCCTCTTTTCCAAACCCATGGGCTGTGGGTCTGATCTGTCGAGGCGGGGCTCCCAACATCTTGGAAATGCGGTGCTCGGCCACTGCCCACCGCCCTGGCCCTGTTCCTGCCCCCACTGAGCTTCGGGAAGTGGGAGCTGCTCTTCCCAGCGAGTCTGGCCAGAGGCAGAGGCCGCTGGTAACTTTAACCCCACGTGGGCAGGCCCTCATCAGAGCCTCTCTCCAACCCTAAAATTAGCTGGCAAGTTTTTGGAAGGGGAGGTGGACACAAAAGCGCGGGGCCATGTTTGCTCTTCGGAGACCAAAGGGAACAGGACTCTGATAACTGGCTCCTTGGACCTGAAAACAGACATCCTTGAGGGAGTTCAAGGGAACGAGAGCTTCCCTAGCCCGATCTGCAGTAGTCAGAGCCACGTGTGCAGGGTCCCACACACTCTGAAGGAGGTGGCGAGGACCAGGGGTCACTCTGGGGGGGAGGAGGGCGGAGCGTGGGAAAGTCTGAAATCCATCAGTAACCGAGTATGTGACAGAAGCTGGGTTCTGGTAAAGCCCTGCGTGCAAACCTAACTCGCATTCCCTGTACTCCCTCATGGTGCCCGTGTGGACCGGACAGTGTGCTACAATTTAACATCTGCAAAACTTGTGTGATGTGGGCATTTTTATGTCCATTTTATAGATGATGAAGTCAAGGCTCAAAGAAGCGAATTAACCTTCCCAAGATCACACAGGCAAGTGGCTGGGCTGAGATACACAAGCTGTCTATTCTAGGTCTCATGCTATCTTTACTGTACCGAACACCACAAGCAAAGAAGGCAGTAGGAGTAAATATGAAGAGCGTGGGCTCTGCAGCTAGGAAGCCTGGGTTCTAATCCTGGTTCTGCCCCTTAGTAGCTGTGTGACCTTGGGCAAGTTACTTAACCTCTCTGTGCCAGTGTTTCCTCATCTGTAAAACAGAGACAGGAGCTGTATCCTTCTCAGACCACACCTTGATTAGAAGCTTGGAACTTTCAGTCCACCCAACCTGCCCCCATCCTCTGGATTGAGTTAATGATCAATCATGCCTACACGATGAAGCCTCCATAAAAATCCCAGAAGTGGGGTTGGAGAACTTCTGGGTTAGTGAACACATCCATATGTTAGAAAGGTGGCACACACCAACTCCATGGGGACGGAAGCTCCTGTTCTTGGGTCCCATCTTATGTGTCTCCTCGTCTGACTGTTCATCTGTATCCTTTTCACATCCCTTATTATATAATAAACTGGTAAACATTAAAAAAAAGGTTGTATCTTTCTCATTGGGTGATTAGGGGAATTTAAATGTGTTAATATTTATCAAGTATTTAGAAGACTACATGGTACCTATGAAGACTGTTTACATGTTTCATGCTTGTTCAATAAATAAATGAAGAAAGGGATCCTTTCATTCTCACCACCATATAGCTCACTATCCAATCACTGAACTCAGAACATGCCTTACATTTTCCTAACATCACGGCACCTGCAAAGTGCTTTTGCTACCAGGACTTCATCTTACCGTTACAACAGCTGTCCAGAGAATGAAGATGGTACCCAGGTTACAGAAGATGCCTCAGAGACCTGACAATGTGAGGATTTTCCAAGTTCACTGGGCAGATGAGTGAAGAGCAAGGACTCCAACTCAATCTTTCTGACCTTGAATCCTGAGCTCTGCATACACTCGAAATAAAAGCATGAACTTCAGGAGTTCGTAGGTGAAAGCTTGGCATTGCATCCACCATGGGACCTCAGGACAGACTTCTGTCACCATTTTGCACCGGCTCTCTGATTTCACGTGCTCTGGTGAAATTCCTCAACCCTCCATACAAAGTCAGTGACTTCTGGTTTCAAATGCTGTTGTGAACCCCCCACTGTGTGTCTCTCCTCTGTACTCAAGAAATGGAAGTTTCTCTAGTATTGACACATTCTTGATCTCTTTGTACCAAAGAAATTATAGCATTCTCTTTTTGCACATAGGACAAACAGAAGATTCAGGAGTGTGAGTGATTTATCCAAAAGTCACATGAGTTCAGTGAGTAGGGAACTACCTCAAGAGAAACAGCTTCCAGTTCATTTTATGAACCTTATATGAATTGCCCAATTTGAGTGTTCAACCCCATGGTTCCTTGTTTTTTTGTGTGCAATGAATGACCCAAATTCTAAGGAAGTTGGACTAGGGCAAGGGAGAGATAGGGAAAAGTAAAAGAAAACAAAACACATTCAGTTTCATTTGAAGGAGCGGCGAGGAGGCTGGAAGATGGAGAAGGTTTGGGGAACAGAAGAAATGAAGAGCGTTGATGTCCTTGGCAAGAACTAAAGCCAGAGTTTTCAAGTGCATAGAAAAGTGGCTGATAGCCAGCCTCGTGGAAACCCTACAGCAACCAGCAATACTTGAACTTAGAGTCAATACTGGCGTCTTAATGCTGCTTATGGTTCTAAAGTAAAGTGTCCAGTGCTCAGGATCTGAACCATTCCTCTGATGGGGAGACTGAGAAGCAAGATGTGTGAGTTCCAGAGCCCATTCTAGATGGTTAGATCCCAGGCCAATGGCCACTTGCTTGATCCTGGGTCCCTACTCTCCGAGGGGTGGGCAGGACCCCAGTCTGCCACTCGAGGAACTGACATTAAAAATTCCCACATTTCAAATGCATGCATGCTACAATTTTCTGATGATAAAATCAATACAGGTTTATTTGAAAAAAACTAGGATCTGCTGGCATATGCATATATTCTGCAATGAATCAAAAGCATTTGTAATCAGTGGTTTCATTTGGGAGGCTTGTAGATCAGAAGGAAGACTTTTGTACCTTGTTGTATTGTTTTAAATTGAGAATTAGGTTCACATGTCAGTGTGTGTGTGTGTGTGTGTGTGTGTGTGTGTACAGAAGATATCTGGAATGTGAGATTACAGACCATTTTGTCTTTTTGTTGTCATCCATCTACTTCTCTGTATTGAGAGAAAGAGAGAGAGGGAGAGGAGAAAGCTAATAATGATCTATCTTAAATAATTTGAAAACTAAAGAAAAAATTAAAATCAACAGTAATCACATCATTCAGATATGAACAATCTTATCATTGTAGTGTATACCCTTTGTGCTTAAATAATGAGGAGTATTTTATATCCAAATTCTAAAATCTGTTTCTTATGTATTCTTATTTTTTTAATTTTGTTTACCATGAATGCTCTTTCATATCTAAATATTCTTCAAAAGCATCTTAAATAGCCTTTTAATGAGTCTTTTTAATGAGTCTTTCTACAAAGTATTTTTTAAATTTTTTTATTTTATTGAAGTATAGATGATGTACAGTATTATGTAAGTTACAGGTGTACAATATATTGATTCACAATTTTTAAAGATTATACTCCATTTATGATTATTATAAAATATTGGCTAATTCCCCATGTTGTACACTACATCTTTGCAGCTTATTTAATACAAAACAATTTGTACCTCTTAATCCCCTACCCCTATCTTGCCCCTCCCCCCTGCCCTCTCCCCACTGGTAACCACTGGTTGTTCTCTGTATCTGTGAGTCTGTTTCTTTTTGGTTATATTCACTAGTTTGTTGTATTTTCTGGATTCCACATATGAGTGATGTCATACAGTGTCTGTCTTCCTCTGTCTGACCTATTTCACTAGGCATAACTGATCATTCATTGAGCATTTTCCCCTGTGCTCCTGTCTCCCACCGCTTCCGGCTTCCGCTGGGAGGACTAGTCGTTCTACGTACACAAAGCACTCAGCACCATGATAGAATGTGTAACCAAACCATGAGAGGTTTTGTCTGAGACTACATACTCAGCCACTTTCCTTCTAGATGTAACATAATTTCTTTAGCCAACCGTCTTTAGTGGAATATTTATACTGTTCCATATTTTTCACTATTAAATAATCCTGTGATGAACCTCTTCATCCATAAATCTTTACATGTCTGAATATTTCCTTCAGTGGAAACTCTTAACCAAAGAATTGTTTGATGCATAAGAATAAAAAACGTTAAGGCTCTTGGTAACATTTCCTTAAGTGAGCCACTTCTACCTCCACAACAGGGTTTGTTTGAGAGGGTAAATATTAGATCTCATTGTTCACTTACTTGTGATTTATTTTATTCCAGTGAAGAGGATTTTTCCAGTTTGTTAGCCATGTACATTTCCTGATGGTTAACACATTGTTTTATAAAACCGACCTCACTGATACAATAATAAATTTGGTGTCTTTTAGCATAGATGTGGGAGTCTCTTTAAAAATGAGCAGCAGTCTCGTCTGGAGGAATGAGTTGTTACTTTCTGGAATGTGGATCACTATAGGATTGTAACAGTGAGGGTCCCGGGAGGAAACAGATAGTACACTCAATGGAGGTAATTGAGGAGAGTTTATTAAAGGGGTATTCACAGGAGTGAGAGCCCGATTAAGGAGACCCAGAAGAGCTAGTGCAGCATCCCGGGGCTAGCATCACTGAGGAGCCTTTACCTCCCCAAGCCTACAGGGGAGGGAGCAGTTGCAGGAACCTGGGGAGAGCAGCTGTGGCTGGAGGAGAGGACCACTGGGCAGGAGCCATGCTGGAGAGAGAGGCAACCGGCCCTCAGAGAATCTGCAAGGAGGAAGTCAGGGCATCAATTATCCCGACTTCACTCCCACTTCTTCTGATCACTGTGCCTCCCACTGGCCAATCCAAGCAGAAAGCAGAGGAGGAGAAATCCCCACCAGATGGCCTGCCAGCCTCCTGGAACACAGAGCGGGCGGGGAAGGGTGGAGAGTGGATCTGGAGAGGGGCACACGGAAAACATGCAAACATCGTGTGCCGTATGCCCTTTTTGATCTTTCTGTTGCTTTACAGACCCCACCAGGACCCCACCAGAATTGAAACTCCACCATGGAAGGACCCAGGGACCCTGTCAGCCTGGCTTGCCTTGGGTTCCCGGAACTGGGAACAGCACCCGGCACATAACAGGTGTCCAGTAAATGCCTGATGAATACGGAATGTGCGAATACATGCATGCATGAATGAGCTCCAAATCAGCCCTACTAGTTCTCGAACCTTCTATCAAAGGAAGCCCCTTGTCAAAAGCTGGAGATGCTCACGCGGGGGGGAAGAGAAAACCTTATTTCTCATTCCCTGAATATTATCTAGCAACATGGACTCAACAGGCCACCTCCACCAGTTCTGGTTCTCGGGACAGGAGCATTCAGAGCCCACCCCTCCCCCAGCTTTCCTCCCCTAGGAAAGCCCACCTTAGGGATATGTTTTGGCCACTGCTGCTGGTCAGAACTCTTACAGTGACTGCCGGGGGCCCAGGGGCTGCTCTCTCTCCCACCACCTTGCCTGACAGTGGAGTGGCTCCCTCAGAGCCCCAAGGCAACTTATGGAAAACAGAGACTCCTGGAGCCCAATCCCAGGGATTTGGATGCAGTAGCATGGAGTGAGGCCTGCCCCTCAGCACATTTATGGTTTTCAAAAGACTGAAAGGTCATTCAGAGGATCAGCTCTGCTTCCAGGGTGATGTGGGGCTCTGAGTGCTAAACCTGGGAGAGTCCTGGGGGAACCAGGCCAAGTCGGTCACCCTACCTGCTGCTGTATGGGGCCCACAGGCTGCCTCTAGTGCTGTCTCTTCCTTATGGCTGGAGGTTGTGGCCTTTCCTCAGGGTAAAGCAATGACGTCTGAGAACAGCCTCAAATTCAACAGAAAAGGAAGCCATTGAGGTGTTTATTTGGAGCAGAAATGATTCTCCATACACAGCTCACAGGGGACCTGCAGAGCCATTCAGGACCAAAGCCAGAGACCACTAGACCACTTGAGCACAGCTCTGATTGGCTCTGCCTCCCCCGTGTTATCTCCCTCCTTCGGGGCTCTTGAAGGAAGGTGCCGGCTGGGAGAGGGTGGGACGTTGATTTTCAGTAGGGCAATTTTTAGGAAAGGCAAATTGCTACATTGTTCTTTGGGCAAATCCCCCATCCTTCACTGGGCAACTCCAATGGCCCCCTCAGACCACCACCAAATGCTCTGGGACAGGGGCAACCATGAAGCCCCACACAGAGACCCAAGGGAGATGGAGTAGCAATTCTACCCAGGATGAAAGAGATCAGGGAGTTACCCAAAAGCAAGTCCTCAGAGCTCACTTTTGTCCACCGGCTGACTTAGGGGTCTGTCTCCCGTCTCCTTTAAAGGATGGTAGGCAGTATCGTGTAACAATAACTGCTCACATTCACTGGGTCCCAACTCCAGGCCAGACACTGAGTCAACCACTTCATCATCAAAACAGTCCAATGAGGTGCGGGCTGTTTTTATCCCCATTTTACAGATGAAGAAACTAAGGCCCAGAGAGGTTACAACTTGCTCGAATTCACCCAGCTAGTAAGTGGGGGAGCAAATATTCAAAGCCAGGTGAGTCTAGCCACAAATCCTTCATATAACTCCATTGTAGTGCCTCATACAATGAGGCACTACAATGGACATAACACAGAGTGGACATAACACAGAGTGGACATAACACGGACCTGGGTCTCAATCCCAGTTTGCCCTCAGACTCTTCTCCGTTAAGAAAATTAATCTTTAAAAAGCCAGTGCCGTTAATACTCCCCAGGCTGTTGTAAATGTTACAGGCAATGCCTGCACTCCCCCCCACCCCACCACTGATGCTATTATCACATGACTGTAATTTGTTTGTTCTGGTCTCTGCTTACATGTGGTCAGAGGGGTCCCTGTGACCCCGACTAAAAGAGCAAAACCCCAACCCCTGCCCCACTACCCAGCCCCTCTCTAGCTCCTTACTCTACATTTCTTTCTATAGCACTTAACACCAGCTAGCCCTACAACGTGACAGAGTGCACATGCGTGTGTGTGCCTGTGTGTAAGCATGTGCGAAATTTACACGTTTAGCGATGGATTCCCACTCTATATGTTGAGCCCTGGAAGGCAGGGACCTTGACCATGTTTGCCAAAGTCTCCTCAGCACCGAGAACGGCAGCTTGACCTGTGGGAGGTGCTCACCAAATATTTGAGAATCAGTAAACAAATAATGAATGGATAGTGAACAGGGGCATAAACTGTATATACTTGGCACATACTAGTCACAACGTTTTTCCTCTACCCTCTTAACAGGTTTTGAAGTGTACAATACTGCTAATTATAGGCACAATGTTGGATAGCACATCTCTAGAATGTATTCATCTTACAGAAATGAAATTTTGTAGCCCTTTATTAGCAACTTTGCATTTCAGCCCCTGGAAAACACCATTCCAATTCTTTGCTTCTACAACTTTGACTATTTTAGATGCCTCGTATAAGTAGAATTGTGCAATCTTTTATTTTATCTGAATCCTAGGTGATTTTATAGTAAGAGGTCAGAAAAAAAATAAAAGTTTTTTTTAGAAGACTTGCCGAAAAGAACCAGCATGTAGAGGACAAAGGGAGGAGACTATTCAAGAACTTCTTTTTTAATAACAGTTACAACAACTGCGTATAAATCTGCAGTATGAGCATCTTAGCAGCCAAGGCAAAGAGGAGACCCAGATGAGACACCACAATTCTGTTATCTGCAGAAAGCAGCCTGCTGTCAGCCAGGTGTCTCAGCCAATGCTCCAGGTAAACAGGAAGGTATTATGATTCCCAGTTGGCCTCAGCAGACCTGCTTGAAAGAAATAACCCAGCATTCAACTTTTGCTCCATGTGGGCCACTCGGACCCCCACCTCTTCTTCCCCTATGTGCAATCCTATCAATCACTCCTCCTTAGGAGGAGAATGCCTGGGGTCTTCATAGTTTTCCCTTCTACAGCTGAGGTGCTGAATCGAATGAGATACGTGTGCCAGACACCGTCTGAGACGGCTGTGAGATTTCCTGGCAGGAATCACTTTACAAATGTAGCATGACTCCTCTGAAGTACCAGGACTCTGAAGGAGATATCCCTTGAGAGACCCAGGGAAGTTAAAGGCAAGAAACACCGCAACCAGGGCAACCTCCCAAAGGCAAAGGTCATCTTCCCTCGGAAACAGCAAACTCGCTCAAACCGGAAGGCTCCACGAGGCTGTACATGAATGCTGACTGATCCTCAGCTAAGCCTAGAAAATGGGAGGCAGCTGCAGTCCAGGGTGTCGGCTGCTCAGGAGCTGGGAAGGGGTCAGAGCAGAAGCTTCCATGACATGCTACTGTACTGCCTCTAGGAGGTGCCCCAGTGCAGTGGGAGGACATTTGGAATCCACTGAACTTGGATTCGAATCCACCCGTCCTACTCATTAGCCCATGTGCTTCAACAAATGACTTTATCTCTCTTTGAACAGCTTTTCCTCCATCAGCAGAGCAAGGTCGTTCTCATCTTCCCTGTGCAGTGCAGGGGTTAAGAATGCACGTCTGGGGCTTCCCT
>NW_020837986.1:6010442-6053673 GCF_003676395.1 Aethalodelphis obliquidens | reverse complement strand
AAAAAAAAAAAAAAAAAAAAAAAAGAATGCACAGCAGCAGCAGGGCAGGAATAGAGATGCAGACATAGAGAACGGATGTGTGGTCATGAGGGGGGTTGGGGGTATGAACTGGGAGATTGAGATTGACATAAATACACTACCATGTGCAAAACAGACAGCTAGTGGGAACCTGCTGTACAGCGCGGGGAGCGCAGCTCAGTGCTCTGTGGTGACCTAGATGGGTGGGATGGAGGTCCAAGACGGAGGGGATATATGTATACATATAGCTGATTCACTTCGTTGTACAGCAGAAATTAACACAACATTGTAAAGCAACTCTACCCCAATTAAAAAAAAAGAGAGAGAGAATGCAGGTCTGGAGTGGGCTGCTGGAATTGAACTTCTAGTTTACTGATGGGGTGCCCTTGGGAAGGACTTTTATGTTCTTGTCTTGATCTCCATACTATGACTCTGGTGAGAACTAGACGTGCTGAACCAGGTAAAGCCTTTAAGAAGGTGCCTGTTGTACACCAAGTGTATCATGGATGTAACTCTTTCTGTTTTCGAATGTTTGGGGCTTGCTGTGAGGCTCATGGAAGAATGTAGACAGCACAGCGCCTGACTCTTAGGGTTTGCACCCTGGAGGAAGTCAGACCCTGAGTGGAAACCCACCTGGAGGTCAGGGTCCCTGCTCCAAATCCTCAAAGGGTTCCTGGGACAGCCCGCGGAGGAAGGTCCAGGCCAAGCCTTTTCCTCGGATGCGGCAAAGAGAAGAGACCGCGCTAGAAAGGAGCCGGCCAGCGCCTGCCCCACAGGGAGTCAGAGAAACAGAAATAGGAAGCCCGGGGCTGGTATTTACAGTAACTCCTCAGCCCCTGACCACACTGTCTTGTCTGTGGTGCATTTATTTTGGGGACAAACACTGAAGTCATTGCTGCCCGAAAGTGCTCCGGGCAGGCCCGCCTCACCTCTGCTTTCCCAGGAGAGCTCTGGGGCAAGGGAATCAGACCCACAGGCAGGCCCAGAGGTGCCCCCAGTCTGGCAGACTGACCGCAGGCGGGCTCAAGCCCAGGCCCGGGATCAGACTCAGGCTCCCTATGTGGCTTCAAGAGGTGGCCCAGCAGGAAGCTCTGAGGAGGCGGTGGTAGGAGGCGCAGCCCCATTCCACCCACCCTCGCCCTGGGTCTCGCTTTCCTTTTCCTCCCAGGGCTGCCTCAGCCTGTCTTCCTGGCTCTTAGGCCTCCTCTCTTTCCATTTCTTATAACCCAGTAGGAAAAGGGGAAGTAGATTCTTCGAAGCCTCTCGCTGGCCTTGATGAGCACACTCCCAGGCCTGAGGTCCAGCCTAGACAGGCCTCTGTTAGCTGCTCCCTGGGCTGAATGGCAGACCATTCTAAAATGCCTCAATTCTGGACACCTTTGGGTAGCAACGGGCCACTGAATTTCTCCCCAGACAAGCCTAAGGCTCTACCGGTGACAAGGTTGTCCCTTCTGTGCCCTGGCCAGAGCCTCCCCTTCCTGCCTTGGCATACTGCAGAGATGGGACACAACCCTAACCCACATGCCTGTCCTACCCTGGTCCTTCCAGGCCAAAGGATCCTGGGTTATAGTGCTAGCTCAGCCTCATTCTCACAATGCAACCTTGGTTCTTCAATTGCAAAATGGAGAGGTTGAATAGGGAGCTAGCTTACATCTCTCTTTATCTTTAAAGAAAGCCTTCCACAGAATCCCACTTAATACCACGGGACTTTTCTAAAGGCAAGTGAGCACTATGGCAACATCTACTTGCCAGCATCCCTAACCTCCTTCCAAAATCACCTCTAAGGTATCCCTTAGGTAGAGCCACCATAGACAGTTGTGCACGTCACACACTGCACAACCTTAGGAGATGCAGTTCACATTGTAGACTAGAAAGATGGCTCTTCCTAGGTTGTTCAGGATACAACCAAACATAATGACTCCATCTTCAGAGCATCACAAAGTAGAATTTTTAAACCATTGGACTTACATCGTTACCTTGCAAGCTTGGAAAGCTGACTCTCTATCACAGTAGTATTCAGCCACTATTTCACTAACTCTTACTAACTCTTACTGAGTACCTAAGGGCTTAAACCCACTAATATTCCTTATTAGGAATATCTGTATACTTACTGAACACATTAAAAGCCATTCTAATGCCCATGATTACAGGGCATATTTGGAGAATTCTGGGTATGAACTAAGGCAGGATAAAGATGCCAAAGGTCCGGGGGTCTTCCTTGTGCCTGACAATTTATTCCAGAACATAAATACCCTCCCTGTCTGGGACTGGTCCTTTCTTAAGGCCAAGAATTATGCCTCTTGGGCATCTTTACTTCCCCAGAAGACAATGTCATTTTTCCTAAACCAAGGAGAGGAAGAAAATAGATTTATCTACCCTCTACTTGGGGCCAGAAATTACTTTCGCAGTCTGACCTGTATCATCTCATTTATTTTGACTATCACCAAAATTGTGGTTCTCACTGTCACTTTTGAAAACAAGAAATGTGTGGCTAAAAGCATTCAAGCATATTGCCCAAAATGACAAAATGCTTAGGAAGCAAACCCATGGGGTAGAACTTGTATCTGTGTAAGCCCAAAGTCTGTACTTGCTCCCATGAGATGGAATTCCACCTGTGTGCTGGGAGTCAGAATCCCCTGGGGATTTTATTAAAACATGTGTTCCTATCTGAATTTCTCAAGGGGAGTCCCAGAAATTTCTATTTAATTCCCCGGGGGGGATTCTGACACACAACCTGGTTTGGAGACTGTTTCGGAAGGTAGATTGGCAGTAAAAATAAACTCACTCAGCCTACCTTCCATACGTTTGTTCATGCATTCTCCCCTGCCTAGAGGGAGGTCTTCTGTCTTTCATCCTCCAGGGTCCAATTCTAATTCAACCTTCTATAGGAAGACTTCTTGGACTTCTCATCCTCTCCTCTGTTTCCTATCACTATCTCCTTGGGCCGCCCTAATGCACTAACCACAGCACACCTCATACAGGAGATCTGCACACTTTTGCCTGTCCTAACTTCAAAACCCCTCCTGGGAAACACCTGAGTCTTGCATATGAGTCTCCATTTACCCCCATCATCACGATGGACACCAGACAGATGGACAGAGCCCTAGATGTGAATCAAAAAGCATTTACTGTATTGAGTTGGTTGGACCGTTTGATCAATACACTTCATTAGAAACTGGTTTATATGTGGTCAGCCTGTAGCCTGTTCAAACCCCTTGCTTATTGCAGGCTTCTCTGCGTTTAATGACCCAAATACCTTGACCAGAAAAACATCTCTCTCAAACTCATCCACCTGGTGAATTTCTCTAGCTGCTTCAGTCACCATCTCCTTTACAGAATCATTCCCAACCAAGGCAGCATTTATTAAACTGGCCTCTGTGAAACCTCAGCTAGGATAGTACCTCCCCCAAGTATTGTATATTTTCTTGGACCCCTTTCCCACTGAGCTACAAAGTTCCTAAACAGCATTAGCTTTTCTTCATTTTGTATTCCTGGGGCCTTAGAGCTTGGCGAGGCACAAATAGAGGCTAATACGAAGAATGAATGAATGAACCAATGCATGAAGGGGAAAATAACTTGGTACCAGGTGACACTGCTTGCTCAACAGGTAGGTCAGTCTTTCTCTGTAGATTTAGGGTCTCAGAGCATGAAAAAAGAGCAGCTGCTCACTACCCAGACTTGGGCTGCACAGACTTTCATGAGAGTCTTTTGGTAGTTCTGGGTGGAAAATGACTGTCCCTAAAACTGGTTGCCTTTCTGCCTGTCACAATTGGTCCTGCTGCCCAACACCTGGTACAAGACCGGGGACATGGTAGAGGAGTCTTATCCATTCTTCCTTCTCACCTTCCTCCTTTCTCTCTTACTTTACTTCTTCCCTCCCGTGAGATGCATCTTAGGTAGCATGCTTTTGACTACTGAAGACATTTCCTGAAGTGGACCCCAGAGTGCAACAATGACTCTCATGAAACAATTCTTCAACAGAACAAGGTCCTGGCAGGGAGGGACCAACCCTCCCCTGCCCAAGCTCCATGAGCACCAGAAAGTGACACACACTCGAGTCCCTGAGATTTCATCAGCATGTTCCAGATCCGAGTCAAAAGGGTCAATATCTGTCCCCATTTTGGCCCATAATCAGTAACAAAGGCAGCAAAGACCATGAACTTGCTTTTCTAGTACTTTTTAAGAGACCTTTAACCACAGAATTTTTATTAGCTCTTCTTCTTTTTTTTCTTCGTCATTTAACAAATGAGAAAATCCCAGCAAATGGAAGCCAGATGTGTGTTCAGGGGCTATCGAAAGCTGTGATATTTTTATCTTGTTTATTTTTATTTATTCAGTCTCCTTCACTCTCTAGTCATGGGGTTCCAGGGTTTCCTCATTATTTTGAAAGCCAAGAGATGTTGGCTTGTGGTGTGAGTTGATTCTCCACCAGACCCATAAGTCTATCACCTCTAGATGCCTCTTTGTTGGGGAAAGTAGGGAAGCATGTGAAATGAGAATCTCTGGTCCATTTTCATGGACTCAATCAAATACGCCATCTCGTACATACATTTAAGCCCTGATATATATCATAATTGTGAAACTGGCACACTTTTGTGTCTCATTAAAGTAAACGGTGTGATTAGAACAGTATAATGAACACTGTATACCTTCCTCCTCGCATGTACATACAGGGCCAGGTTTTTATGGTGTTTCAAGGCGTTTACATAATCAGACCATCCCAGTGAGGCTGGGGGCTCGTGGAGCCCACCACAAGCATTCAAGGTCATTGGCACTCAAGGTCATTGGCACTTTGGCACCGCACCCACTGGCTTGGTGTTCAGACTCAGAAAGACTCCATTCAGTGCCATCCCAGGCTAAAGGAAGAGAAAAATCAATATTCCTAAGTGGAAAAAAAGACCCAATAAGTTGCTGTAAAAGTTGCTTCCATTTCTGCCTCTGCTACTAAGTAGGCACTCCTTTGGGCAGTAAAATGGCAAAGTGGTCAGGGCACTGAGGAGGTAACCAGACCAACTCCCCTCCTGGAGCCAGCACCTGCTCTCAAGCCGCTTTGCAGCGCCAGATACTCAATTAACCTTGCCAGGCCTTGCTTCTCTGTCCATTAGTATTTATTTATTTGATTTCCTTAAGCTTGCTCTTTGTGGTTAAAAAAAAAAAAATCACCTGGGGCACAAGCAAAAGACAGTAACAATTAATTAAAATACATAAAACAGAGCTGAGATGGCCAACCGCCTTGAACTTGTAAACAGCCAGATAAGCCTTTTTAAAGTTCTATCCCCAGGGCTTCCCTTGTGGCACAGTGGTTGAGAGTCCGCCTGCCAATGCAGGGGACACGGGTTCGTGCCCCGGTCCGGGAAGATCCCACATGCCACAGAGCGGCTGGGCCTGTGAGCCATGGCCCCTGAGCCTGTGCGTCCGGAGCCTGTGCTCCACAACGGGAGAGGCCACAGGAGTGAGAGGCCAGCGTACCGCAAAAAAAAAAAAAAAGATCTATCCCCGGAAATGTCCAGAATTAGAGGAGGAGGCCAAGAACACAGCAATGAAGAGCTCACTAACATGGGGACAGAGGCTTCAGCATTCAGAGGTCTCGGAAAGTGTGAACAGCATCACCCGGCTGACAAGGCGCTCCTTGCAAAACTGATCTCAAACGTGTGGAAGGGTCTTCTCAGCTTTGGAGTCGATGTTGGAGAATCTATCATCGACGCAAGGCGCTGGCACTCCCCACATGAGTGACCCACATTCAGAGCCAAGCCAGAAAACCTGCTAGGGCTTAAAAAGAGGCAGTCAGGCTCAAAGTAAGGTTTCTCGTAAGAACTGGAACTGTCCAGCAAGGGAGCAGTGCAGTGGTGAGCTCCATCCCTGAAGGAGTTCCTGCAAAAATGGAGACCCACTCTATGTCAGGAACCATGCCAGGTATTTGCACAACAGCTCCTGGGGAACCAGATCAGGAGGGACCATGCCCAGTAGGTGAGACACAGCTCAATCTAAGGCTGATTCAGCACAAAGCTTTCTACAAGGAGACATTTTTGCAAGACTACCTCAATGAAGCCTAAAAAGATTCTCTAGTACTTTTTAAAGGACCTTAACCTCAGAATTTTTATTAGCTCTTCTTTTTTTTTTTTTTTTTTTTGTCATTTAACAAGTGAGAAAATCCCTGAAAAAGTTCCTGTATATGTCATCCTTCCCTCGGTTTCTTCCACTGACCAGTCTATCTTGAATATCATTCCCTATCAGTCCATGAACTGTGTCTTCATTCTTTACAATGGCTGCAATTATAGGCATCTATAAATGTATCGTTTTTTAAATTTAAAAACTCCCAATACGTTGAGGTCATTTACGGGGATCTGTTATCACAAACTTGGATTCAATAAATAATCCTTGTAATTCGCTGAATAAAAGTATATCTTTAGGTCATGTTTCTGGAAGTAGAATTGTTGGGTTAAAGCGGATGTACCTACTGAATGCTGATGGATCCAGGGGCTGTGCCTTTACTGAACATTCTCAGAGAACTGAATTGTCACATTGTGTCACTGAAAGCTGACTGCCAGATGTGGTTATCTGGCTACACATGACCCCTTCTTGTAGAAGCCTCGCCGGCTGCCAATTCATATAGTCATGGTGCTGCACCTCCAGATGAAACATAGACTCCTATTCTTGGAAGCCCTTGAACACATCCTGAATATTGATCCTGAGAGAGCAAAGCCCAAAGAGGGGATCTCTCTGATCTGAGGTCTGCTTTCCACATTCCCACATCTTTTTGTAAGATCTGCTTCTTTGGGTGCTTCTGCTCCATAACATTCGTTTCTTTTCTTTTATGAGGATGCAACCCTGGCCTCAACCTCTAGACAGACACGGCAGAGGACACTGCCCCAGCATCCAGACAAGATTTATACACACGGGGCTTCGTTGTTGGCATTATTCTCTCTCTAGTCACTGCTGCCTTCTAAAGAAAATGTGTCATATTTAATAAAATGACCTTGTCCTGCTGAGGACGTTGATGAGTTTGGATATATAAATATTGACCAAAAGTAGAGTTGGAGCTAAGGACAAGCAAACATTTCTGCACAATATCAGAGGAATATGGAGATTTTGAGAGCAATGCATGAAAGAGGGTATGAGGAGGAGAGATGGAGAAGGGGGGAAGGAATGAAAGAGACATCAAGATACAAAAAGGCTGGGGTTGTGTTGGCTGGGGCAGGGACCAGTGAGCCTTCTCTAGAGGTCCAGGGACCCAAGGATATTTTGACCAAGCAGGTTACCTCATGTTTACTCAGAAGCAGCTTGTGATGCTCTGATGTAAGCTCCCTCTTCGTACCCCTACTGCCAAACCATTTCTAAAGTCTACCACCCTTATAAATGCTTGGAGGACTAATGGATTCTTGGTTCTTCATTAGCAAGTTCTTTCTCTATCGCTGTAAATACAACCACAGCCTCTGACCCATCTTCTCCACCCTCAAACCCTATTTTGTTTCTCATTAATAGTGCATCTCATTAACTGACATTGTCCATTTGTTTTTTCCTTTACTCTTTGTCTCCCCACTAGAATATAAGCCTTGTAATAATAGGAATCTGGTCTACTTCCTTTGTTTCTTTGCCCTCAATGCCTAGAACTATGCCTAGCATATACTAGGTACTCAATAAATATTTGTGGAATGTACTATGTAAGCAAAGAATGACCACAGTTCATGGAAAAGAAAACATGAAAGCATTTGGACGTTGTTTAAAACTCAGCAGACTAAAAATTTAAGTGTCCCCATGTAGCTGAGAAAACATCCATTTTATAAGAACAGGGTGAAATTAAAGTCTGAGGGTTTAAATTAAGAAGAAAGCACTGGCCCTGTTATCCTCATGTTTCACAGACTAATCACATTCACAAACTTAGGTGCAGAGAAGGACAATTAATCTCACATCTTTCGGCCTCATATGACTTCCTGTCATGCACAGTGTGGGTGTGAGTCCTGGTGCAGATATCCATGAGCATCGTGAGTAATTGTGACCAAAATCCCATTACCAGGCCAAGCTTTGCACTAGGAATTGGGCGATGTCGCTGAGGTCAGCAGCTGGCTCTTGGGTCCTCTGTTCTGTGCCAGCCCAGACAATTTACACCACACCAGCGATAATACAAACTGTGCTCTCACATTCTCTTCAACTGCAGAAGTGGAGAACGTGTCATGGTTTGGAGAGGGAAGGAATAGACCAGTGAGTTTAACCCAAGAGTTCCCTGCATTTCCACCATCAAACTATTCCCTTTTCACTCATCCTGACCTGTTCGCCATTCTCCCCTGTGGATTCAGAACAACCATTTCAGCAAAGTAAGAAGATGTCATTAGCCAGGTACGGGGCTCATTGGCTCCACCCACACAGAAGGGCAGGGAGGCCAAAGGCAGCCTCTGGACATCAGCTGTGGCCAGGGTCATGCTCAGGCAACCAAAACGATGAGAATTCAGGGCAACAGAGTCTCTGGCCCAAGTAATCCAGGGCCACATGAAGAGAAGCAATGAGCTGAACAACTGTTTCATGGCACAAGACAGTGTAGACAAGTGATCTAAACTACTCAGAATACCTGTCTACACAACCTCAACTTACATGAGGGTTGTTCTCTCCTAGGCTTCAATGAGATCGTGGCAATAATAGTGTCCGTGGAAAAAATATCATAAACACCCATCCCAGTGTGTAAGTGGTCTCCTTAGAAGGATGATAATAAAGTCATGTTTGCATTCCTCGACAGCATGCACCAGTGTAACAGCCTGGCATTGTTTTTGAGACTGAATTTGACACTTGTCTGTTCAAATAAATTAACACTGTCATTTTTTGACCGTCTTTTTTGGCAGAAATAAACCGGTTGCCTTGCCAATTTGTGAGTTGACCTACAAGATCTCTTCTGAAAAATAAAATAAAAGCTATGCAAAGTACTTCATTATATTTTAACGCCAAAGTGAAAGCAGTTTTTTCTTTTTCCTCTTCTATCTCTTCATCTAAAAATCCCTTGTTCTATCGCACTCCGTGTAACACAAATGTGATCGCAGTCATAGGAGGAGGCAGAAAGGAAGAGGAAAATGGGCAGGGGGCGTGTAGGAGATGGACATTACAATTTATCAAGGGAAGAGAATGACACCTCATTTTCTATATTAAGAAGTACCGGAAATAAATCAATCAACCATTCACTTAGTTATTCTCTCTGAGCATCCAACAGCTGGTATGATAACATAATGTGTGCCTTTCCATATTTCCATACTACTTTTTTTATGAATATAGTTGAAATGAACTTAATAGCCATTTAAAAAACAGAAAAAACACAGGGCTTCCCTGGTGGCGCAGTGGTTGAGAGTGCACCTGCCGATGCAGGGGACACGGGTTCGTGCCCCGGTCCGGGAAGATCCCACATGCCGCGGAGCCGCTGGGCCCGTGAGCCATGGCCGCTGAGCCTGCACGTCCGGAGCCTGTGCTCCGCAACGGGAGAGGCCACAACAGTGAGAGGCCCGCGTACCGAAAACAGTTGGGAGTAACAAGTTTGACTACTTTCTCCTAATTTTTCTGTTAAGCTCTATTATTTTATGCTTCTTGATTGAGGTTTAGTCTATAAACAGTTAAATATACAGTGCAATGAATTTTATGTACAAACTCATGTAACACCCACCCAGGTCAAGATACAGAACATTTCCAAAGCTGCAGAAAGTTTTCTCACGCTCCTTCCAGGCAATGTCTACCTCTTACCCCAGAGGTAAACGCGATGTGACTGCCTTCATATTTGTTTAATTTTCCTCATTCTTGAAATTCATCTAACTGGAATCATGCATTATGTTCTCTTTTGTGTCCATCTTCTTTAGCTCAGGAGGGCACTTTTGAGATTCACCCATTGTTGCATTTATCATGAGTTTATTATTTTTAATTCAGTGTAGTAGTCTATAATATGAACATACCACAATGTGTTTATCCAGTTTCCTACTGGTGAGCATCTGGGTGGCTTCCAGGTCTTGACTATTATGAAACAACTGCTAGGAACTTTCTTGGACGAGTCTCTTGGACATATGTACTCATTTCTCTTGGGAATGACATTGCTGGGGCGTAAGGGAGGCACATATTTAACTTTATTAGAAACTACCCAGTAGTGTTCCAAGGTGGTTATACCAGGCTCCTATTTTCTTTTTAAATGATTGAGTCTTTAAATACAACCTGCACCCCCGTTTTCTGATCCCTCCTCTCCCACGAGTAGTTTGTTCATGAACATGTAGACATTTGAGGGGTATCGTGAGAGGTTGCAGTCTCTGGAATCAGATAAACCTCAAAACCCTGTTCATTATTAGTTTACAGACTTCAAGTCAGATATTATTTTTAATCATATCAAGTCTCAGCATTACTTTGTAAAATAGCTACAGGATATCTACTTAACTCTATAGGTTCATTGTAAGGATGCAGTGAGCTGATACACGCGGAAATATCTAGCACAAGTTCAGACACAGGGCAAGCACTGGACAAAAGCTAAGTTCCCCCTCTCCCTGCCTTCCTTGACAAGCACCTTCCCCCCTCTAGTAGGTTTTTGGATCTTACAGTTTGTCTCTCTTTATCTCTCTTCTAAGCTTCAGGGGTTGAGGAGGAAGGAGTTCTAGAAGAGACAGACCTTGCAAGATGGAAGGTCAAGGGGCCGGATGCCGACGAGAATCTGTCTTCCAGCAGCAGAAAAGAAAAGCTCTATTTACAGTAGGACCCAGATGGAACTGATTTGTTCAGAGCCATCTTATTCCTGAGTGTGATATTTGTCCACATCATAAAACCACAGGCTACAATGTGTCTGACATTATACCAAGTGATATAACCCCTCCTAATGATATTATAATAAATCCCAAATGAGGCAGCCATCACTGGGCAGCTCTTTCAAAGTGTTCCTGAAATAGTTTTTACAGAACAAGGGATCTGTGTGCCAAATGCAGACACTCACATGAGGCTGGAGGAGTTAGGTCAGGCTTACACATGAACACAACTCTGGCTTAGTCCTTGGCTGGGAATGTTTTCTTTTTATATTAACCTGTTGGCTTTTATGAAAATCAAAATGCCTCTTCTTTTATTTTTTTTCTTCTTTTATCTTTATGAAAGATGAAATTGAACATTTTCTAAATGCAATAAAATATCCCCCAGGGTGCTTTTTTATTATTATCCTTTAAATCAGCAGTTTCTGTGCCTCTTCATTAGTGAAAGCCAACGACCTTTCATCTTGGCCTCACCTCCCTCAGTGCTCAAAGAAAGCTGACCACATTTCCTGCTGTCCTGGTGGTGGAATCTTGTTTTGCTCTGTTTTTCTGCTAACATACATAGGTATGCTTCCGAAGTACCGCGTGGTCTGCTTCCACAAGCCTGAGGAGCTTGCTGACTCAGGAACCATTGAGTGTCTTCTAGGACAAATGTGCAGCCCTTTCTGCCCTTAATGGTAAGAACCACAGGAAATCATGTGTTTCCACTAATGGGGTTGGAGGCACCATCCTGCTGGCTTGTGGTCTTGGAATTCGGAGGGCTGGAGCAAGAAGGAATAGCTGTTCCCCTCATTCTCACAAACACCAACCCTACACCACCACCATAACCAGGAACACCACTTCCATGACCAAGTTCACAGCACACCGTGTTACTCTCACTCTCGTCATTTCCCTGCCCATCTTCCCCACCATCATTATCCTTCTGGCCATCCCCACTGCAGTGGGTCATCTATTCTTTGGATCTTCCCATCACACCTCTTTCTTCTCTCTTTCCCATCCCATGTGTTTCCATCACTGGTCCAATATTTGGGCCCAAGGCTCAAGTATATTTGTTTTACAGATACTGAGAAAGTTGGCTGTTGTCTTTATTCTCTCACTGGGATCACATAGACGTACCGAGTAAACCTAAAACTGCTAGAGATCACTTACTGCCATCGTTAAGGTAAAGGGACCTTACTTAAAATGAAATACACACAGAAGGCAGCAGATCATAAAGACAGAAAGAAGCCCTGATAAAATTAGACCCCTCGGGTCTAGCCATGCCTGTATTTTCAGCTACTTATGTCAAAATGTTACCTGGTGTGCTTAAACTAGTTAGAGTTAAGTTTCTTTCAACTTGAAAATGAAAGAATTCTGACCAAAATAACCATCCTTGTCACCTGGTCTATATTATCCTTCCCTACCCCAAGCATACTTGAGGTTGGCATTCCATATCTGAGTTTCCGCTGGTAAGCCAGAGCCTGGGGTTGAGATTCCCAGAGCTGACTATGGTCTTTTACCCAAGGTAGCCCAAAGAGAGTGAAATAAGATGAAGTCAGATTCCTTAAGGAAAAGCAGTCACTTCATACCAAAAAGATTAAATGCAAACGCCTAGAAGAATTAGGATAAGACCAAGTTTGCAACAAGGGCAAATGATCTGAGAACATTTTTTCCAGCACTAATGGAGTGCGGTAAGTTTTCTTTATGGGCCAGCATTTTTGGTGGTAGAGATTGGAGGCTGACTTTAAAAATACAAATCAAGATGGGAGACACAGCCCTCACCAACATCACGATCCACCAAGTGTCAAGGGCATGATGGTGACCATGAAGCATTTCATCTTTTCTTAAGGTTTTTAGTTCCAGAGTTACAAAAAGGGCCTCTGCTTTCTGTATTTCTACCTCCAAAAAGGTAGAAATACAGAAAGACAAATTTAGCATATAAACACCTAAGAGCAATAAAAGGCTATTTGTCCTAGAAACAGTGACTAAGATAGGAGGAATACAGGAGTCTGACTACAGCAGAAACGCAAAGAAGGATGTGTATTCTCCTTGGGTGATCTGAGACACACAGAGGTGCCATTCACATCAGTCACCTCCAGGCACTGCCCCAAATCACTTCCACCACCATTCTCATCACTTCTACCACCCCTAGCATGAGATAGCCCAGGATCAAGGACTCAGAGAATGATAATTCCTTTCCCACAACTGGTAATGCTTGCTAATAATATGTGTTCTCTTTCTGATTTTAAAAGTAACGCATGTCTATTATTTATTTGTTAAACACTCTTGGCTACAAATAACAGAAATCATCTGAAGCCAGCTTAAGTTTAAAGGGGCCTGTGATAGAAGGCCATATGGGGTCACCCAGAGCCCAGAGTACAGGCTCCAGCCAGGTCTCAGAACAAGGAACGAGACAGTCCTCCTCTCTGCTTCTCGGAGTCCTTTCTGCAGTTTTCTCCTAGCAGTTCCCAGAAGATCAGGAGCCTGGGAAGAAAAAACAATGGAAATCAATGATCTCGTGGAAGATTTAAGAAATGTACCAGAGGAAACAAAATGTTACTCTAAAATAACATCTACCTTCAAAAGATGCCTGATCCTGTTATTTAATTTTCTTCTGGGTGTCACTAAGGGAAGACAGTACAGTACGTAAGGTTAGTACTACATGACTTTGGACTAGCTTCCCATCTGCGAAAATAAAAAGAAATGATGCCCTCTTCAGAGCAATGCTCCATGAATGTTGACTATTATAATTACAAAAGAAGTAGATGACCAATTCTTTTGGCTAAAACCACCCTGATGGGTTGTGAACAGTCACAGAAAAGGCAAGAGCCAACTTCCAGATTAAGAACCAGAGATTGCAGAATCACTCACATTAACAGTGAGAAGACTTCCACATTTCCCAGGACAAACTGCGGCGGGAGAAAGGGAGAAAAGGGAATGTAATTTGGTAAGAGAATGGGGCTTAACATGGCATGGTATTGAAGAACAGGAATGCCTAATGCAAGGGTTCTCAACCCAGGGCCCGTGGATCCCAAATGGTCCACAGAAAGAATTCAGAAGTTCCTTGAACTGAGTTGGGGAGAGGATTACATCGTTGTTTTCACCAGTCTCTAACTGAAAACTAGCATTTTTGTCTACTACAAATGTAGACAACTCATAACAATAGTATTAACAGTTTTTATAGCTTTGTAATCAATGGATCAATCCCTAGTTTCATACCATTTTATAGCTGTTGTATATATCTCAAAATATCACTTACACTTATCACTATTTTGTCATATAGGCTACTTTCTAAACTTTATTTCATATCCTCAAACATGACATTAATGATTATGTAATGTTCCATCATATGGAAATGCTGTCATTAATTCCTCTAATACTTGACATTTAGATTGCGTCTAGTTTTCATTTACAAATAATGCTATACGTAAAGCCTTGCACATAATTTTTGTGTATGTGTCACTCTGAATGTTTCCTTAGGATAAATTCCAAGGTACAGAAAAACTAAATCAAAGTCCATTCACATTTTACCACTCATGAAATACATTGCCAAGTTATTTTTTTTATCATACCGTTAATAGGCCCATCAGATATGTATAAGAGAATCTAACTTGCTGTATCCTTATCAGCACTGGGTATCACCCTTTTTTTTTCTTTCCATAATCTGTATTTTTTATAGCATATTGTTTGCAAAGTTGTCTGCAGCAGCTCCTCCCATCCCTCATGCATCCCACTTTTTAATGTGACTTTGCAGCCCCTTCCTTAAAGAAGAATGAGTTTATCATTTTAAAATGTGTATTAAATTTTAGGGAAGAATAACAAAATGGACTCTTATTCCACCATCCCAACACAGAGGAGACCACTGTTAACAGTTTGATTTATTTTGTTTCCATCTCTTTTATTTCAGTATGCATGTACTATTTTAATATCACAACTATAAACTAATCTTGTTTTTAAAGATTGTTGTCAAAATTCTCAAAGGTAACACCAGCAAATCTAATTTGTTGAAGTGTAAAAGGCATAGTTATTTATAACTGTAATAAAGAGATTATTTAATAGTAGGGACTATGTTACAAATATATGTATCAGATCAATTAAAATGCGATCATCTTTATAAATATGAGAAATTGGTAAATTTGATGCCCAATCCTCTAAAAAAATTAATGAATATAAAGAGCAAGAATATCCAAGCCTAATTTAGCAAGATTGAAATATCTGTCTCAAATATGATAGTCAATTTTACACTTTGGCAATATATAAGCAACATTGTTATTAAAAATAAGAACAAGACAAGAATATTCCCTATAATACCACCACGAATAATCGCTCTGGAAATTCTAGTCCGTGCAATAAGACAAGAAAAAAATTAAGGTGAAACAATTAAAACAGAGAAAACCAAATTATGGATGTTTGCTCATGATATGATTGCCTACCTCAAACCCCAAGATAATCAGCTAAAAGTGCATTGTATTAATTTAAAGGCTGAGTAAGGGACCTTCCTATGTAATAAATATATATTTTCCAATCTCACAATAATAACATATTTAAAAATTTATTGAAAATCTACCAGTTTTACAACTATGAAAATATGGCTCTCCTATGTCTATTTTAAAACATAAAACATCTAGTAATAACCTATCAATAAATGTGAAGGGCATTTATTAACAACTATAACACTTTCTACAAGATATGAAAGAAAATAATATAATAGAAAAACACTATCTTACTACATGGTAATGTGAATAGTCTTTTCATTATTTTTGTCCCATTAAATAATCTTCCTTTATGTTCCTTAGACATAGGCATGCAATTCCAACCCAGGAAAGCTGTGGAGACAGAACCACAGCCCCAGTGGGTCCTACAGCAGAGGATCAAGCCAAAGAAGCTTATTCTCAAGCTTTAAGCTTTAATGTTGTTTGCCCTATTAGGTTTTGGACTTACCTGGGATCTGTTGTTCCTTTTTTCCTTCCTATTTCTCCCCCTTTGGAATGGGAATATCTATCCTATACATGTCACACTACTGTATTTTGGAAGCACGTGACTTGTTTGGTTTCACAGGTTCATAGCCAGAGAACAGTTTGCTTCCGGATGAATCATACCTGGAGTGTCACACATATCTAATTTAGATTATATTTAGATGAGACTTTGGAATTTTAGACTTTAGATTTGGTGCTGGAATAACTTAAGACTATGCAGGCAGTTGGGTTGTATTTTGCCTGTGAAAAGGACATGACTTTTGGAGGGCCAGGAATGGAATACTATGGACTGAATGTTTGTGTCCCCCAAAAGTCATACATTGAAACCTAATCCCCAGTGGTATTTGGAGGTGGGACCTTTGAGAGGTGATTAAGTCATGAGGGCAGAACCTTCATGAATGGAATTACTGTCCTTATGAAAGACACCCTAGAGAGCTCTCTTGTTCCTTCTGCCATGTGAAGACACAGTGAGAAGATGGCCATCTGTGAATAAGGAGACAGGCCCTCACCAGATACTGAATCTGCTGGTATATTGGTCATAGTCTTACCAATCTCCAGGACCATGAGAAATAAATTTCTGTAGTTTGTAAGCCACTCAGTCTATGGTATTTTATTATAGTAGCCTGAATGGACTGAGACGGAGACATACTCCTCTTACCTCCATCATGTAGTAACAATCCAATTTCTCTTTCACATTTAGAATCAATCACCCAGCCAGCACAGAAACTCCCTTTCTTGCTGGTTCGCTGGCATGAGTCCAAGGAGACCAGGAAGCAGGTTCATTTTCGATCTAGTTGACCCACTGCTCTATCCCCTGGAGGAAGCACTTCTTCCTTGGGCTCTAAATCTTCTAGACCAAGGGAGCTTCCAGTCACTGGGGCAGGCTGCAAGACATTTGCTCTGGAATCATTATGATAGTAGTAAGAAGAGCTCATTCCCAGACCAGTGAATCTCGGCTATGGAGAAAACCAGTACCATTTTCTGTTCACTGATGTAGCATAGTTACTGCCTCCTGGAGGATGTTGCTCCAGCCCCACAAATTGCTACCATGCAGCTAGTGCCATAGAGTCTTCAAAAGGCTTATTCCAGAATTCTATCAAGCCAACTGCTTGAAGGAGATGGAGAACATTGCGAGGCCAGTGAACTTAATAGGCATGAACCCATTGTTGATCTTCATTGGCTCTCAGATGTGTTCCTTGGTCAGAGGTGATGCTGTGTGGAACACTGTGGTGGTGAATAAGGCCTTCTGTGAATCCATGGTGGTTTTGGCAGAAGTGCTGCCAGCAGGGAAGACAGATCCATATCTGGGGTAAGTGTCTATTCAAATGAGAACAAAGAACTGCCCCTTCTATGATAGAAACGATTCAATGTAATCACTGCCACCAGGCTGGTCCCTTGGGGAATTGTACCACATTAGGGCCTCACAGTTGGTCACTCCTATGAGCAGGTAAAGTTCCAAGCAGTTGCTTTAACCAGATCAGCCTTGGTGGGTGAGAATCCATATTGCTGAGTCCATGAAAAACCTCCATCCCTGTCACTACGGCCATTTCGTTGATGAGATACGGACCTGCAGGTGGCAGAGGGGGCTCCAGAAGACTCCGGGGTTACATCTTATTGTGCCGTGAGCGTAAGAGCAAAGCATGAAGTAGGGAGCAAAGCTAATAGGAGGTTCTAGGTACCTTCCTGTAAACATCTTAGCCATAGACATCACTGCCACAAGCATTTTTGCTGCACACGTTTTCACCACATAGCTAATTGGCCATAAGGCAATTTAGCTGTAAAAGATAAAATAATGAAAAATTTAAAAAGGGACATTAAAAAGGATGTAATGAAACATGAGAAATGAATAACAAAATTTAAAAGACTTTATTGCAAAATACAAAACATTTGAATGAATTTAAAATGTGTGTAGATTCATGGCAAGACTGCACAAACAACTGATTTTATTTTGTGGGTTTTACCGAAGCACTTGTCTTCCAAGTCTTTCATTCATAGTATTTTATACATTTTCTGCTTGCTGATTCATCTTCTTTTTCAGCACCACACTTTTTCTCTTTCATCAGAATTTCTTCCTTCATTAAGAGAGGTATCAATCTCCAAACACTAGTATGCATGTTTGTAATTGAGCTTTCTATTGCGTTGAGAAAACCGCTACACCACTGTGTGTTCTTGACATATTATCACATGTCCGCTGATAGACGTTCCAAAGTTCTGTGGGAAATGTGGGTTCAACTCTGCACCTTCTAGGCTCTTGGCAAAGATGCCTATGGCAAAAATACATGCTAACAGGGATCAGGGCGAAGCAGGACTTCAGGAAACAGACTGCAGTGCCAGAGCTTATAGCTGTTGCATGGGTAGGTCAAAAGAGTCAGGATAACATTATCTTTCTCCCAGTGTGCTCTGGAAGCCTCTCAGATGAGCATAGAATCTGTGATGATTGGTCGTGTGCATCTGCTCGGGCACCCCACTCAGTGGGCATTCCCCAGAGGCAAGAACTTTCCCCACCCCTCTTACTGGCAGCATGATTTGGGGTTCCCATGGAGAGAAGCGGGTGCATCAGAGCTGATGGGCCTCTCCTGTGGTCCACGACCTTCTCTTCTCTGCAGCTTTCATAGACTATTGATGGCTCCGTTGTAATGGACCTCCCAGAATACCAAATCACAGCCAAGATGCGAGCTCTATAGCTCCCTCTCTTCCACCCTGGCCACGTTTTAACTTTAAAAGCCTCAGAGAATAGGCTTCCACTCCCATTGTTTTACCTTCCACTCCTCCCTTCCAGACATGGTACTGAATTAGTATTATTATTATTTATTTTTATTTATTTATTTTTTTGCGTTATGCGGGGCTCTCACTGTTGCGGCCTCTCCCGTTGCAGAGCACAGGCTCCGGACGCGCAGGCCCCGTGGCCATGGCCCACGGGCCCAGCCGCCCCACGGCACATGGGATCCTCCCGGACCGGGGCACGAACCCGCGTCCCCTGCATCGGCAGGCGGACTCCCAACCACTGCGCCACCAGGGAAGCCCTGAATTAGTATTATTTGATGGCACAAAATAAGGAAGTGCTGAGTGAGAAACCCTCCTGTCCCCTCCCATCCCTGACCCCAGCCTTCACTTCCCTTTTTTCTGCCTTCACCCTTTTCTATGAGATCTCATGGGAAGGGACCATGCAGCCTTAGGACTCTTAACACACATCCCATTGGCCCCCTGGAACCTCACCGCCCTCCAACCCCTTCCTTAAAATCAGGAGAACAGTAGGTAATATTTGGGCAATAAACAGTAAACAAACTTTATCAGAGGTCAGAGAGCTGGATTCGTAGCCCAGGCTCTACCATTTACCAGCAGTGAAACTCTACTTTGACATCTCTGCTTCCCAGTTCGTAAAGTGGAAATGAGAACAGCCCCCTGGAAGAGCTTTGTAAGGGGTAAAGATTTACCAGCTTGTAAGTAATGGAATTATTTTTTAAGGAGGGGCAGATGACAGTGCATCCAAGTTACAGCAAGGCCAGGAGAGGTGATGGGCTGCCCTGGCTGTAGAAGGTGGCAGACAGCCTGGCCTCAGCCACCCTCTCTGGAGGGTCAACACCAGAGTTCTTAAAGCTTTAAGTTCCATCAGGTTTCTGGGTAAAAAGTGTTTGTCCTTGGAACTGCTCCTTATTTCTTCAAGGTTATTATTTCCAAGGTGGCTTTCTTTTAAGAAAGAGTAAACTATGGTCTCTACCCTAAGACCCAAGTCATAATCATAAAGGACCTTCATTCCCTAAGTTTGACCAAAGCCACCCACATCAGAAGGAGCCAGAACATTTTTGTAAATGCAGATTCCCAGGACCTGGCTTTGAGCATCACTTAATTTCTCTTATCTTCCACGTCGAGAAAAACAGGCTTAATAGTAGTCCTTGCCTAAAACCTCGGTAAAAGGTGGAAAAGTGAATAGGTCCTTGCCTAAAACCTCGGTAGGTGGAAAAGTGAATAGGTAAAAAGATGAATGGCTTGCAAGGCAAGGGGTATGATTTGCAACTGGAGAAAATGACCTCTAATGTCCCCTTCACATCAGACCCCGAGGATATCTTGGGTCTCAAACAACCAACAAAGTGGTCCCCATTCCTGTCCACAGTGCATCCCAGCCAAATCACAGAAAGTGGACCCCTTGGCCAGGCCCCCAGCCGAGGCTGGAGCTGTTAAGGAATAAGAATGTGTGTATTTATTGAGGAAAATAAAAATGTGCACCCGGCATTGCACAGAGGCGATTTACGAGGTTTTATGCAAGTGTCACCAAAGGGTCCACACAGTCACTGCCAGTGTCAGGTCTGCGGACACCTGGGAGCTTAGGCAATAAAACTCCCTGCTGGAGACGGTGAGTGGGACATGCTTTGCGGGGGAAGTTGGAGCCACGTGATGCAGGTGCCTGTACCTGTGGGGTGTGTGGGAGTGTGTGGATGGGTGAAAGGTAATGTGCACACACGGTGGGTGTGCAGGAGAGCATGCATGTGTGTGGGTGTCACGAGAGTGTGTGGTGTGGGTCACCCAGGAGGCTGAGCCACAGTGCAGAAGGGCACCCATTACTCAAGCTCTCTTCAGAGGACCACAGAGTCCTGGCTGCTCCCAGGAAGGGGTGAGTCATCACCTACTGCTGAGACTGAAGACCATGGGGCTGTCAAGCAAAGCGGATTCTCAGGGGCAAACATCTCTGGGCTGAGCATTCAAGGATGGGTAGAGTCTGGCCAATGGCAGGAAGAGTGTGGTCCTGACTTGCGCACTTCCTCCAATGGGTCTAAACCCCCCATGGGTGCTACAGCCTATGTGTTCCAGGTCTCTGAAACTTCTGGAAGTTCCATGAACCAGTCTCATGCCTTGTTGCTCTCCATCATCTGTCCAGCCCTCCTGCCAAGCCCAGCAGAGCCTGGATGTATTCACTGTCTCACTACTACGGGAGAAGGTTCAAGGAAGTAAGGTGTGTTATTCAAGAGGAAGAGAAGCAAGGGAAGGGAGAGAAGGAAAAAGAGAGGAAGAAAGACTTTCATGTCAAGGCCTGGACCAACCAGTATCCATCTTCCTAAAAATGGTCTTAAGATCCCAAAGCAAGTAGATCCCTGCAGAGCATGCAAGAAAGAGGGGCGCCCACTTCCTCTCTCCCTTTCATTCCGCTGCAGCAATGAGAAAATCATGAGTTTTGCAAGATCCTTTCATCGCCTGGGGCAAGCCAGCATCACATGCATCTCTCAGCACGTGAGAAAGGTCACTTCCCTGCAAAACAGGGAGGAGCTCTGGGCAAGTGTCGTTTGGGAAACGAAACCAGACCCTTCAGTTTACAGCCCCTGGTGCACCAAGATGATTGGCTCAGCTTGGAGTTTGAGGTTAGGGTCCAGGAGTGTACGAATCCCTACCTTGTGCTACATCCTCACCTGGGTACTTCCACACACCACACCGAGTCCTCAGCCAAACTCTGAAAGGGGAAATTAGCATAACATTGACATGGGATCAGACTTTGAGGATCCAAAAGGCTGTGATATTTGCTCAAAGACATAAAGATGGCAAACGGCAGAGCCATCTTCCACTGGGAACGAGAGACTCTTTCCTCTTTTTCCCCCAGCCCTGACCGCTTCCCTCTCTCGAGGCCTTTAAACCATGACACTTGCAATCCTTTTGCTTGTCTCCTCTCCTCCCTCCCACCAGATTGGGAGCTTCTGTGATCAGGGACCAGTTCTGCCCTCCCCACCCCTAGAGACCAGCACAGGCTGGCATGGGACGAGGGTGCTCAAGGAACAGCTTACAGAGGAAGAAGGAAAGATGGAGATATCGGGTCAGCTCCCTTTCTAACTAGCATCACCACTTCTGACTTCAGGAGATAACTAAGCCTCCCTGAGGGCCAGGAGGAAAATGCAAGGGCCAACATCTCTGTAACCTGAGACTTCTGGTTGCTGACACCCACCCCCAGTCTTCCCCCCACCCCCCAACCCCAACTGATGCCCAAAGCATCTCCTAATGGGCAGGGACTCTGACTGCCAAAGGGATCAATTTCAGGCTCCTGACCCCTAACCTCAGCCAGAGAAAGCCCCTGTCCTAGTAAAACATCCATGTCTTCAGTCATTATGTGATCTGGACAAGGTGGGTCTGTTCATCTCTGTACCTGCCCCCAGGGACTAGTGCCCTGTCTTATCACACTGTGGACTCTCAGGGAATGAAGGCTCCATGACCCGTGATGTCTGCAAGTGGCCCATAAAACTGTCATTGAACAGACATGCTTAGAGTTCGTGGAGGGAGGTGGGTGAGAACCAGGGCTGGTTCAAGTTCCAGTGCAAAGGGTCCAGGCTGCAGTCACTGGAACAATCAGGAGAAGCAGATCTAACGGAGGATCACAGTTATTTGATGTTACTGACCTCCGGTCTTCCCCAAAGCTCAGGTTTTTAAAATTGGAAGCTCTCGGTGGAAGATCTTAACTGTGAGCAAATATGATTAAAGTTACAAACTCTGTGAACTGCAGTATGCTAGATCAGTGCTTCCAAATTTTTTATGTGCAGACGAACCACCTGGGGATGTTGTTAACCTGCAGATTCTGACTTGGTAGGTCTGAGGTGAGCCCTGAGATACTGCCTTTCCAAGCAACTCCTGGGTGAGGCTGCCAATCCACAGATCACACCCGGAATACCGAGGGGCCCAAGCTCGAGGTGCCTGGTGCTGGCTACATGTAATATTCCTCCCCTTCTATGTTTCAACACTCAGAAGGAGGCCCAGTACCTGTGAGGGAAGACCCAAGACCCTGTGATGCAAGTTCTTTCCCAGCCAGGACCCCACTGCACCCCGTCCACCCCAACTGGTCGGCTGCACCCCAGGCTTCTCAAGCTTAATACCACACATCTGTCCTTACAGCTGCTGGTCCCCCTGCCTCAAATGCCATCTCCTCTGAGGCTTTAGAAACTCCTACTCATCCTTCGTCCCTCTCTCTCTAGCACCTACTCTACTTCTGCTACTTGCTACTGGTATAAACTGAAGCAAGGTACTTCACCTCTCTGAGCCTCGGTTTTCTCATCTGTAAAATGGGGATAGTAATGATGTCCACCTCACAGGAGGGTTTTCCAAGTATTAAATGAGATGATACACATAAAATGCTTAGCAAGCTTCCCGAGACAGACTAGGTCATCGAGAAATAAATAAATCTTCCAAATTGAATGTCGCTTCCTCTGGGAAATCTTCCTGGATTTTTCCATTTATCTGTTTATTTGTTTTTTGTTTGGGGGGTAAAAACCATAATACTTGGTTTTTACTTCTCTGATTGCCCCTATCACACAGCACTGCAATGACCTATTGACTGGACTATCTTGCCTAATAAGTCGTAAGCATCTGGAGGCCAGGACAATGTTTTACCCATCTCTGCTTTTCCAGAAACTAGCACAGAGTCAAGCACGGAGTGAACGGTCAGAGGGGTGCCAAGTGGCAACACCCAGTAATATTCAGGGGTGCTCTGTGTCTGAAGGTGGCATATCTCACAGAAGCAGTACGGTTAACTGAAAGATCCAGGAAAACAGAAGCTCTGTTTAAATGGGTTTTCCAGATAACTGAAGATTTCACATCCGCAAAACATCACCCTTTATTTCTAAGCAACTTTTCAAGATTTTCCTAAATGTGTCTCTTACTTCAACAGAACACAGTTGTCCTAATAGAACCTTCCCAAGATGACTTGGGAACATCATGAAAACATTAATTACTGTCCCCAGGGTTAGGGTGGCTATACACCTGATTTGTCCAGGGCAGTTCTGTTTTGCACTCATTACCTGGTATCATTATTCAAGGTATCCCTTTTCATTCTGCTAGTGTCCCCTAGTTTGGACAAGAGATTATTAGGTCACCCTAACCATGGATAGATTTACTGGATCAAAGTGATGGTCCAAGGGACCCCTAAAATGAATATTAATATTTGCTGTGGGGTTTTTCAAATATGGCCCCCAAACCCTTTGACCCTTCTCCCATTGAGAGATGAGGTGTCTGCCCCCTTCCTTGAATCTAGGCAGGTTTAGGATACCCAGACCAATAGCACATGGCAGCAGTGGCCTTGTGCTGTTTCCAGGCCTGGGCCTTAAGAAATTGACCCATCTCCCCTCCCGTCTCTTAGGATGCTATAACTCTTAGAACCCAGCCACCATGCTGTGAGGAAGCCCAAGACACGCTGTGGAGAGGCTCCTGTGGAGAGAAACCAAGAGCCAGAACCAACCTGCCAGCAGGGTGTGAGTCATCTTGGAAGCAGATCCTCAGCCCCGCTCGAGCCACCTAGCTAGCGCTGTACAGAGAACAGCTGTTCCTTCCAAACCCTGCTCAAATTGTAGGTTTGGCAGCAAAGTAAATGATTGTTGTTGTTTTCAGTTACCTTTCGTGGGGTATCTTTATGTAATGATGGATAATCAGAGCGTTTGCCCCAAAAAAGAAAATCCTGCTGGAGCATTCAGTTTTTGGAATTCTGGAATTTGTTAAGGATCTGTCTCCGGCCTTCTCCCTCAAGGTCAGACTGACTTTGTCACTTCCAGGAGAGCACACCAGGAAAACAGTTTTGAAGATAGAATCTCTGGGTTCTAGTCTCCATGAAACCTCCAGGAAATTATTTGTCCTCTGTGAGCCTCAGTTTCATTATCTGTAAAATGCAGAAAATGAGACTTAACGTCATCATGTCGCAATAACGAATATAAAGCAGAAATTGGCAACATTATTTGTGAGAGGCCAATAGTGAACATTTCAGGCCTTGAGGACCATACAGTTTCTGTCACTACTATTCAATTCTGCCACGGCAGCAAGGAAGTAGACACATAAACAAATTGACATGGCTCTGTTCCAATAAAACCTCTTTTACAAAAACAGGATTTGGCCTGTGGGTCATGGACTATAGACCCCCTGCTGCAAAGGATTGGGAAAGTTCCTGGCATAAATGCTTGCTATTAGCATAAGTATTATTATTATTGATATAAATACAACTTTCCTTAGGCAGAAAATTTTCTTAGGGATTTCACCAGCTTCATAACCACAGAGTTCACCAAAAAAATGTTCACCCTGAGATAATTAGCAGCGAACCTAGTAACAAGATGAGTCACCCTAAAGGGGTGACATGGAGAAGTTTCATAAATTGCACTATCATCTTCCTTCTCATAAGTCTTGACCAAGTCATCTTACTTCTTGAATCAAAGTAGTTCATCTGTACAATGAACATACGCATTGCAACCCTTTCTGGGCAAAACTGGTATTTCAGATCCAGAGTTAAGAAATTTTCTCATGTGTCCATCCTTCTTTCAGATGAGAGCCCCTGGGCAGGAATTTTGGAGGCGTTCAGCTTTAGGTTTAAAAAAAGGAAGCAGATAAGGGAGAAGGAGAGGGAGGACGAGGGAAGAGTCTGGAGGAAATGTGCCCCGGATAAATTTAATCTCTCTTGAGTTCCCCATTCATTCATTAGCTCATTCAGCTCTTGATGTTCCCTGCCAGCTATGTGCCAGGTCCCAGGCTGAGAGTCCGGTCACTAGAAGCTAGATCAGGACACTCCCAACCTCTGCCCTCATGGATGGGCCCCACATCCAGTGAGGGGAAGAGACCATTAAGTAAGACATGGCAGCAATAGTGTTGTGCATTGTGAAAGGGGAAGTGGAGGGTGGGGACCACCATTTGGGGCGGGGGACATGACCAAACTGGGGACCAGGGGAGGTCTCCCCAAGGAAATGACATCGAAGCCAAGACCAGAGGGATGAGTGGGGATTAATCCTCCTCCCCTTCCTTCCTCCTCTTCTTACCCCTGTGCTTAAAGAAACACATTTCCTGACATCCGTGCAAGCACGAGATCACTCCTCCCTTCTCCTGCAACAAGTCTTCCCTTGTCTGAACTACCGTTTAAAACATCTCTTTTCTTCACCTAGACCTTTACCCGAATTGTCAATGCTCTTAGGATAAAAACCAAAAGACTTAACATGGGCCAATCGGCCTCATGTGACGTGGTTCCTGATACCTCTCCAGCCTCATCTCACAGTCTCCCATCAGTAACTCTGCTCTGGCCACGTTGGATTACTTTCCAGGCTTCCCTACCACAGACCCTTTGCATATGCTCTTCCCTCTACCTAGAATACTCCCCCACACACACACAATTTACCTAATTAACTCCTACTTATCCTTCAGATCTCAGATCACTTATTCCCTCAGGAAAGTCTTCTCTGGCCTCCCAACTCATTAAAAGCCCCTGTTTTTAAACTTTCAAAGTCCCATAGACCCCCTCATTCTTAGAACTTGCCACAGTGCAATTTCTATGGTCTGTGGGAAGATTGGACCAATGCCTGTCTCCCCAAGGAGACCGCAAGCCCCAGAGGAGCCTGGGCTTGTCTGCATTGCTTATTGTTTCACTCCAGCACCAGGGTCTGGCGCAGAGTGGGAGCTCAGCTGAAGTATTTATTTCCATGAAAAAAATGTTGGATGCACAGGTCTGGTGCCATCACATTTCTACTTTGAAACCCTTGAGAATATCAAAACCCCAACCCCTTTAGTGTATATATGTTCTCTGGTTTGAGTTCATAAGAGCAGGTGTGGCACAGTGAGGAAAAAAAATCTACCATGGAGTCAGGAAAACCAGTTACAGGACCATCTCTAATTGCTCTTGGGTCTAAGTTTCCGCATCTGTGAAAGGGTAAAATAAGAGCATCCTCTCCAACCACCCCTTGGAGCTGCTGAGCACAATGAGACCACGTCAAGGATGCAGGCTTGTGTTTATCATGGCCCAACATCCACCAGAGAATCAAAAGAGAGTCATCAACACACAGGGTCCCATTGCTCTGTACAGACGCTGCTGGGGCAGGTGGCACACCCTCTGGGAGGGACAAGAAGAGGAGGACGCCTGAAGCTGCCTGTGCCACCCAGGGTCCTGCAGTATTGACCATCAGTCTCGCAGAGGGAACATTTGCCTTTCTTCCCCTTCCAAATAATTAAAGTATAATATTTTACACCCTGATAAAATTTACTGGGACCCTCGGCACGTAATTATAGTGCTTCTTTAACGGAGACCCCATAAAAGATGCATGATGAGAAAGTTAAGGATCTGGATAGAATTACAACGATGTGACAAATAATTTACAAGTGATAAACAGTCTGAGGGGGAGAAAATTCCAATAACCTCTCATGAAGGCTAACAATTAAAATAATAAATTCCACAAGAGCAAGGGTAAACCTTTCTTCTTAGTCAAAGGCTTAAACTCCATGAGCCCAGGAAGAAGAATAAGCCTTCTTGTCAAAGCCAAGTCCTGGACTCCCTGGGCATCTATTCTTTCTGTATGTATGTATTCGTTTTTGTACTTAAGTACTTGCTTATTTCATCTTTTTAGTAATTTATTCATCCACTGATTATCTTGTTTTATTTCTAGCTATTCTTTCATTCCATTACCAATTCTACTTATTCTTTCTCCTATTCTTCTATCCACCCACCCCATCCACCCATCCTCCCATTCATTTATTAATTTATCTACCCATTCGTCTATTTCCATCTGTTCATTTGTCCATTTATTCTTTTATTTTTCAATTCATTTATCTATCCCTTCATTTGTTTTTATTCCTCATTTATCCATCCATCCATCCCATCCACATGTATTGCTCACTTGTGCTAAGCAGATTCTTTACCATGTTCTAAGGCAACCCTATCCAAAAGAACTATAATGTGAGCCATGTGAGCCAAATAAGCAATTTTAAATTTTCTAGTAGCCACATTAAAGAATAAAAAAGAAACAAGTGAAATCAATGCAAATAATCATTACATTATTTAGTAACAATTTTCGTTATAGTGTATTTTAATACATTTCATGTATTTATTTTAACACAAAATATAAATGCTGTCTAATACATATTAATTTTATTTAAATACTATTTAATACAATCACTAACTTTATTTAACTCAATTTATCCAAAATACTATCATGTATTTTGGATTTCAACATGTAATCAATACAAATATACTAACCAGTTACTTTTCATTCCTCTTTTCATCCTAAGTCTTCAAACTCCAGTGTGTATCCTACAGCCACAGATCAGGTCAATTGGACCAGCCACAGTTCAAGTGCTCAACAGCTACATGTGGGAACCATATTGGACAGCCCAGTTCTAGGGCTTCAAAGTTGAATCAGATAGAGCTTTTACCCTTGAAGTTTACATTCATGTGGGGAGAGAGAACTCAGATTTGTCAGCTATGAGACTCAGTGCATGTTTCACACATTATCTCATTTAAGCTTCACATTTAAGCTATAAGATACTCCCATTTATAAAGAAGATGTGGTACATATATGCAATGGAATATTACGTAGCCATAAAAAAGAATGAAATAATGCCCTTTGCAGCAACATGGATGCAGCTAGAGATTATCATGCCAAGTGAAGTAAGTCAGAAAGAGAAAGACAAATACCGTATGATATCAATTATATGTGGAATATAAAATATGATACAAATGAATCTACCTATGAAACAGAAAAAAAATCACAGACATAGAGAACAGACTGGTGGTTGTCAAGGGGGAAGGGGTTGGGGGAAGGATGAAGTAGGAGGTTGGGGTTACCAGATGTAAGCTTTTATATATAGAATGGATGAACAACAAGGTCCTACTGTATAGCACAGAAAACTATGTTCAATATCCTATGATATTAAAATGCCCCATTAAAAGTGATAAAACCAAAAAATGTATATATCCTATGATAAACCATAATGGAAAAGTATTTTTAAAAAAGAATATATATATATATAACTAAATCACTTTGTTGTATAGCAGTAATTAACACAACATTGTAAAACAACTATACTTCTATTTAAATAAATAAATAAGTTTTTTTTTTAAAAAGATACTCTCATTTTATACTTGGGGAAGCTAAGGCTCAGAGAAGTGATAAAAAGTTCTAGAATCAAATCAACTGAGCATCCCAAAACACTGTGTCAAACGATCAGATGGAGTGAGGGCTGAGCAGCTATGGCAACATGAAAGGGAGCTGTCTGGCTCTGCCCAAGGTCTGCAAGGGCTGGGCTTCAGGCACTGGGCCAGCCTGGAGCTAGGGAAGGAGCCACACAGCAGAGAAGTCTTTCCAGACCAAGGAGACAAAGAAAGAGAAAGAGAAGAACTCACATTCCTTTATGTCTAAGCATATCCCTGAGTTCTTCAAAGTTCACTGGGCAGAGACCCAGGGTGTGAAAGAACATATTTGGGAGAATAAAAATGTTGACACGTGTCAAAACTAGGCTTTTGCACCCAAACTCATAATCTATCCATTCATAATGAAGAGAGCCAGGATTCCATAGCCAATTAACTGCACGGTACCTAAGAGTGAAGAGTTGGATGACTCTGCTTATGCTGAGGATGAGGAAGAGCACGGTGGGGACAGTAAGGAGAGCTCACGTCCCTGAGCATTTACTACAATGATCTAAGCGCTTCACTGCAGTGTTTCACTGATGCCCTTATTTTAGAGGCGAGGAAACTGAGGCACTTTTCCAAAGCCTACTAAGTGTCATCTGCCATGTGCTACTTGCATAGACCCCCCCTTGTCCCATGAGCATTTCACTGGAAACTGGCTAAGCCAGACAGGACAGAGCCTGCGGGATGGCCACTGTGGGGGTGAAGTTGAGTACTCTATGAATGGTGTTTCCACAACGTTCATAGTCCAGAGGGGAAGAAGAATTTGTAGGCAAATAAAGACCCTCAGGTTTCCGGTGCTGGGCTAGAGCATCCCAACACAGTAAAGTAGAAACAGAAGGTCAGCTGTCACTTCCCTGCGGCAGAGGTGGTCAGGAGGGCTTTACAGAGGAGGTGACACTGCGGCATCGTGAAACTTTCTCTGACACCCCCAACGAGAAGTAATCTCTCTCCCATCTAGAGATGAGCGTCTCTGTCAGGTACTTGGACCACAGGCCCCGGCCGGACCCTTTGGGACAGTTTCCTCTCCCTCCCCTCTCCCTCCCCAGCACAGCCGCTCAGCCTGTAATCCCCCTGCAGGCACCAGGGAAGCTTTTTACACTTACTCAATGTCATGATGGATGGATGGAGAAATACAATTGCTGGGACTTCTGAGAATGTATATATTTGTTTAAAAACCCCTGTCTTTCTCGGGTACAGACAAAACACCGACGGCTTAACACCTCCCAGAGATGCATGGTGGGAATGATTTCAAGGCTTTAGTTGTCAGTAGCAATATCAGTCAGTTGGTCTACCCTGTGGCCTCAGCTCAGGAAGAGAAGAGACATCGGCAGAGGAGCAGAAAGCACACGGAGAGAGATGGAAGCAAAGTTATATGGAGACAGAGTGATAGAGACAGAGAGAGAGAGAGCGATAGAGAGAGATAGAGGGGGGGGAGAGAGAGAGAGAGAGAGAGAGAGAGAGAGACAAAGGCACTGAGGAAACAGGAGGGAACTCGAGAAAAGACAAAAACTGAGAAAAGCCTATTCAGATTTAGGGAGACTGAAAGAGTCAGAGGGGTGAAGAAAACAGAGCCAGAGCCAGACTCAGACTAAGTAAATCAGGTGCCAAAATAAGGATGGAGACCAAATGTTCCATGAGACTGGGAGAAAGAGAGAAAGCAGAAACAGAAAAGAAAGAAGGGTGAGAGAAGCAAGGCGGGCTCTACCGAGGCTACCCAGCACCCAGCTCCTGCCTCGGACCTTTGCTCCCTGTGCCCCTGCCTGGACGCCTCTTCACCCAGCTTCTTGCATCGCTGGCCTTTTCTCCTCTTCCAGGCCTTTGCTGAACTGAGACGTCCTCAGAAAGGTCTCCGGTGGCCACTCCATGCAACTGGAAGTCTGTTCTACTCACTCCTGCCTGTTGTTCTCCATCAACAAAGAACACCCAGTTGATTTATTTTATAAGACTTCTTGGCATTTTATTATTCACGTGTGTGTTATCCACTCCCAGGGCTACCCTTGTCTTGCCATATCCTCAGGGTCTGGAATCGTGTCTGGTATAGAGTAGGTGGCGCTTCATAGTTGAGTAATGGATGGATGGATGGATGGATGGATGACCATGAAGGCAAGTCATTCACAAGAACTCCTCTCCAGATACTTAAGTTACCCAGGTTGAATGAGCATGATTTCATGGCAGGGTTGGGTGCTGATTTGGAATGCACACCTGTTCCGAACCTGTGGAGTCAGCCATCCGAGAATGGAGGCCGACGGTACTTGTGTCTTGAGGCCTGCGTAGAAGCTATACCTGAGGAGTTGCTGGGGTGACCTGGCTGCAGGAGATGCAGAGAGGGGCTGGACAGCCTGGTGGGATGGACCCTGGGCGTGAAATCCCAAAGTCAGGGACTTCTCCTGGTCACTCACAGGGTGACCCGGGAACAGTGACTCAGTCCAACAAGAGCAGCAGAGACAGTCCACAGGTTCCCTGCCTCCCCTCCACAACTCTCTTTACCTTTGAGCTTTCTGTCCTTGCCCACATTTACATAAATTTCACACAGTTGCCTTCCCGGGGTAAATTCCAGTTCACATCCTGCTATCCAGATAACTGTACTATAAACATCTTTAATGTAATTAAAGTATGATTCTAGGAGGCCTTCATCATTGACATAATTGACAATTACATTAAAGACCACGATATGACTTACCATCCCCTGTAAATGGTCCTTCGAGTGTTACCTGGGTTTTACTTTTATAGATCCTGATGTGACAAACATCTTCTGCTTATAGGTGTTCCTTTCTTCAAGATGATTTTCTCAAGATAAGTACCAGAATGTGACAATATAGTATCATATTATCCCCAAAGTTTGTAACAATTTGGATGGTCACAAGTAGTGTTTGCGTGTATGATTTTTCAACCCAGTCTCACCAGCATTGGGCATTAATAAGATCATTCTTTTTTCTTATGTGGTAGATATAATTCATGTAAATTTCCTTGTTCAGAATTTAGAATGAACATCTTTTTAAGTGCTTGATTACTCTTTACATTTCCTTTTTATGCAAATTTTTGTTTATAAACTTTTGATCAGCTCATCTGTTGACCCACTTTCTTCATCTGTAAATGTGAGAGTTAATCGCCACCTTCTGAAAAATAAGGAATGGTATATTCAGGGGATGGAGCTATAAATCATGGGTAGCAGTCAAAGCTTCTAATCCGGTCCTTACCATGGCATCAGGACAGCCATATTGACCAGGGCAGCGATGCTGGGTTAATGGTATTAATGTGCTCAGCATTTGACATAAATATTTCACTTAATCCTTACAACAACACTGAGAAGTAGACAATTAGCATGTCCGTTTTACACATGCACCTGAGAGAAGTTAAGGAATTGACCCAACATCAGCCAGACCAGTTGGGATTCAAACCCAGATCTATGTGTCCATAAAACCTGTGATGTAACCACTGCATTAACCTATGGATGGCGAAACATGCTCAAAGGAGTTTAAAAATAATGGATGAACATGACGCCATCTGTATTAGAGCTCTCCAGAGAAACAGAACCAATAGGATATACAGAGATATACGGAAGAGGGGATTTATCATAGGAATTGGCTCACATGACTATGGAGGCTGAGAAATCCTACAGTCCACCCACTACAAGCTAGAGAACCAGGGAAGCTGGTGGTGTGATTCAGTCTGAGTCTGAAGGCCTGAGGAGTTCCAGTCCAAGTTGGAAGTTCCGAGAACCAGAGGCTCCCATGTACGAGGGCAGGAGGAGGTGGACATCCCAGCTCAAGGGAAGAGAGCAAATTCGCCCTGCCTCTGCCTTTGTGTTCCATCAGGGCACTCAGTGAGTTGGATCATGCCCACTTGCGTTGGTGAGGGTGATCTTTACTCTGTCTACTAATTCAAATGCTAATCTTCTCTTGAGACACCTGCACAGACACACCAGAAATAAGATTTTACCAGTTCTCTGGGCATCCTTTAGCCCAAGTTGACACATAAAATTAACCATCACATTATCTTTACCCTAAAGGAGCTCACAGTCCCCTAAATAAACAAGTAGGAAGTGTCTCTAAACCTGGTGGCATGTGTCAGTAAAGAGCCGTGGAAGGATTGTGGGAATCCCTCTCTGCGGAGCTAGGAACGTTTTCTGGAGGAGGTGACACACCTGGGGTATTGAAGGATGAATGAGATCTTGCCTCGTGGACTAGACTAGACAGAAGCGTGAAAGGAGAGCCGTGGGCTGGGCCTCACAGGGAATGTGTGCCTGCAAGGTGAAAGGGCTTCTGGTTGACTACAGAGGGTAGGTTCCGGAATCAGATAGACCTGGCTTTGAACCCTGTCTGCTCTGGCCGGCTGTGACCTTAGTCATTTCACTCCCTGAGCCTCCATGTGCCCACCTGCAAAACAGGGATGATGGTTTCACCAGTTGTTGAGGGGACAGAGGAGCGTTTGAAAGTACAGTGCTCAGTCCAGACGTGGCAGGGAAGTGCCCAGAAATGGTGTGTATTTTCCTCACTGCCACCTCGGAGGACCTCCCCCTTCTCTCTCCCGACCTTCCCCTTCCACCAGGAAACCAGAGAGCGTGACCCATGAGAAGTGACCTCCACGGGCACGTCCCTGTGAGCACACACCTTTCTAACCAAAGGAAGCAAACAGAGTGCAGTGAAAGCCATCTGGGCCCTGGATTCCAAACACACCTGGTTTCCAATCCCATTTCAGCCACTTGCCAGCTTGGACCTTAGACCTTGGACAAGTCACTCACCTCCATGGAGGCTCAGTTTCTGCATCTGTGTAATGGAGCCAGCAAGCCCTGTCTTAGAAGTTATCACGATTCATGACCACACTGCCCCGGTCATAATAGGCAATCAGTGTTGGATGGAAACCTTCCAAAGGCCCTCCTCACCATCACCACGCAGGCACTGATGTGGTGGTCTGATAAAGAGTCCAGGGTTGTGTTCATCTGCACTTGAGAGCAGCAGCCCCATGGGGACTTCCCCCAAAGGCCCCTGAGGCCCATCACCCTCCAGGGCACCCAGCTTGGCGGGGCTTATGGGCAGTAGCCTCTGCCCCGGAGCCCAACTTCTCCACATCCTCCCCCAGCTATTGCGGGAAGGAGAATGAGTCATTCGAGGGAAGAGAGTTGGCATCATCTCCCCCCGCCACATGGGGCCAGCCAGCAGGCTTGTGGTTATAGGACCTGCCTGGGTTGCAAAACAAGCCAGTCTGCTGTGCTCTGGCGTCACGTGACGCGGGTGGGCGCCAGGGGTGGCCTTTTCTCTCTCACCCACTGACTCACTGCACACTGGCCTGCAGTCACATGGCTCCCTGGGCCTCAGTTCCCTCTGAGAGCTCCTAGCTGCTGAGATCACTTACTTGCAGAAGAACTAAACTGGAAAAACCACTTCCTTTTTTTTTTTTTTTTTTGCACCACGAATGTATAAATATATTGCCAATATGAAAAATGCAAAGACTATCAATTATAGAAATCAGAAACTACCCTGTACCCTCACCACACCCTCTGCAGCAGTAAACCTGGTCAATATTTTCCTAAGTATCTTCAAGGGGCCTATCTTACCTTTTAATTAATTTTGTTACATAAGAAGTATGCAAATGCATTCTTCTTTTTAAAAATATTAGAATACCACTGAGAAGGGAAGAGTCCCCCTTGACAGAGTTCACCTGCAAGCCTGGGTCCCTGGCCAGAGGTAACCCCTCTTATCAGTGAAATATTTCTTCCAGATCTCTGGGTTTTGTATGGTATGTAGGTATTACATCAAAGCTCATTGAAAAGGCTGGGTGTCAGAGGCCTTCCCGTACGTATTTTCAGACTGAATATATCTTTCTACAGTTGGCAGTTTAACCTACCAGAATGTCTCAGCGGTTTTCCATTTTGTTGTATATAGATTCCACATTTTTTTTTTAAAGTCTACTTAGCATTCCTTACTATGGACTTGCCATAATTTTTAACAGTTGCCAAGGTGTGGACTTTTCAGTTGGCTCCAATTTTTTCACTATTTGTAAACAATGTTAAAATAACAACCTCTTACATTCCTCCTTTGCCCACATGCAGAGGATGCCAAGTGGCAGATTCCCTGCATCACAGCACGCAGATATTTAGGATTAATAGATATCGCCCCGTGGCATTACCAACTTGGCAGCTCCTATCCCCTTTCTAGGTATTTCCAGATATGGGTCCACGTACACAGGGGAACTCACTTCCAAGTATTTGTGTTAGATGGTACAAGAGAAAGAGTGAGAAAGAAAATTTATTTGCCTCTGGACTGAGTGTCCTATTGAGAGGCAGGAAGAGTCACAGAGCATCTAAACTAGATGGAAATAATCAATCATTTAATTCAGACTCACTCTAGAGAAGGGGAAACTGAAGACTGGCAAGAAGAATTGACCTGTCGATTAGCCCCCAGACCCTTTTTGCCAAGTTTACTCCCAGCAGTAAAGAGGAAACATCGTCAGGAAAGTATTTTCCAAATTCAAATCATGTCTTCTCCTTTGCTTAAGCTATTTCACTGGCCTCCTGTGCTCCAGTTTCAAGACACTACCCAGCCCTTTGGTCTCTGCTCTCCAGAGAGCACCGGGATCTCTTCTGCCCCAGGGCCTTTGCATATGCATTTGACTCTCAGGAATATTTCTTGCTCCTCCCCTTCCACCTTCACAATCCCTTCACGAATCCCTACTCATGTTTGAGATCTCAGCTGAAGCATTCTTTCTTCAGGAAAGCCATCTTGACTTCCTTGACCGTGCCAGCACCCTCTCAGAATATCTCTTTACACATTGTACTTCTTCAGAGCACTGCTCACGGATGCAATTTACATTTATTTGTGTAATACTTGAAAAATATCTTACTTACCTGCTGAGTAACTCAAGGCCTGGGTTTCTTTCTGCTGGATCCCCAGCACTGAGCCCAGGGGATATGCTCATTATCTGAATGAATGAAGGAGTAGCTTTCCTCCTTTCCTCTACCCCATGGGCCTTCAGTCACACCATCCCCATCTCTCCCCTGGGCCTCCCCCTTCCATCATCAAAGCTGAGGAGGTTGCCAATGGGAAGCCTCCTTGGAGGACACCTTTCTGATAACAGGAGGCAGAGGATTGTCTGAAAATCACCTTGGTTTCAGATTCTCCTCACCTGATTTCAAACCCCATTTCATCAACTTGGACTCGGGTGTATCACTTTTGTGCACTGAGATTCAATTTTCTCATCTGTAAAATGGAGCAGCAACTGCTGCCTTGCAGGACTGTGTGAGGCATGAGCACAGGGCCTAGCCCAGTGCCCTGCATATCATGGGGGCTCTGTGTTAGAGGAAGCCCCCAGCCCCCAGCACCCCATTTCTCATAGTCCCCACACTGCGATCTGAAGCTGGTTTCCACACTTACTTTAACACAATGTTGACCTTCCCCATGTTTCAGATCCTTGCCCTGAATCCAGCAAGGGGATTTCAGCTCCACCATTTGATGGAACCAACCACTGTCACCACCAAATGCAAGTGCTAAGGGCCAACATGGGATTCAGATGTCCCCAGGGACACCCACGAGTCTCTGAGACCTGAAACATTCAGCTAACTGGGAGCAAGTTGTACCTTAAACCCACAAAAGCTTTCTCACTTAAGAAAGAACAACCCTATTTTTTTCTTGCAGAGTACCTGCAAGGCTCCCTACTGGGCCAAGAGATCTTTGTGGGTCCCCAGAAGACGAGAGAGAGCCATTGGCTGAGCTGCAGCCTCAGGAATGAGTAAGGGAGACCAGGAGGGGTGTTCTGCAGCCCTTATGGGAGGGACATCCCAAGACTCAGAGCTGGGACAATGACCAAGAACTCTGGAACTTCCCAGAACTTTGACCACTGCCTTTTTTGTTTCATTCTCCCCTCTGGATATGAACCTATGTCTTCAATGAGCACTGTCCCCAGGCTTCATCATTCATCCAATATTCATTAGTGCCAGGTACCTGGTGAGCAAGACAGACGTGGCCCTGCTCTCCCAGAGCTCCCAGGCCGGTGCTTGGCTTCAGCAGCAGCAGCAGCAAAGGCAAGTGGAGGCTAGTGGCCTGCTTTGCCAGGTCTGAGGTATCTGGGGTCTTCGGGACAATGGCATGTTAAAGGGTATTAAAGGAAACAAGAAGGGGCTGACCATAGCAAACAAGCAGCCAGCCTGCCATGAGGGGGCTTCTCCCCAGTCCTCTAGGGGTCTGGGCAGCCTTCAACCTCTCACCCTTCTCCAGCTGCTGGGGCAAAAGTGGTCAGTCCCCCGCAGTGAAAAATAGTAATTAGTTAACACACAGCAGACCTGTTTTGTTTCACTAATTCATCCCTAGGATCTAGCATAGTGTCTGTCCTGGTAAATACTTGGAAGGAATAAAAGAAGGAAAGGAGGGAGGGAGGGAAGGAAAGAAGTGGAGATGGAGGAAGGGAAAGAAGGAAACAGGAAAGAAAGATAGCAGTGAGTGTCCTGCATTCATTTTTTCATTTATTTATCCACTATTTATTGGCCACTTATCTTGAGCCAGACACGGTGCTGGACTCCAGGGATATGAATAAAACAGATGAGATCTCTGCAGTCGTGGAGCTTGTATTGTGGCACTTTCAGGGCGAACACACTGAAAACGGCATCATTTTAGTGCATCCCGCAGAACAGTGGTCCTGCAAAACACCCACCAAAATGCTTCTCTGTCCGATGACCTTGAATCTGCTCCGGTCCTGCTCCAGGTCTTGGAATGTCCCGTCAGAAGAGGAAAGGTTCTGAGAAGTTTTGCAATTACAAAAAAAAAAAAAGCCTGATTAACCAGATCCATTCCAAGCTTTTTGCAGCCTGAAAAGGAGTCTTAGAGGAATCAGACAAGGTCACCTCCCAGTCTGCCTGGGTGAGCCTCGCCCTCCTGTTCGGCCGCATTCCTCCTCTCTCTGAGATTCTTACCGACAGCACAGCCTGTGGATGGAACCTACGGCCACAGTTTCCGAGGCTTGGGTTTCCTGGCACCCGGGGTGGGCGGGGGGGGGGGACTGCTGCTTTGGCAGCACTCCAGGAAACCGTGCTTTGTGCCATCTCTCCCCAACACGTGATGGGGCTGTGGCGACACCTCCTGCCATTCTGTCCCCAGGGCTATAGGGCAGGACAAAGCAGCAGGAGAGGCCACAAGAAGCCGAGACTCTGATTTTTTTTTTTTTTTTACATCTTTATTGGAGTATCATTGCTTTACAATGGTGTGTTAGTTTCTGCTTTATAACAAAGTGAATCAGTTATACATATACCTATGTTCCCATATGTCTTCCCTCTTGCGTCTCCCTCCCTCCCACCCTCTGATGTGAACAGCAGGAAGGCAGGCGGCAGGCCTGGCCTGGCCGGAAGGGTCACGCTCTCACGCCAGAGCTCCAGGTTTTAGCAGCATCCGAATCCTGCTCGCCAAGGGAGCCTGGAGGCTGCCAAACCCCCGCGCGCATGAAGACAAACATCAACCTCGTGTTTCTGATTCACTCCTGTTCAGCTCATCAAACTGCTGTTTAGTGAAAGCTGCTTAGGACTCAACAAGTCGAAGGACTGGCTTTGGAATTGTGATTTAGCTTTGTCCCAAGATCTCTTGGCCAGGGAGGAAGGATTCAGGCCCTACCTCTCCCACTTTAGAAGGAATTACAGCCACAAGATGCACTTAGAGGAAGGTACTTCATCTTTCTGAGCCTCAGTTTCCTCATCCGTAAACTAGGGATGGTACTGACCTGGCAGAGTTGCTGAAAAAGTCAAATTACTCATTGTATTATTTAAGACCCTGGACTAAATAAGTTCTAAATAAAATGGTATACATTATTAAAAATAGTATTATGAGTACTATCAACATCATCACGATTCTATGATTCAGTGAACCCACAGTTATAAATTTCTGAAATGTTGCATAGACTATTGGGGTAGATCATCACACTAGCGACCCCCAACAAATCCCCCTTCTCAGAATCCTTACTTGTGTAGACCCCTTCCCCACACTGACTCTGGGCTTGGGCTTGTGACTTGGATTGGCCAATGAGATCACTTTGCCTGGAAGAAGGTCAGGTTGACCTCGGGCCTTGAAGACTGACCAGGCAACCCAGGTGTCCACCAAGTCCCAGTTGAATGGAGTCACATGGTGAGCTGGGGTAAGACCAGCAGAAAAGACTCTCAGACTCTAAGTCATTTTTCTAAGCCACTAAGGTTGGGGGGTGGTATTTTACATAGCAATAGATCACTGATGGGATGGGTTAGCTTGAAGCTGATCTACCGTCTTGCTCATTCCTCTGTGGACAAAAAGTGTCACCTGCCATTTCAGTAAACAAAGAATATTGCCTGCCATCAGGCCATCAGCCACTGCAGCTACCCCCAACGGTGCCCTGAAGGGAATTCAGGACAGAGTAAAACAGCTTTCTGGCCCCAGATAGTTAAGATGTGTATCAAAGGAATAATTTCAATGATCCCAGACTCTTGTATCTTCCCATACACAGAAAAGCACTAAAATCATTAACTTGAGATGTCTGTTTTTTGTGATTAACAACAATCTTTTGATGCTCGACTACATGTTTGTTTGTTTGTTTTCAGCAAAGACTCCTATACATCCTTGCTCCTCCCTTACCTCTTTGGAACAGCCCCTCAGAACTGTCTGAGAGGTTGTCTCCAGGGCTATAGTCTTCCGTAAGGCCACTGAATAAAACATAAATTCTCAACTTTTAGGCTGTGCGTTTTTTTATCAGTTGACTCTCTTCTTTCACTATTCACTTTCTTTATTCTTCTTGTTCAGCTAGACTCTTTGCATGGGAGAAGTACAGAGCCAGGAACCTGGTTAAGGAAGAATCATATGTTTATCATCTAATTTGCATCAGCTCCTCCCCAGGCCACCACAAACAGGCTCATAAAACTACAGAGGAACGTGCCTCTCAAGACAGGCTCTCATACCCATCTTAGAGAATCGTGGGCTGCTGTTTAAACCACAACACAAGTGAGTTCAAAGTGACTCCAGGCTAATGGGAAAGAAGATCAGTCAGGATAAGGAGAAGTGAATTGCGTTGTTTTTTTTTTTAATGGACTGTCTTTTCATTGCTCCAGAACACACGCTGTAACTCAAACTAAATACTGAAATGCTAACTAGTCCCTGGGGCAGTGCTGAGGAGTAGAGTAGCTTGGTTTGCAATTGGCATATTAATTGTTCAGATGCAAATCAGTTCCTCCAAAGAATCTGCAAGGATCAGTGAAGAGTTGATTCTCTTAAACGCTCTGACATTAACCTTGCAAATATTTATCCTGAGGAGGGGAGCCCTGACCCAGAAAAACAAATCTCACATCTTTGCCTTCAGCCCAGGTCTCCCTCTTGGACTTTAGCCCTATTTATTGCAACACATGTGTTTACTGAAATGCATCAGAATATTTTTAACCAACAGTGATCGTTATAGCGTTGGCATGTGTCAATCACAGTACTGAGCGTGACTCATTTCATTCTCACAGCCACCTATGCAATAGGTACTGTTTGCACCCCGACTTTTCAGATGAAGAAACTGGAGGTCGGGGGGTTCAGTGACTTGTCCAGTGTCATACATACAGCTGCGTGGTCCCAGAGTTCCACACCTTTGGCCTCAACAGGTTCAAGAGGTTCAAACAGGTGTTTCTCCTTTCAGTGTGTGTGTCCATCCACTGGTTCATCCAAGCCCCACTTAAACCTTTCAGAAGACCTCCTGAAGATCTCTCAAACCTCACCCCTTCTCTGCACCCACTCCACCACTGCCCCAGCCCTGGACAACCACAACGTCCCCTAACTAGCATTCTCCCTCCGAGCAGTCTTCCTCCAATCCATTCTCTTGGCAACAACCACAGGGTCTGCCTACCTAAGCCTGAATGAACACTGCAGCTTAGAACTCACATGGTGGAGGGGGTAGAGTTTTCCAAAGAAAAACCCAAAGGTGGTGGAGGTATTACCAGAAAAGTAGGGGAACATGTAGGCAGGGACAGGGGAGGGGAGGTTCTCCTCCCTGAGGGAGGAGAACCAGTCTCAGAAGGAAGAGAGACGCCCACAGAGATCACTGTCCTTGTGAAAGCAAAACACATGAGAAAGTCAAGGGTAACCCCACTTCCGTCTTTGCTCCTCCTCTGCAATGGTGTACCTCTGTGATTGACCTGACTCTCTAGAAAAGGATTATGTGATTTAAAAAGAAAAAAAAAAAAAATGGAAAAGACCCTGAAGAATCTGGACCCTACAGGCAAGAGAATCTCCCAGCTATATTCTTCCACACATATCCTCCTTTACAAACATCCCTAAATCAGTTTAAACTTGTGGCTTCCCGAATGCCCCATGCTCTCTCCTACCTCAGGGTCTTTGCACATGCACTTTCCAGAATCTGGAATACTCTTCTTTCTCATGAGGCCCTTTACTAGCTAATTTCTACTCATCTTTCGAGTTTCAACTTATGCATCAGTTCGTCCTAAAAATCTTGCCGGAGCCCCAGGTCCCAGTTAAGTGCACTCAAAACATATTATCCTGCTTGACTTCCCCATCATTAATTGTCATCATGCTTTTATTCTTATTTCTTTTGATGGTAGTGCCCAATTAACTATTGATAAATGAATGAATGAATGAAGATGTGTTTGCCAACACCAATTTGGTCTTGCCCAATCTGTGAAGCCTGGGGAAAAGGGGGTGCCCCAGGGCACACCACATCAGAGATAGACCTCCATCTGGGGGAATCTTCTCTGAGCTCAAGGTCAAATAACAACTTGTGTCCAAAAGGAGGTCTTTGGCTTCTTGGACTCAGACTTGGGGCAAGCTGGGAACAGAGAGGTGTAGGAAGACCTAAGGGAACATGGAAGGAAGCAGAAGATGGAGAAATTGGATATGGTCAGGAGCCGGGCATGGGGAGCTGCTTCCATTTTCAGCAGGAATCCAAGGTTGGCAGCATTTGGCACAAATGCAATGTCCTACTAGGCCGTGGGGAATCATGATAATTCAGGAGAACCAGAGGTCTTCTTTCTGTTTCATGAAGACACCGAGCTCTTTGTTGCCTCATGGCCTTTGCACTTGCTGTCTCCTGTACCTGGAATGCCCTCTCCCCAGTCCTTGCATGGTTGGTGCCTCTTCACTTGGATCTGACTTCAAGTGTCACCCCCTCAGAGAGACATTTTCTAAAGTTCCCCCAGCCCCTCCTGCAGTCATTCTCTACCCTACAACCCTGCCTTATTTTCTTCGTGGCACTTGTCAATGTCATAAGTAATCTTATATATGAATTTGCCTACTTAGTTTATTCCGCATCTCTCCTGCTATAAAACAATATTCAAAAGGTCAGGACCATATCTGCTTGTTTGCTGCTCTATCTCCAGTGCCTAACACACACCCAAACTCAGTAAGTAGCTATTGTATAGATGAATGAATGATTTGAACAAATTAATGAATAAAGGAAGCCAAAGTGAAGTCCCAGCCTTTGGGAACAGGGGTTAGTAGGGAAGAGCAGAAATTCAGTGATAACACAAGGACTCAAGGGCACCCCAAGGCATGAGTGGATATTTCACTTTGGTAGCATAACACACTCCAGACCTACCTGTGATTTCCTAATACAAAGATGGGAAGTGCCCTAAGCCAGCTGCTAAACAGAGCAGGGCCGTGCCTCTGGCTTTTGCTTCTTGGGCTTAGAGATTGACTGCTTGTTTACTGGTTCTCAAACAACTTCAAGGCTTCACTCATTCCCTCACCACCCTCACCCAGCTCCTTCTTCAGCCTGAGGAGTCTATCATGGGCATTTGAGAGGGATGGGAAAGCAGTGTGGTTTTGCAAGGAATGATTGATAATCCTGCATAGCAACTTTGGGAAAACAATGCCCCATCCTTCAGCCTCAAAGACATGACAGTGATACCATGCCTTCAGGTTGATGTGAAATTAAAACCTCTGAGCAGCTAGAAGCCACATGGTGGATAGGTCAAGCATGCAGACCCTTTTGTACACATGTGTTCATAGCAGAATTATTCACAGTAACTAAATGTGGAAGCAACCTTACAACCCCAGGTGTCCATTCACAGATGACCAGATCAGCAAAAGTAGTCTATCCACACAGTGGAATATTATTCAGCCTTAAAAAGGAGAGAAATTCTGACACATGCTACATTATGGATGAAGCTTGAGGACATGACGCTAAGTGAAATAAGCAAGACACGAGAAGGCAAATACTGTATGATTCCATTTATATGAAGTACTTAGAGTCATCAAATTCATAGAAACAGAAAGCCAAGGGTTAAGAGAGAAGGGATTGGGGAGTGAGTGTTTAATGCATACAGAATCCCTGTTTGGGAAGATGAAAAGAATTCTGGAGATGGATGGTGGTGATGGCTGCACAACAACGTAAATGTACTTAATGCCACTGAACTGTAAACTTAAAATGGTTACGATAGTAAATCTTATGTTAAAAAAAATTCTTTAATAAAAAGAGTGCAGGGGCTTCCCTGGTGGCGCAGTGGTTGAGAGTCCGCCTGCTGATGCAGGGGACACGGGATCGTGCCCCGGTCCGGGAAGATCCCACATGCCGCGGAGCGGCTGGGCCCGTGAGCCATGGCCTCTGAGCCTGCGCGTCCGGAGCCTGTGCTACGCAACGGGAGAGGCCACAGCGGTGAGAGGCCTGCGTACCACAAAAAAAAAAAAAAA